>NC_140992.1:74126640-74200628 GCF_052327205.1 Somniosus microcephalus | reverse complement strand
CCCCCTCCCCCGATCGCAGCGAGACACCCCCTCCCCCAATCACAGTGAGACACCCCCTCCCCCGATCACAGTGAGAGACCCCCTCCCCCGATCGCAGCGAGACACCCCCTACCCCGATCGCAGTGAGACACCCCCTCCCCCGATCGCACTGAGACACCCCCTCCCCGATCGCAGTGAGACACCCCCTCCCCCGATCGCAGTGAGACACCCCCTCCCCCGATCGCAGCGAGACATCCCGTCCCCCGATTGCAGCGAGACACCCCCTCCCCCGATTGCAGTGAGACACCCCCTCCCCCGATCACAGTGAGACACCCCCTCCCCTAATCACAGTGAGACACCCCCTCCCCCGATCGCAGTGAGAGACCCCCTCCCCCGATCGCAGCGAGACACCCCCCGATCGCAGTAAGACACCCCCTCCCCCAATCATAGTGAGACACCCCCTCCCCCAATCAGTGAGACACCCCCTCCCCCGATCGCAGTGAGAACCCCCCTCCCCCGATCGCAGCGAGACACCCCCTCCCCCGATCGCAGCGAGACACCCCCTCCCCCAATCGCAGCGAGACACCCCCTCCCCCGATCGCAGCAAGACACCCCCTCCCCCGATCAGTGAGAACCCCCCTCCCCCGATCGCAGTGAGATCCCCCTACCCCCGATCACAGCAAGACCCTGCTCCCCCTCCCCGATCACAGCAAGATACTCCTTCCCCAATCGCAGTGAGACACCCCTCCCCTCCCCGATCACAGCAAGAACCCCCTCCCCAATCGCAGCGAGACAATCCCTCCCCCTATCGCAGCGAGACACTCCCTCCCCCGATCACAGCGAGACACCCCCTTCCCCGATCACAGTGAGACACCCCCTCCCCCAATCACAGTGAGACACCGCCTCCCCCGATCGCAGTGAGAACCCCCTCCCCCGATCGCAGTGAGACACCCCCTCCCCCGATCGCAGCGAGACACCCCCCTCCCCCGATCGCAGCGAGACACGCCCTCCCCCGATCGCAGCGAGACACCCCCTCCCCCGATCACAGTGAGACACCCCCTCCCCCGATCGCAGCGAGAACCCACTCCCCCGATCGCAGTGAGACACCCCCTCCCCCGATCGCAGTGAGACACTCCCTCCCCCGATCGCAGCGAGACACCCCCTCCCCCGATCGCAGTGAGACACTCCCTCCCCCGATCGCAGCGAGACACCCCCTCCCCCAATCACAGTGAGACGTCCCCTCTCTCAATCGCAGTGAGACACCCCCTCCCCCGAACGTAGTGAGACATCCCCTCCCCCAATCACAGCGAGAACCCCCTCCCCCGATCGCAGCGAGTCACCCCCTACGCCGATCGCAGTGAGACACCCACTCCCCCGATCGCACTGAGACACCCCCTCCCCCGATCGCAGCGAGACACCCCCTCCCCCGATCGCAGCGAGACACCCCCTCCCCCGATCGCAGCGAGGCACCCCGTCCCCCGATCGCAGCGAGACACCCCCTCCCCCAATCGCAGTGAGACACCCCCTCCCCCGATCACAGTGAGACACCCCCTCCCCCAATCACAGTGAGACACCCCCTCCCCCGATCGCAGTGAGAGACCCCCTCCCCCGATCGCAGCGAGACACCCCCCCGATCACAGTGAGACACCCCCTCCCCCAATCATACTGAGACACCCCCTCCCCCAATCACAGTGAGACACCCCCTCCCACGATCGCAGTGAGAACCCCCCTCCCCCGATCGCAGCGAGACACCCCCTCCCCCGATCGCAGTGAGACACCCCCTCCCCCGATCACAGTGAGACACCCCCTCCCCCAATCACAGTGAGACACCCCCTCCCCCGATCGCAGCGAGACACCCCCCCGATCACAGTGAGACACCCCCTCCCCCAATCATAGTGAGACAGCCCCTCCCCCAATCACAGTGAGACACCCCCTCCCCCGATCGCAGTGAGAACCCCCCTCCCCCGATCGCAGCGAGACACCCCCTCCCCCGATCGCAGCGAGACACCCCCTCCCCCGATCGCATCGAGACACCCCCTCCCCCAATCGCAGCGAGACACCCCCTCCCCCGATCGCAGCAAGACACCCCCTCCCCCGATCACAGTGAGAACCCCCCTCCCCCGATCGCAGTGAGATCCCCCTACCCCCGATCACAGCAAGACCCTGCTCCCCCTCCCCGATCACAGCAAGATACTCCTTCCCCAATCGCAGTGAGACACTCCCTCCCCCAATCACATTGAGACACCCCCTCCCCCAATCACAGTGAGACACCCCCTCCCCCGATCACAGTGAGAACCCCCCTCCCCCGATCGCAGTGAGATCCCCCTACCCCCGATCACGGCAAGACCCTGCTCCCCCTCCCCGATCACAGCAAGATACTCCTTCCCCAATCGCAGTGAGACACCCCTCCCCTCCCCGATCACAGCAAGACACCCCTCCGCAATCACAGCGAGACACTCCTTCCCCAATCGCAGTGAGACACCCCTCCCCATCCACAATCACAGCGAGACACTCCTTCCCCAATCGCAGCGAGACACTCCTTCCCCAATCGCAGCAAGACGCCCCTCCCCCTCCCCGATCACAGCAAGATCCCGCTCCCCCTCCCCAATCACAGCAAGACACTCCTTCTCCAATCGCAGTGAGACACCCCTCCCCGATCACAGCAAGACACCCCCTCCTCCCGATCGCAGCGAGACACCCCTCCCCGACCGCAGCAAGACGCCCCCTCCTCCCGATTTCTGCGAGACCCCCTCCCCCTACCTCGCTCGCAGTGAGACACCACTTCCCCTGATCGCAGCAAGACTCTCCTCCGATCACAGAGCACAGCCCCTCCTCCGATCGCAGCAAGACATTCCCCTACGATTGTAGCAAGACACCCCTATTCCCTGGATCAGAACAAGACAACTCCTCCGATTGCAGCAAGACATCCCCCATCCCTCCAATCACAGCAAGACACCTCTCCCCCAATCACAGCCAAACCGCACCGCCCCCCTCCCCACCACTAACTGCCGAGGACCATCCCCACGAGTCCCCGGCAATGGCCTCCTGCCTCCTGATCACGCTCCTGCCCACCAGCCGGACGATCAATTTGGCCGGCTGTTGGGCCAAAGTATGTAGCAGCTTATTTAAGATCGGCAGGGCCTCCATGTGCCAAGCCTTGCCGGGTTTTCCTTGTGTTCCACCACACCCTCTTTGCCTCCCCATTAATCCCAGGGCCATAGTGTCTTCCCACCCATCACTCCCCCTCCCAGTCCCAGTCCCAGTGCGCAGTACCTCGGTTTTTTGACCCTGTTCTGTTTTCTGTTTTCTGTTTCAGGTCCTATTACTGCCTTCACCATGTGAAACCTTGAAATCTTCTCCTTCATTAAGCTCACTAACATCAGTTCTGACCTGGAGTCATTTCAATTTGATTATGCAGCTGACAAAAGCTGCATGAATTCCTCAGTAATGACCTTAACGAGCAAAATTGACTATTTTTCTTACTTTTCTCTAATGTTCATTAATCCATTTCTGGTAAGATAGAAATCCCCAGAGAAATGCTAAATACAGTGGAATAGTCCATTAGTGCTTTCTAGCAATGTTACACCCTTTTTTTGCAAGTCTCCATTTTTGGTAAAATTATTAAACAGAAGATGGTCCTGTGTGTGCTTCAGCTTGTCCTATTCATAATGATGTAGGCATGATTTAATTATGTTACAAATTACTGCTTTCATTGCAGTTGAGAAATTGTATGAGTAGCATAATTAAGGTTGTTACTCCCTTTTGTATCTTATAAGTGCTTCTGGTAAAAACAGAAGGAACACTTGTGTTTTAATCCTAGCATTTGGATAATACCAACGCCAGCTAACAGTGATGCTACAATAATGGCATTGGGGAAAAAAAATCCCCAAGATGTTCAAAAATGAACATAGAGTTAAAACTGGCTTAATCTACATCGACTATAAATAAATAGAGTAAATTTATCCCAAAGAACATCAGCTGAGACTTGAGGAAATTATGAGGTAAGCGTATATGCTTATTAAAAACAAAGCAAGATTGTTGAATTCACATTTTTACCAATTAATAGCAGAAAAACCAAAAGGCATTACTTTTGATTTTGAAGAAAATGTATTTTGTTAAGATGCTTCACTCACCAGCCTATGAGCCTTTTTATTCGCCAAGAAGGCAAGCTCATAAAACCAGTCTTGTGGTTGCTATGACACCCTGGATTTTGAGCTACAGTGTAGTACACATGAATGTTATGTCCTTAATTAGTCTATTAAAGCAAAGTGTACGGCTTTGATGGTAAACAGTCCTTTTTAATATTTTCCAGGCACAGATAAATTGAAGAATGTAAGAAAAATCTACTGCTGCCTCACACAACACAGAAGCATTTAATATAATCTTACAAATGTAGCAATGGATGATTCTATCGATTGGTACGAGCGTGAGTTTTATGATATTCTCTAATTCTCCAGGATTTTAAAATTTCATTTTTTAAATTCTACTTTAGTTTTTTTGTTAGATGCAAAAACATCTGTTTGTAACAACTCACCTTGTAGAAAACTAATTAATCTTCTAATACACTGCTTCCATCTAACTTTCATTATCTTTGATGTAGAGGCTGGGGTTCATACTGAGCACATGGTGCTTTATTTTACATGGAGGTATTCAATTTTGAAACAATTTTTAACTATCAAATTATCGCAATCCTTGGGATACTACTTTGTAATATGATTACTATCATTTTAATTAATTTAATATGGATGTTCCTTAATTTCTCACCTATTTATTTCTGTTATTATACAGTAATTATTCGAATGAGAGCTGGCTGTGTTGGGAAATGTTTTTCACTTTGCATGTTGAAGTAACATCAAAGCTTTACTGATTGAATGTGGGGCCTGAATCTCTTCAGGGGTTTTGTAGGACTTCACATTGTAACTCTTGCAAGAGGCCGGTGGAATTCATCAGAAAATGGCAGAAAGCCAGTTGCGGCAGGTTCTTGCTGTTTCCAGGAATTTCCGTTCAGCCTTGTCAGGAATGATACTCCTGCCTGCCCCTTCTAAGCAATCAAAAGAATAGATTCTGGTACTTTCTTTCTTTTTCTTTCTTTCTTTCTTTCTCTTTCTTTATTTCTTTCTCGCTCCCGCTCTCTCTCTTTTTTCTCTCTTTTTTCTTTCTCTCTCCCCTTTCTCTCTTTTCTGTCTCTTTCTTTTCTTTCTCTCTCCCTTTTCTCTCATTCTCTCTCAGACAACTCTTTGAAGAGGTAATGGAAAGATTAGATAAGGGTGATGCAGTAGATGTTATATACTTGGATTTTCAAAAAGCCTTCAATAACATACCACTCGGTAGGCTCCTGACAAAGGTTAGGGCATGTGGAGTCAAGGAACAATTAGATGATTGCACAGCAAATTGGCTAAAAAATAGAAAGCAGAGAGTGGGGTATAGATAGTTATTCAGATTAGAGGAGGGTAGAAAGCTGTGTTCCATAAGGATCAGTGCTGGGATCACTATTATCAATAATTTACATTAATAATTTGCACTTAGGAACAAATAACTCAATATCAAAATTTGAAGATGATACCAAATGGGGGGAGGGGAGGTGGTGGGGGTGGGGTATAGCTAGCACTGAGGAAGAATGCAACATAATACAAGAATATATAGAATACTTGCAGACTGGGCAGCTAAGTGGCAAATGAATTTTAACAAAAATAAATGTGAGATGATGCACTTTGGTAGGAAAAATAGAAACATCACCTGCACCTTAGAAAATAAGATCATGAAATTTGGCCCATTAGCGTCGGCTGATAAGACCTGTTTTGGTGAAAAAATGGCGGCCACCTTGCTTCCACCTACTTCCAACGCGGAACGCGGTGGACACCATTTTGGGCAGGTTGGCAGCACTGCAGTTGCCTGTGATCACTGCAGATATGGAAATTAGTCAGATTGTAACATCAATCTGCGTGCAATGCTAAATTGATGCACGACCTGCTATTTTGGGTGCCGTCGCTCCTTTCAACACCCTCTCCAAAGCATGCTCAGCAGAACGAGTGTTGAGCTGTATGACGGATCACCTACCAGCGCTTCCTAAAGGGACACATGCAACTTTCAGGTAAGTTTAGATTTTTGGTTTTGTACTGGTTTCTTTACATTTTATTTGAGTATTGGCTTGGTGTAAGACATTTAAAAAGTTTTTAAAATGTGAGGGGAGTGCAGGGAGTGCTGCTGGATGTTTACAAAGCTTTGGATCTTAAAGGAAGGCCTCTGAGAACATCACATGCTCCCAGTCCTGGGGGCTCTAGTTGCAGTCCCTATGAGCTGCAGCATGAAATGGCGATTGAGCAGAGGCAGCAAATGGGACAGGCTGCTCACAGAGGGAGGAGGAAGAGGAAGACATAGAAGAGGACGCAGCAGAAGGAGAAACAGAAGAGGAGGAAGCAGAAGAGGAGGAAGCAGAAGGAAGGAGGCAACCCAGACAGCCCCTTTCTGGCAAGCATATCTGGGATCGAATCATCCGCCTGCAGTACCAGTGGACACAACCCCAATTCCCCTTTCAACATTTGTCCCATACTTTACCTTCCCTCTATTATTGACTCTTGGCCAAAATGCTGAAATAAAAGCCACCACAAAGTAAACTTTCCAATCCAACTTTATACACATATGCATCCACTATTACATCAAAAAATCAACTAATCGCCCTTGTGCATTCCCTTAGTGAGAGTCTTGCATGTGCCTTTGCCTATCCTAGTGCTCTTACGCAGTGCTATACCTGTGGCTGATGGAAAGCTGCTGACTTTCAGTGGAGGGAGACTGCGGATCACTGTTCCCTCTAAAGTGCATGGGTGCACGCACGTGCACTGATCCCAAGCTCGTGTGCAGCTGATTTGAAATGCCGCGCAGAGAACTGGACAGTAGCTGGGGGAGGGGCCCAATACACAATGGTCCTGGCAATCCAGACAGGCTTATTTCCTTGTTATTTATGTTAAATCATAGCTTTCCCTGCATTTTGTTTTTAATTTGGTGACGCAAATTCTGTATGTTTTTCTGCACTTTTGAATAAGTGTTGCATTTCTGACATGTTACATGGTGGTTGTGCTGGTTCAAGAAGACAACGTTTATTAATGGAAGTGATTGAAGTTGGAAACACAATACCCGTTTTTGTTCAATTCTTTTTAATACTGTGAACTAAAGAACTACTGCACTTCATATTTGTTGGTTGGCTGGTTGCATTGTAATTAATATTCTAATCACTTGTGTGGATGTACAGCAAGTCAGCGCCATAGGAAAGCCGCTGCTCCTGCTGCTTGTGCAGTCACTGCTATAGTGACATGAGGGATGGGCTAATACGTTGAAAACTTTAAAATGAATACAAATTGCACGAATAGATATGCCTCTTTCAGCTCACTTTGGGCTTTTGGATTGTTTGTCGATGCATACCCGTGTAACTGAGTAATGTTTCTGAAGAGTTAATGCATTATTATGCAATCCTTCTATATCACAGTCATTTCTGACAAGAAATTTTTTATTAAATAGAGTTTGTACATGATGAACTAAAAGCTTTTAATTAATTCTACTGTAAACAAACTTGCAGAATGGGCATGTAAATGACAAATGAATTTCAATATAGATAAGTGTGAGGTGGTGCATTTTGGTAGGAGGAATAAGGAGGCTGCCTACTCCTTGGAAAATAAGAGTCTAAATGGAGTAGAGGTGCAAAGGAATCTAGGGGTATAGCTTCACAAATCATTAAAAGTGGCAACGCAGGTTAAAAAAGCCATAAAAGTGCAAATAATGCACTGGGGCTCATTTCTAGAGGAATTGCATTCAAAAGCGGAGAAGTTATGTTAAACCTGTATCGAACCTTGTCTGATTGTCTCATGATTTGAGACTGTGGGGTGGCAATATGGCATTACTGTATATATTGTTGTGTCCATGTGTTAATAGAGACACTGAAGGCAGGAGTTGGTTTCACAGGTGTTTACTGAACAAAGTCTGGAGGTCGACTAACTGATACAACACAATATACAGGCTTATATAGCCCGAGTGGCCATTGCCGGCATTACAGTGCACAGGGGGCTCTTAAAGGCACATACACTACAATTCCTCCCCTTTTAGCCAACCAGTACATAATATTTTAAGTAATCATCAATTACATGTTACAAGAACAATAATCTACACATTGCTGCAGTTAATCAATTATAAGTCAGTCTCTCTGGAGGCTTCCTGACTCGGTCCGGATAATGCCTCGGTGGTGTAGTAGTTTCTGGTGGTGTAGTAGGTTCTTTTGGCAAGGCTGATTCGGCTTGAATGCCAGTGTCGGGTTCATCGGGTTCCAGTATCACCGGATCGGAGGTAGATACTATGGGTATCTCTACTTCATCATTAGGCGTATAGAGTTGTGGTGTAGGTTGTCCCTTTTCGGATGACTCTATAATTTGGTCAGCATGGCGCATTATTATGCTTTCTCGATTGTCCACAGTATACATCAGCGGTCCTAGTCGTGTGCAGATAGTTCCAGGCTGCCATTTCTCGGTACGGTAGTCCCGGGCCAAAACCTGTTGACCTATCTGGAAGGTTCTAGTTGGCCTTTCATTCATGCCTTGAAATTGCCGGTTCTCCACGTCCCTTCTGATGTTTGGCTTGATTAAATCCAGCCGGCATCTTAGGCTTCTATTGAAGAACATCATGACGGGAGTTTGGTTTGTAACCATATGTGTTGCATTCCTGTATGCAAACAAGAAGTTATCCACCTTATGCTGAAGTTTTATGTCTTCATTACCCATGGCCTTTATGGCCTTCTTGAAGGTCTGGACAAACCTTTCAGCCAATCCATTGGTGGCGGGATGGTATGGGGCGGACGTGTAGTGCTTAACCCCATTGTTTTTTAAGAACTTCCTGAATTCTTCGGACACAAATTGCGGTCCATTATCAGAACAGATCTGTTCAGGCAGCCCATTCCTGGCAAATATGGTCCTTAATACTGTGATGGTTTTTTCCGTGGTGGTGGAGGACATCTTTATTACCTCCGGCCACTTGGGAGTGTGCATCAACCGCGATTAAGAACATTGAGTCCATAAATGGACCAGCAAAGTCGATGTGTGCCCTTTGCCATGGAGATGAGGGCCACTCCCATGGATGTAGAGGGGCTTGTGGTGGAGCGTTTTGGACCTTCTGGCATCCTAGGCAGCTCTTGGTCATTTCTTCGATGTCTCCATCGATACCTGGCCACCATACAAACGCTCTGGCTAGGTTCTTCATTTTCACTCCACCCAGATGCCCCTCGTGAAGCTCCTTTAGAACTTTATCCTGGAGTTTGGGTGGAATCACCACTCTGGATCCACACATCAAGGTTCCTCAGCACACTGACAGCTGTTCTCTTCTTTGCGAGAATGCTGGCAACAGTGGTTCGCCATGTGCTGGCCATCCCTTCACTGTTAAATCGTAGACTCGTGAGAGAGTCGGGTCATTTCTAGTTTCCCTTTCAATGGCAGAATTTGTTACTGGTAGACATTCGACTATGGTAGAGTGGAAAATATTCACTGGGTCTACGGTAGGTGCCTCTTCTACCGTTGGCAATGGTAGGCGCGATAAACCGTCAGCATTCCCATGCTGTTTTGATCCTTTGTATTCTATGTTATATTGGCGTGCCCCTAGAAAAAGGGACCACCTCTGTAGTCTTTGCGCTGTCATAATGGGAACACCCTTTTTAGGGTTGAATATGGAGATGAGGGGTTGATGGTCAGTCAACAAGGTAAATTTTTGTCCGTGTAGGTAATGGTTGAATTTCTTCACTCCCCATACCAGGCTGAGTGCTTCCCTGTCGATTTGGGCATAGTTACGCTCAGCTGAGTTCAATGAGCGTGACGCAAAAGCTATCGGCCGTTCCGAGCCATCAGGGAATCTATGCGATAATACCGCTCCTACGCCATAAGGGGATGCATCGCACGCCAGTCTGATTGGCAGTGATGGGTTGTAATGAGCCAAAACTTCTTTGGATGTGATTAAGTCTTTGCATTTATGGAAGGCACATTTACAGTCTTCGCTCCATTTCCAAATTACTCCTGTTTGTAGCAGTTCATTAAGAAGGTGCAGAAGAGTTGATAAGTTCGGTAAAAATTTATGATAGTAATTTATTAATCCCAGGAACGACCTTAATTGTGAAACATTTTCAGGTGCTGGGGCTTTTATGACCGCTTCATTTTTTTCAGGTGACTTATGCAACCCTTCCTTATTAATTATGTGGCCACAATAGGATATTTGATTCTGGAAAAATTCGCATTTGGGGCAATTTGCTCATAGGCCCCGTTCTCTCAGCCTAGTGAGCACCTGCTCCAAATTGGCAAGGTGCTCGTTGTCATTTTCTCCTGTTACAAGGATGTCATCTAGGTAGCATTGAGTCCCCGGAATCCCTTGGAGGACTTGCTCCATAGCTCTTTGCCAGATAGCTGGAGCGGATGCTACTCCGAAAACCAGTCGATTGTACTGGTACAGGCTTTTGTGTGTATTTATCGTGAGATACTTTTTAGAGGCCTCTTCAACCTCCATCTGTAGATATGCCTGTGCCAAGTCAATTTTGGTGAAACGTTTCCCTCCGGATAGTGAGGCGAAAATATCTTCTATCCTCGGAAGAGGATACTGTACCGTGTGAAGGACCGGGTTTACAGTCACCTTGAAGTCTCCACAGATGCGAATTTTTCTCTGTTCTTCAGATTTATCATTATTCAATGTTTTCTTCATGACCGGGACGATGGGTGTTGCCCACTCGCTCCAATCTATTTTGGATAATACGCCTGCCTTTTCCAAATTCTCCAGCTCTGCCTCGACTGCTGGACGAATTGCGTATGGCACCGGTCTTGCCTTAAAAAACTTGGGAATTGCCGCATCTTCCACTTTTATTGAGGCGGTGATGCCTTTCAAGGTTCCTAGTTTCTCTTGAAACACTTCTTTGGCGTTGGCCAAGATGTCTTTTAATCGTTCAGGTATGACGTCATCATCATTTTTTTCCTTACTGGTCACCGTCAGTGCCTGAATGGAGTGCCAGTCTAAACATATTTTCCTGATCCATTCACGTCCCAACAGCTGTGGACCACCATCTTGTAGAACGTATAAATACAACTTCTGTATTTCCTTGCCGTTGTATACAACAGGCACCCTTATTTTTCCTTTGGGGTATACTTTCTGCCCCATATATGTTTTCAAGATAATGGATGTGTCTTTTAAAGGTATATGCGGAAATAGCCGCTCGTAATCCCATCGATTTATGACGGTCCGAGCTGATCCTGTATCTAGCTCCATTTTAACTGGGGACCCTGCTATCGTGTGGGTAACCCAAATGGTCTGGTAATCTTCTTTGGCAATTACATTATGTAATTTGAGACAGCTTAGTCTCTTGTTTTCGGAGTCGCTATCGCTCTTCTGGTCTTCGGAGCTGCTGTCCGTCATCATTTGTACCTTTCTGTACTTTTCTTTATTGATTTTTTTTTTCCTGTCCGTGGATTTTTTTTGTCCAGATCAGCATACCCGTGCAATGTGTCCAATCTTTCTGCATTGCCTGCATGCTTTGTCCTTGACCCAGCAGTCCCTCTGGTCATGGGTGGATCTGCCGCAGCGATAACATCTCTCGAAACCCTGTGTCATTTCATGGGTGCCGAAGTCCTGTGTCTTTTGTTGTATCTCTGCAGCTCCTCTTGCGGCTGCTTCGTATGATACAGCCATACTGAAAACCTTGTCCAGTGTCAAATCTTTCTCAGAAAGCAGCCTTTTCTGTATTCCTTCACTTAGGAGACCACAGATGAATTTGTCTCGAAGATAATCTGCTAGTCCTGCCCCGAACTGGCAGTGCTTTGATAGCTTTCTTAATTCGGTGAGGTAATCAGCGTTACTTTCATTCTTGTGTTGATTCCTCTTGAAGAATTTGAATCATTCCGCTATCAGCAGCGGTGTTGGGTTTAAGTGCTCCTGTAGGGTATCAACAATTTCCTTAAAATTCTTGTCCTTTGGTTTGGCTGGAGTGATTAAGTTTCGTAACAGCCCGTATGTCTTTGCGCCCATTAGATTTAGAAGTACTGACGCTTTTTTATCATTTTCTATTCCATTTGCGGTGCAATATACCTCCACTCTTTCCACATATGTGGTCCAATCCTCTATATCGTTATCAAAAGCATCAATATTGCCAGCCTTAGGCATCCTGGAAAAAAAAATGGCGCTTCCCGCGCTTTTCTTTCTTTCCTGCAGAAAAGATATGGCGCTTCCCCGCCGCTGCTGCCGATGACAACGCCGTTTTCCGTTTTTAAAATTTTTTAAAATTTATTTACAGGTGGAGACTCGTTCCCGCCGGACTCTCTGTGCTAGGTCTGAACGCCGACCTGCTTGCAGCGCCGGCCGTCTCCCGAGTGCTCCCTCCCCGTCTGTTACTGCTTGCCTCCACCTTCGCTGCTTGGCCTCGCTGCAGAGCCAGCCGATGGAGCCCCAGCCCGACGCCCAGGAAGGATTATTGCAGTACCTGCCACCAGCCCGGCTAGCTGGTGAAACCACAGCTTTTTCTTTTTCTTGCTTTTCTTCGACTTTGGATGTCTGAGGAATCGATGTCCTTGAGGTGCTGCCAAATTGCAGGTAAGTCCGTTTTCAATTCATCGTCACTGTTGTGTCCATGTGTTAATAGAGACACTGAAGGCAGGAGTTGGTTTCACAGGTGTTTACTGAACAAAGTCTGGAGGTTGACTAACTGATACAACACAATATACAGGCTTATGTAGCCTGAGTGGCCATTACCGACATTACAGTACACAGGGGGCTCTTAAAGGCACATACACTACAATTATGCTTTTAAGTTACTGTTGCTGTAGTTGTTGTAAAAGTTGACGTTGTTTTAAAATTTGCTCATGGATGAAAAGGTTGTGCTCAAAAGAGTTTGTGGCCCGCTCAGTGCAAAAAAAAATAGAGGGAACATGGCTGCAGATGGCCTTGCAGGACGACCTCGAGAAGCTGGTGGCTGGGAGTGTGAAATCGAGTGATGGTGTTTCTCCTTCCTCTTCTTCACTCTCCTCTCCCTCTTCTTGGTCAACCACTGGCTGGGCAGGCTGGGTTTTTTGGGTGTCTGAAATGAGAAATACAAAAGGCTAGGGTTGTGGTGAGGGGAGAGGGGTAAAGCAAGAGGTGCATGCTTACACCATGTGCATCTTGTAAATTGGAAGATATTGTGGGATGAGGGAGAAGTGGGCTGTGAGAAGGAGGATAACGTATGGGGATACCAGCATCTTGTATTCTTTCAGCCCTGCCGCTGGCCAAGGGCACAGCCATGTCCCTGCCAAGTATGCCAACACCGTCTCCTCCAAGGGAGTGAGGTAAAGCTAGGACTGTCAGGTGTGCCTCGTGTTTGGTAGAGATTGTTGGTAGGTGAGTGATTTGCGGGGGGGGTCATTCATTGAGCAGTTTGTGAGGTTAGTGGTGCAGTTGGTAGGAGACGGCTTTTGAAAATGCATTCACTGTCATTGACCACTCGTCTGAGGTCATGAAACTTCTTTGGGCACTGGAGCCAGGTCCTGGGGTGTGGGGGGGTGACACTGCTGGCAGAGACTGCCTCGGCGATCTGGTCCCATATTCTTTCTGGAGGGCCTCTTGGCCCCCTGTGGGTAGAGGGCCTCTCTTTCAGTGTTCACCCTAGCACAAAGCTGGAGTGCTGCATCTGAGACTCTGGGTTCCCTTTCCCTGGCATGTTGAGCCATTTGGGTTAGTGCTGAAGCACTTTTAACATTTTTGATCAGCAGAAGGCAGCTCACCTTTAAGAGGTGCAGAATGCCTTTAAGAGGCGCAGGCTAGCTTTAAGTAAATCTGGTCACACGCGAACTTGGGCTCCCACCTGAGCACACGGCCAGTCAGCAGCACATTCAGTGCTGGGCATTGCGCTATAATCATTATAATTGGCAGGCAGCACGAATTTGACGTGCTGCCTACACTCCACGAATGGGCACGGACATATCGTGCATCACATAATGCCTGCGCCGATTTTTCAGTGCTATGGAATTTTACCCCCTTAGAAACTGAATGGGGTAGAAGAGCAAAGGTATCTTGGCTTACAGGTGAACACAATATTAAAAGCAGCATTGTAGGTCAGCAAAGCAGTTAAAAATGCTAACAAAGCACTGGGATTTATTTCCAAGGATATAGAATTCAAAAGTAGCGAAGTTATGTTAGACTTGTATAGGACCCTGGTCAGACCGTACTTAGGGTACAGTGCACATTTCTGGTCTCCATACTGTAAAAAGGACATAGAAGCACTGGAGAAAGTGCAAAAAAGATTCACAAGGATAGTACCAGACTTGAGAGATTACAGTTATTGGAAAAGATTGAACAGGTTGGGGCTTTTTTCTTTATAAAAGAGAAGACATGGAGGCGACCTGATAGAGGTCTTTAAAATGATGAATGGGTTGAACAGGGTAGATGTGGAGAGAATGTTTTCACTTGTGGGAGAATCCAAAACTTGGGACCATAAATAAAAGATAGTTACTAATAAATCCAATAGGAAAATTAAGGGGAAATTTCTTTATTCAGAGAGTGGTTAGAATGTGAAACTCGTTACCACAGGAAGTGGTTGAGGCAAATAGCTTAGATGCTCTCAAAAGAAAACTAGACGAGTACATGGGAGAAAAGGAATAGAAAGACATGCTGAAAAGCTGAGATGAGGTAAAGAGAATGGGAGGAGACTCGTGTGGAGTATAAACACCAGCACAAACTAGTTGGGGTGAGTGGCTTGTTTCTGTGCTGTATATTCTGTGTCATTCTATATAATTCTTTTTTTCTGTTGTACTATTAAAGCCAGAAATGAAAATGTAGAACTATTTAGTTTTTAAAAAGCTGGCAACTTGAATTAAAATCTCAGTTATATCGAGGTATTTATTTGTTATTATAGAGCTATCTTTTGAGACTTATTTTTACAGCCTGATGCATATATTCTTACAGGGTATCTAACTAAGTCTGCATTGTAATTTTAGGTTAAATTAGAATTTACTTAAGTAAATTATATTACTGCAATTGCCTAGGAGCCTTCGTTTAAAAATATATACCTACCTGTGTGACTAAGTTAACACTAAACATGGTAAACCATACACTACAATTCCACACATATGTCGTGCTTCTTTATTTTCACATCACTTAGTAGATTGCATGCACTGACATGATGCTCTAATTGGCTCACAGCCCATATTGTGATCTCTTCAGCCAAATCTAGCTTATTCTATTTCTCATTAATGGAAGGTGGTATAATTTAGCTAGATGGCAATGAAATTTAAATGTTGTTTGCCTTAACAGTCAATGAGATTTCTTAAAGACAAATCTTTGTGCTAGTGGGCTAGAAATTGAAGTACTGGAGCTGAACCAAGTGCAAGGTTCAATGGCTGATATCATATTCATCCTTTCAAAAAATGAAGCTTCACTTTGTTGATTCAGAAGTAAAGTTCCTTCTGAGTGGAATGAAATGTAACAGACAGGTAATAAATTATGTGTATTCCCCTCTTAATTAAAACATTGTTACAAGTTTTACATATCTGTCTCCTCAGCACAAGATTTATTGTCTTTCTCTGTTTTATTGATACTATTATGGTCATTGTTCCTCTGAAATTTCCTCTCCTTCTTCTTCCTAAACTGCAAGTACTCAATCTTGCAAGCTCTTCTTCCTCTCTCTCATTGGTTGAATCATAGCGGCATCATGAGGAAAGTTCTTAAAGGGTAGACATAACCAGTGAGAAGCACCAAAACTTTAAGGACGTTGCTTTGCTAATAAAACAATGAGCTGTGACAAAGACAAACAAAGTTTATTAACTGCAAAGACTGGCAATAGGCACCATTTTATAGATCGTATAAATAAAAGTGGAAGCCTTCCTATTAATGAATGCAGGGTCATTGGCTACAGGAGCATGATTAGCAGCACCAGAGCAGCCCGATACTAAGAATACGTATTCATACCTTTATTGGTTTCAGTTTTAGCTTTGGAGTACAGGAAAATCTAAATATTAATGATTCTAAAGTGGAGGATTCAATCGTGATCCTGCCAGGATATTCCGATACTTTTATGGTGCAGTGATTCACTAATTTGTGGTTTGAGCCCAAAATATCACATGTGGAAATGATTCAATGACAAAGAGCAGCTAGATTTGAATATCAGGGAAGAGTGGTCTGCTTCTCTCTCTTGCTGGCTGTCTTCCAACAAATTACTGACAGTTGATTAGAGACTCTGAAAGATGGTAAACATTTTTTTCCAACCTCCCTGTACTACCTGGGCTATCTGCCAACCAATTTAGCAGCTGCCATAAGCATTTTAATGCTCAAATCTACACCAGTTCAGGGACTCAATGCAGGACTCAAAGTAGTTAGTGTAGTTTTTTTATGTACTCCAGTTTAAACTGTAGTTTTATCTCTGTGAACAATTTAAAAATCTTTTAAAATGAGGTAAATTTTCAATAAATGAGACCTTCTTTCTTTAATTTGGCATTAGGACCCTGACTCGGTTTTAACACAAAATCATCAAAGTCCCACCAGCAACCAACCTGCCAGTAAACCTATCGGGATTGGACTCTCAGAAACACTCAAAGCACTATTTAAAGCGGCATTCAGCTGCAGGTAATTGCATCATCGGATCTGTGTGCTATTTGGATTTCTAGGAGAGTTTCCAGCTAACAGATCACCTTTTTTGCCTTAATTACACTGATTAAGCTCTAACTGCCTATCATGGGTGCTATTATTGCCAGTTTTCATTTGGATGGAGAAAGAGGTGAAGCGAGAGCAGCAGAAGCAGCATCAGCCTCAACCACCAACATGAGCATCAGCAACCAGCAGTTAGGCCTCTTAGAAGACAGCAGGTGAGGGAGGCAGCTCATAGGAGGTACAGGCCAATAACCAGATTCTTGGATCCAACTGAAGAGCAGTGCATCAGGGGCTTGTTACAATGTGGCCGCAAAGAGTCTCACACATCATAGTGATGCACAACCTAGCTATGCATAGAGGCTGCATTTGGAGGAGGCACAGCAGCAGCCCTCAGTGGGTGGTGAAGCAGGAGGGCCACCTCAGTGCCTTGCAGCAAGAGGTGCAAAGGATGAGTTAATTGCTCAGCGATTCCATGGATCTGCTCATTCTTCTGCCCTGAAAAATTACACCAAGCTTCTCTGCGTGAACAATCTTTGTTACATCCTTCACCCCTTCCACGATCCTACATTAAAGAACATTGAAACCATTCATGCCCATTTCTTGATATGACTAGGTAGACAGTCCATCAATCTTATTGAAATGAGACATAGTAGTTAAAGTCATCTGGGCCTCATGCTGATAACATCAAGGTGGTTTTGCTGACCGCTCGATTCGCACTCCTTGTTATAATTGGGGCTATGGCAATCTCACAAAGCAATGGATGCTGTGATATTTGGAAATGTCACACTGATGCAACAGTGGTTGTTTGTCTGGCACAATCTGGTTGGAAATTCAGCAAAATAAAAAATAAGGAAGAAAGAACTTACATTTATATCGCACTTTTCATTACTCCGGATGCCCCAATACACTTTACTGATAATGAAGTACATTTTGAAGTACAGTCACGGTTACAATGTAAGCAACCCACTGGGAAGTAATACTTTAAGTATTGTACAAAAGCATTCCCCTTTTGCACATGATCTTTCATTGTGAAAAAGCTGCAATGCACATTTTTTGCTGGTGGAGGTGTAGGATTCGCAAAATTGGACTTTGTATTAATAAGGGTCAAATGGCAGAAGAGGCCGTGATTTTAAAGACTGTTTTAAAAGAAGCCCAGAAAAAGGGGCATACAGAATGGCCGCCATACCATGTGACCAGCTTATTGGGACACTTTAAAATAGTTCCTGCGCAACCTCAGACAGCTTTGTGGATTCAACCTACAGCAAGTTCTGGAAGCCGTTTCTGAGAGAACGAAACCAGACCCACATGTATGCATATGGGTTAGATGCAGATCCAGTCAAGATCGGCCTGGAGACAGAGGCCATCTAAATGTTGACCCAGACAAAAGGGGACAATTTCATATTCATGAGAACAGCACCCAGGACTAGATAACGAGATCAGCAGGACATTAAAAACAATGAAGGTAATTCCAGACCAGAGATGGGCCTTTACCAGCCGTTTAAGACATTTTAAAATATAATAACTACCCCACTGTGCTCCCAGCCCGCCAAAAGTAAAACAAAGACTAACCTGATTTTGGACGGGAGACGGAAGTTTCTGGAAGAAAAGTATATCTGGAGAGACTTTTCGGCAGTAGGGGCAAGCTTGGAGAGTTACTGAGTTGAAAAGAAGCTTGGAGACAGAGAGAGCTGGAGAGAATGAGAGTTTGAATCACAGCCAGAAGAAGCAGGCACTCGGAGAAGGAAGAAGAACCAAGCCAACATCAAGAAGGCCGTCTCGAAGCCGGCATCCCGCCTCGGGGAAACACATCGGGAGATCATCGACCATCCCTGGGCCGTTACCGGAACGAGAGGCCATCGACCCAACTTGGAAGAAGAGACAAAAAATTAAAAACCCCAAGAGAGGAAACCTTCCAGACACCCCGGTTGGAAGGAGAAGGATAAAAAGAAACTGAAGAAGCGATGGGAGCCAGCCCAATGCTCCTCTAACCAGGGTCGAGCTGACGATCCTCGACCCCGCCGACATCCAGGCCTGCCGGTGTCCAGCCGCCCCCGACCCCCACCTCAGGAGAGAGGTGTGGCGCAGCTCGCAGGGGCTCCACGATCCACGTGGAGATGAAACGCCTGAAAGGACCAAACACAGACTCGATTTCAAAACCTTGCACTTCCTAGTGGGATTGGTGAGCATGTTTCTGGCCCTTCACAATCAGATCTAGGTTTAATAAGGGGGTGGATTTAAGGGTACAATTAACATGAGTTGTTGTCCCTCGATGTTCCGTGTGTTTCCTTATTTCATGATGATCTTTGTAGAGTATAAGATGCCTATATTTGCCTTAGTTAGTACTGTATCATTATGATTTGTTTGTGTGTTTTTCCCTCCCATGTACTCCCTTATCTGCTTGCATTTGATTTGATATTTTTCCTTATGCAATAAAATTTCATTTTGTTTCATCAAACTTGGTCTACAAGAGTTTTCTCTACATTGTAGTTCCTGCCCCTAAGTCCAGAGTATAGAATCTAAGGGACGAGTGGGTCGAACCACTCAAGGTTTTACTGTGCAAGAGAGAGAGGCCTCTAGAGAGAGAAACCTCAGGGAAATCTCTCAAGGAAAACCCCTTACAGAGGTGGCAGATGTGAATCTGCAAACATGCTCAGGCTTCCAGTCCAAGGTGCTCCTCTGTTAATAGAGGGGTTTCTCAGTGGGGTCACTAGTCCTGGATGCAGTGGATGGCTTGTTTCTCCCAAGAACCATCCACCCCATGTATCCCCTCCTTCACAGATTGCTGGCACCATGGACTGCCATTTCATGATAAAACAGGGAATTATAGACCAGTAAGCCTGACATCGGTAGTGGGGAAAATGCTAGAGTCCATTATTAAAGATGTAATAGCAGAGCACTTGGAAAACAGTGACAGGATCAGACAAAGTCAACATGGATTTACAAAAGGTAAATCGTGCTTGACTAATCTACTGGAATTTTTTGAGGATGTAACTGGCAGAATAGATAAGGGAGAACCAATGGATGTGGTGTATTTGGACTTTCAGAAGGCTTTCGATAAGATCCCGCATAAGAGATTGGCGTGCAAAGTTAAAGCACATGGGATCGGGGGTAAGGTGCTAACTTGGATAGAGAACTGGTTGGCAGACAGGAAGCAAAGAGTTGGAATAAATGGGTCTTTTTCCGAGTGGCAGGTAGTGACTAGTGGGGTACCGCAGGGATCGGTGCTAGGACCCCAGCTATTCACAATATATATTAATGATCTAGACGAGGGAACTAGATGTAATATCTCCAAGTTTGCAGAGGACACAAAGCTGGGTCGGCGTGTGTGCTGAAAGGAGGATGCCGGGAAACTCCAGTATGATTTGGACAGGTTGGGTGATTGGGTAGATGCATGGCAGATGCAGTATAATGTGGATAAATGCGAGGTTATCCATTTTGGTGGCAAAATCAAGAAGACATTTGTGATGAAATATGTCATTCATCAGACTCTGTATTTAACTACATATATTGTATTGCCTGCTCCGGTGTTTTACCTTGTATTGTATATAGTGCACCGCCCCCTTTCTCCCCATTGGGTGTGTCGGCTCCGCCCATACCTGGCCCTACTTAAGACAAGCCCAGGCTTGTCTTGCAGCAGAACAGCAGAATGCTAGGTGAAGCCACAGGCATCTTTCTTTGCTAATAAAAGCCTTGTTTTATCCAGTTAACTTTGAGCCTTGAAGTTATTGAGGCGCATCAATTTTATTAGCAAACTTTCAACGATGGATCAACTTTTGAAACCGGAACGCTTGGATTTGGACCCGCACGCTTCGGATGCATTGGCACGGTTTGGACACTGGTTCCAGTGCTTGGAATTTTTTATGGCCAACTCCGAAGCCGTCACAGCCTCTAAAGCCACCGGAGATGTGAAACTCGGGATCCTGCAGAATCAGGTAAGCCACCGGGTTTTTCCACTCATCCAAGACGCCGCCACCTACCTGGATGCCTGCAACATTCTAAAGGCCCACTATCAGCGGCCTACCAACGAGGTGTACGTCAGGCATCTGCTTGCTACCTGCACACAGCGAACCGGAGAGTCGCTAGAGGACTTTCTAGTCACCCTAAAAGTGCTTGGCAAAGACTGCAAATGCAAAGACGTGAAAGCCACGGTATACACAGACGAGCTTATTCGGGATGCCTTTATCGCAGGCCTTAGCTCTAATTACATCCGGCAGAGACTGCTAGAGAAAACGGGCCTAGATCTGACACAGGCTGTGGACACAGCGCGATCGCTGGATGTGGCTCAGAAGAACTCTGACTCCTACTCGTCAGGCCACGCGGCCCACGCCGCCTCTGCTTCCCCGCCCGGTAGCCCAACACCGTCGGGGCCCTGCTCTCCCCCCAGAAGCCCTACGACCGCCACAACGCATCGGGGCCCCAAATGCTACTTCTGCGGGCAGCCGAAGCACACCATGAACCTGTGCCCGGCGAAAGGCACCACCTGCTGTAAGTGCGGTAAGAAGGGGCACTTTGGGAAGGTGTGCAGAGGGAACCCCGCAGGCAAACCCGCCACCGCCGCGTGGGAGCGGCCATCTTGGACGCCATCTTGTCCGACCTCGTGGGGTCCGCCATCTCGCGAGCAGACATCGTGGACGCCATCTTACCCGGCCTCGTGTGGCCCACCATCTTGTCCCGATCAGGGCCCTACAGTGGCGTCGATCACAGTGGACCAGTCCAGACCGCACCCACTATCCAAATCGATGGTGGACATCGAGGTAAACGGGTGCAAGGTTAAATGTTTAATTGACAGCGGGAGCACGGAGAGCTTCATTCACCCTGGTCTGGTACAACGACTCTCTCTAACTATAGTCCCTACTCAGGGCACGGTCTCTATGGACGACAAAACCCAGATATCGACTATTGCGGGTTACTGCGTGGTACGATTGTCCGTTAAAGGCACTGTATATAATAATTTTAAACTGTTAATTATGAAGGATTTATGTGTGAGCGTGATCTTGGGCCTGGATTTTCAGTGCCACCACCAAAGCATCACGCTCAATTTCGGTGGGTCTCAGCCGCCCCTCACAGTGTGCGGTCTGGCTACCCTGAAGGTAAAGCCGCCTTCGCTATTCGCGAACCTTACCCCTAACTGCCGGCCAATAGCGACCAAAAGCAGGAGGTACAGCTGGGAGGACAGGCGGTTTATCGTGACCGAGGTAGACAGGCTCCTGAGGGAGCGCATTATTGAACGCAGCAACAGCCCGTGGCGCGCCCAAGTGGTGGTGGTGAGGGGTAGCGAGAAGAAGCGGATGGTGATTGACTATAGTCAAACAGTCAACATCTATACCCAACTAGACGCCTACCCGCTACCCCGCATATCCGAGATGGTGAACCAAATTGCCCAATACCGGGTGTTCTCCACTATCGACCTCAAGTCAGCGTACCACCAGCTCCCTATCAGTCCAGAGGACCGTTCGTACACCGCCTTCGAGGCAAACGGACGCCTCTACCAGTTCCTCAGAGTCCCCTTTGGGGTGACGAATGGGGTCTCGGTCTTTCAGAGGGAGATGGACCGCATGGTCGATGACCACCACTTGCAGGCAACCTTCCCCTATCTCGATAACGTCACCATCTGCGGCCACAACCAACAGGACCACGACTCAAACCTCGCGAGGTTTCTGAAAACCACACAAAAACTCAACCTCACTTACAACGAGGACAAGTGCGTTTTCAACACCACGCGCCTCTGCATACTAGGCAGCGTGGTGGAGAATGGGGAAATTGGACCAGACCCCGACCGATTGCGCCCCCTATGGGAGCTGCCCCTGCCCAACACTCCCAAAGCCCTGAAAAGGTGCCTGGGGTTATTCTCGTATTATGCCCAATGGGTCCCTAACTACTCCGATAATGCCCGCCCCCTCTTGAAAGCATCCTCTTTCCCGCTCTCTGCTGAGGCCCATGCTGCCTTCAAAAGCATTAAGCAGGATATTGAGCGGGCCACGCTACAGGCAGTGGACGAGAACACTCCCTTTCAAGTGGAAAGTGATGCGTCTGACTTTGCCTTGGCGGCCACCCTCAACCAGGTGGGGCGGCCCGTAGCTTTCTTCTCGAGGACCCTCCAGGGGCCTGAGATCAGACACTCCTCTGTGGAAAAGGAGGCCCAAGCCATCGTGGAGGCAGTGCGCCACTGGCGGCACTACCTAGCCGGCAAACGCTTCACCTTACTTACCGACCAGCGGTCGGTAGCGTTTATGTTCAATAATAAACAGAGGGGGAAGATTAAAAATGATAAGATTCTTAGGTGGCGGATCGAGCTCTCCACCTTCGAGTACGACATCATATATCGGCCGGGGGCCCTTAATAAATCCCCCGACGCCCTCTCACGAGGGATGTGTGCCAACGCCACCGGGGATCAGCTACAAACCCTCCACAACGACCTCTGCCACCCAGGGGTCACACGGCTGTTCCACTTCATAAAGTCCCGCAACTTACCCTACTCGATTGAGGAAGTTCGGTCCCTGACCAGGAACTGCCGCACTTGCGCTGAGTGCAAGCCTCGGTTCTACCGCCCCGATAGAGCCCACCTAATCAAAGCTACACGGCCCTTTGAGCGGCTTAGCTTAGATTTCAAGGGCCCCCTCCCGTCCGTCGACCGCAATGTTTACTTCCTGAACATTGTGGACGAATACTCCCGTTTCCCATTCGCCTACCCCTGCCCAGACATGACCAGCGCCACGGTCATTAAATGCCTCAACAGCCTGTTCTGCCTGTTCGGTATGCCAAGCTATATCCACACTGATAGGGGGGCGTCCTTCATGAGTGAAGAGCTACGCCAGTACATGCTGTCCAAGGGGATTGCCACGAGCCGTACCACCAGCTACAACCCCGGCGTAATGGTCAGGTGGAGCGAGAGAACGGGACAATATGGAGGGCAGTCACCCTAACTCTAAGGACCAAGGGCCTCCCTATCTCCCGCTGGCAGGAAGTCCTCCCAGATGTGCTCCACTCAATACGGTCACTATTGTGTACCGCCACTAATGCCACGCCTCATGAGCTAATGTTTGTGTTTCCCCGGAAATCCACCTCAGGCGTATCCATACCGTCATGGCTCTCCACCCCAGGTCCGGTACTTTTGCGGAAGCATGTGAGGGGCCACAAGACGGACCCTCTCGTGGAGCCAGTGCACCTGCTCCACGCCAACCCACAATATGTGTATGTCCGGCATGCCGACGGACGGGAGGACACTGTGTCCATAAAAGACCTCGCCCCAGCCGGTAACAACAGCAACAACGACAATGACTACAACAACAACAGCAACAACGACCCCAGCTATTCACAATATATATTAATGATCTAGACGAGGGAACTAGATGTAATATCTCCAAGTTTGCAGAGGACACAAAGCTGGGTCGGCGTGTGTGCTGTGAGGAGGTTGCCGAGAAACTCCAGTATGATTTGGACAGGTTGGGTGATTGGGTAGATGCATGGCAGATGCAGTATAATGTGGATAAATGTGAGGTTATCCATTTTGGTGGCAAAATCAGGAAGACATTATTATCTGACTGGCAATAGATTGGGCAAAGGGGAAGTGCAACGAGACCTGGGTGTCCTTGTGCACCAGTCACTGAAGGTAAGCATGCAGGTGCAACAGGCGGTTAAGAAGGCAAATGGTATGTTGGCCTTCATAGCGAGAGGATTCGAGTACAGGAGCAAGGATGTCTTGCTGCAGTTGTACAGGGCCTTGGTGAGACCACACCTTGAGTATTGTGTGCAGTTTTGGTCGCCTTAGCTGAGGAAGGATGTTCTTGCCATGGAGGGAGTTCAGCGAAGATTCACCAGACTGATACCTGGGATGGTAGGAATGACGTATGAAGAGAGATTGTGTCGATTAGGCTTGTATTCGCTAAAGTTTAGAAGAATGAGAGGGGATCTCATTGAAACTTATACAATTCTAACAGGACTGGACAGACTAGATGCAGGAAGGATGTTCCCGATGGCGGAGGAGTCCAGAACCAGAGGTCACAGTCTAAGGCTAAAGGGTAAGCCATTTAGAATTCAGATGAGGAGGAATTTCTTCACCCAGAGTGGTGAACCTGTGGAATTCTCTACCACACAAGGCAGTTGAGGCCAATTCATTAAATATATTCAAGAAGGAGTTTGATATATCTCTTAAGGCTAAAGGGATCAAGGGATATAATAATAATAATAATAATAATTCAACTTTATTGTCATTGTACAATGCACAAGTACATGAACAACGAAATGTGATCTTGCAAGCTCCCATGAGTCCAGTACAAATAACATTGACATTAATAGAATGGCCTACTCCTGCTCCCATCTTCTATGTTTCTATGATAATGGATACTGCATGATGATGTTTCTGCTAGTCAGTTAAATTAATTGAGTGTAAATGCTTTCTCATCATGAAGGCTAAGGGATAGATAAGGATACCTTCGTGGGTTCCAGGTGTGGCTCTTTCCACCTCAAGGAACCCTACCAGCCTGTCCAGCTGATGCCTCTTTTTCACAGGAAAAGTGATGGCTGGAATTTTCCCCTAAAAAACGGGTGGGTTTGGAGCGTGGGTGCAATTAAATTGTAAAAAATGGGATACCTGACCTGATCACACCTCCAACCCGCCCACTTTCGGGTTTAAACGGAGATTGGACGGGGGTGCGTGCAGCCAACCCACTCCCAGGGGTCGGTACCTTAATTTAAATATTGCGTTGTAGCTGGCAGCTTCTTTTATCACCTCCATTTTGAATTTTACTGCCTGTGGACGGATTTCACACAATTCGGTAAGCCCGGCAGTTAAACCAAGGTGGGGACTGCTGGATCGAAGAGGTAAGTGGCTTTATACCTACCTCCTTAATCTAGGGTCCCTACCATGCACACCCCCTGCGATTGGAGACCCCGTCATGAGGCTGCCAATCACCCTCCCCGGCCTCAGATCCCCATCATGAGGCCTCACCCCACCCCCTTCCCGCCCCCCCCCCCCACAGATGTTGGATGTTGCTGAGCCCGGATACAATCCTCCATTTGCCGACCCCGATCCTCTCTTTCCCCCCCGCCAATGCTTCAGCCGACCCCGTCGACCCCCCGCGATGCACGACCCCCCTCCTGATCCCCAACCTAGCCCATGCCGATCCCCAACCACCACCCCCCCGCCCCATTCCCCAACCATGCCGACCCCCAACCCCCACTGATCCCCGACCTCCCCCCACCGATCCACAACCATGTCGACCCCCCAACCCAACCCCCCACCGATTCCCTGACCATGCCAACCCCGTGATCCCTCCCCCTGACCGACCCCTCGCATCTGAGGCCTACTCGCCCACAGCCAACCAGCCTGTCAATCTGGCTGGCTGCGGTCGGGAATCCGAGGCCGCACATTCAAATCAGGCCCTGTTGTTAAAGTCGGCTGGGTCTGCAGGAAACCCGGCCTCCCAGATTTCCCACCTGCCTCGGAGGTCCCCCGCTTCCCAATCCGCCTCCCTTGATAAAATTCCGGACGATGAAGGTGTTGACTCTTGCAAACATAGAGGTTATCACGTCTCTGATAAATGTGTGCACTGTCGACTGCCTGATGTGGCAGATGTCTCCTGAAGTGGCTGGGTAGGATGCTTTGCCATGGAAGTTTCATGCGGCAGTAAACTTCACACTTACAGGATGAGCCATCCTTGATCCAGATGCTGTGTACAGATCATTGGGCAACAGATGACATAACTCTGTGCCCGCCTGTCCTGTGAAGTGGAAGCAGTGACGATAGTCCTCTAATATGTCCATTTGCAGGTCCCGGGGTAGTAATGGGTGCAGCCAGAATGACTGCATTTGCATCTGCATTTGTTAGCCCTTCATGAAATCCTCTTCCTCATTTCAATTATGAAAAGTGTTCAAAGGAATATCCATCTACCCGCTTTTGAAGGTGCAACTTCAGCACCAGCAGAAAACAGGAATTAGAAATAAAAGCATGGACAGGGTAAAAAAATACAAAAAGGGAGACCTCCTCAACAAAACCACCTAATGTGTAGAACAAAATGCAGGCAAGGGTACCTAAAAGCACAAAAACAAAAAGAAATTCCAAAGAAAATTTGTCTTCTCCCTTTAAGGAAGCCTAATAAGAAAGCAGTGTGCCAGCACTCTGGGCCAATATCACAAAATGTGATGTCAGCTCATTAAGGCTTCACTTAAATAAAATGTCTTTAGAACATGCCTCCAAAAAGTGCCCAAAAGTCATTTGGAAAATTGAGCAGAGAGCGATGCAGCACTTGAGGTCCTTCACCCATTTTTGATAGTGGACAATGGTATGTGAGAGAAAATAAGCTCCATAATGTATTTAAAATGATTATCACAGAATCACAGAAACCCCACAGTGCAGATAGAGGCCATTTCGGCCCATCGAGCCTGCACCGACACATATCCCACCCGATCCCCGTAACCCCTACACCAACACATATCCCACCCTATCCCCGTAACCCCACGTATTTAATCCCCCTAACACTAAGGGTCAATTTATCATAGCCAATCAACCTAACTCGCACATCTTTGGACTGTGGGAGGAAACCGGAGCACCCGAAGGAAACCCACGCAAACACGGGGAGAATGTGCAAACTCCACACAGACAGTCACCCGAGGCCAGATTCGAACCCGGGTCCCTGGCGCTGTGAGGCAATAGTGCTAACCACAATGCCACCGTGTTTTCATCATTAAGTTCTGGATGCTCACAGAGACTAAACAAATTATCACAGAGCTCATCGTATGCTCCCATTCTAAATGCTGACTGAGCGATAAGTATAGCTGTAATAAATGTTTATATTTGCTCTCCAGTGATTCTTCTGTCTTTTCTGCAAAAGACGAGTTAAAGTGAATGATCTTGTGGTGCAATAAATTACTCAATGAAGGTAAAGGGTGAAAAATATCCCTGTGGACTTGTTGAAAATTGTTTATTTTAATAATACTTTTAACTTCAGCATTGACTTTCTATCAGTTATAGCTTACAGGATGTATGTTTTCTGCCACATTGCTAAATAATTATTCCAATGCCAAACCAACAGAGTTCAAGAGGAAGTTCATAGACTGTTTATTTGATTTTCATGAGAAGAGAATATTATAGAAGAGAATCATAATTCTATACCCAAACTGCCTCTAGTACAGTAGGTTTCTATTTTCTTTGTTATAAATCCACAGGGTAATTTACTATCAAACAAAAATCAACTAGCGAAATATACATTGTAAATGTTTTAACAATCTTTGATACAATATAGGGTTAAACAAATAGTTCATTTTTAATAGCTTAATTTAGCTTTTATTTTGAACAGAGCCATTTGGCTCGAATTTCACAGGGCCATGGAGGCGTGTGGGTGTTAAAATTGCAAAAAAGTGTCGGGCGGGCCCAACCCCACCTCCATCCCGCCTCCAAGCAATTTTAAATAAATCGTGTTTACTGCTCCCGTCTCCGTCCCGCCTCCAAGAGGCGGAATAGGCCCTTAAGACCCTTAATAAGCACTAAATTGCCTCTGTTATCCCATTTTGCAAGGCCTTGGTGATTTTAACCCTTTTCCGACGTGAAGCACGATGGTGAAACCTGGCGGGAGCACAATTGGATTGCTGACTATTAGCTGCAGCTCCACCATTAAATAGGATATTTGATCAGTCATCATTTGCAGGTAGCAGGACTTTGTTGTCTCAGGTCTGGGGGAACTTTTAGAAGGCATAACCACAGCTGTGGAAGTTTGGAGCCTGACACCCATCTCCAGTGTGACCTCCTGGGAAACCCCTCTCGCCACCTTCACTGAGCGCTTTCTCAACTGAGGCATATACCAAGTAATCCTAAGCCCTCAATGTGTAAGTTCAATTAGTGAAATGACACACACCACAACTGCAGCAGTAGCCATCAGATTTTTTATTTACAGTAACCATCTGATGGCTTTTTAACATTAAACATCAAATTTCACCCAAGTGACTACCCTTGTGACTATTTGTGCAGTATCTTTCTCTTACGTGTGCTCCTACGTGGTGCTTCCCCTGTGGCTTCAGCAGATGTGGAGGCCCCTTGCTCACTGTCTTGCTGCTCCTGTCTCGACACCTTTGGCAGGTGTCCTCTGGGGTTGTGAACCTGTGAGGGCTCGGCAACAGTCTGCTGCTCCTGTGGCTGTGCAGGGGTTGAGACGCCGATCTCTGTTGGGTGTGCACTCTGGTGGGGCTCTGACCAAGGGCTCTGCAGTGGCATGGAAGTGTGAGCGCTTGGAGAGAAGCCCCCACTTCCTTGATGTCTGCCACCAACTTCCCTCTCATGGGTCAGATCCCCCTCAGCGCTTGCAAGTGGCTTGAGAGCACCTTGCTGCACATCAGGGGGGCCATGGGGACCCGTATCAGCACTGGCAGTCCTACTCAGAAGGACTTCCATGAATGTCTGGTTTCTCTGTTCAATAGATGACCATCGCTCCTCCAGAGATGTCATTCTATTCAGAACACTCACCATGTTTTCTGCACTCTGGTTGCCATCCTTTCCATGGTGATGCGTTCATGCGCCAATGCCTCCACAAAGGCTCTGCTCATGTTCGCAATGAACTCCTCCATTCGCTCCACACTCGCAGCGACCCTGGAGCCAAAACCTGCCAGAGACTCCTGCATTTGTTCCTGGAGTTCCAGCACCACTGATCTTGTGGATGGACCCAGAGGCAGAAGGTCGACATGCAGCTGAGCCGAGCTGGGAGAGTCCTGCGTCCTCCGATGAGGATTCTCCACTGCTGTCCCTGTCTCCACAATCTGCTGATGCTCACTTGTGAGCTGTGATACACCAGGTAACAACACTACTCTATCTCGTGAAGGTCCCACCGAGGTGTGAGTGTCTGCGCTGGTGCTGGGTGTGCTGAATTCTGCTGACGCTGCGCCCTCAGAGGTTGCAGCTTCCTCTGAGGAGTCTGGATGCTCAGGCTCTTCCTCATTGCTAATGGGGATGGGTGCTTGCGATGGTCCTGTGGGGGAGTAAAGGAAAGAGTCAGAGATGTGATGCCAAGGTTACATGCACATTGCATATTGCAGATGATCATAATTCCATCAGTTAGAGCTTCAGAATCATTATCAGCGGCTCATGCAATGTCAATGAGAGAGATGGAAAACTATTCTGTCACCAACTTGCTGTGATGCACCCGTCTGTCCATCCCCCACTTGCGCATCATCCCCCACTCCCACGATCTCCAGGGCCGCCTCCTCCCAGGGGGTGAGGTGGGCTACTGAGGGTGGCCCTCCTCCTGTCCTCGCTCTTTCCCTCTTATTGTGAGCTCTCTTTTCCTGCAATGAGGGACACAAGTGGAGTTTGAGTGAGAATGAAGGAGTGATTGTAGAGAACCCATAGCATAGATGCTTAGAAGGAGACAAAGATGGAGTGAGGTGGCAAGACCAAGGGCCCTCCCTGTGTGTTGTAAGTTGTTTTCATAGCATCACAGTGATAGGGAGTGTGAGGGCTGCATAGTCGAATAGTTAGGTGAATGTGACCATAGAGAGAGAGGGAATGGGTAAGGGTGCATGGATGTCAGTGTCAAGTGGGATGTGGAGGAAGAGATTGCTAAAGCTGAGTGCTGGTGAGGAGAGGCAATGGGGATCAGATTGAGGGTGATGGGAAAGTCATACTCACTTTTCCAGTGCGCAGAAGGTCATGAAACCTCTTCTTGCACTGAGGCCAGGTTCTGCGGGTTATCGACAAAGAGTTGACCTCCTGGGCCACCTGGATCCACACAGCCTTGGTCTGCTAGGGAGGCTTCTTCCACCCTGAAGAAGGGAAGAGCACCTCTTTATTGGCTCTTGCTCCCTCCGCTAAAGCTTGCAGGGCAACGTCATCAAACCTGGGAGCAGACCTAGGTCTCTCGCTGGTCATTCTGCCTCTAGGTCCCTCTAACATGAAAGGCCAAAAGGTTGGCAGTCTGCAGAAGAAGGAAGGCTTGTTGCAGACCTTAAATGCAGCAGCAATGATGATGTCATCGGAGGCGAGTTTCAGACTGAAAAAACTAATTGGGCCATGGGTTCCCACATGCTGGAACTCAATTGCCCACTTAAGTTAAAATCGCATCATTCTCCCACATCGATTTAGAATCGGGTGGCTAACACGAAAAGCGGATTACACGACCCCAGCCCGCCCCAGTAACAAAATCGAGCCCATTGAGTTTAAACTTTACGCTTTCCATGCTTCTGAGTTCTGTCAATAACATTACAACTAAAAATTCCATATTGCTATATACAATGCCTTGAGGCTTTCATATGTGCAGAAACCCTTTTGGTCCAAATAACATTAATTCCTGTCAGAAAAACAGGCATATTTTCTACCATGTCATTTGGTGCCTCAATTGTAGTTGGCTCTTGCAGCAAAGACCTCCAATTGAAGGTTTCTCCTGAAGATGTATACTTCTAGGATTGGTCTAAATATAAGCAGACAGTATCAATTTACCACTAAGGGCAGAAAGCTAGTTCTAGACTTTCTGAAGGATGCTGACTCCAGGCTTGGATTGCGAATGATTGGTTGGTTTCAGGCTTGAATGGGGTGAACAGATGGTTGCGTCCAAGGTTCAGTTGAAGAATGAGAGCTACATTCACACTTTTCTTTAACAACTAAATGAAGGATGCCACACTTATTGGACAGCTGTATCCATATTTCAATCAAGAATGTAATGAATGTTTTTGAATTCTCCACATCACCTAAGGACAAATAGTTAGCTCTAGATTTCACAGCATCCAGGATGGCCAGAGGTTTTGCATACAATGTATTATTGTAAGTTTCATTGAAAAAATATAGCACTCCAAGTGAAAGAGTAAATCATCGTGTGAAGTGCTTTGATATGTTTCTATGACACCTGAAGGTACTATATAAATGCAAGTATTTTAATTTCCTTTCTTTGGAAATAATAAACCGTAAGAGCTTTTCTCTGCAGTGGTCATTTTGCTCTGCGAGTGTTTCAGCAGTGACAAAATAATATTGCCAAATCCATATTAAGTAAGTAAGTCAGCATTTCAAAATATGTAAGTCCTACTGTATGGATCGGAATTACTTATTCAAGAAAAAAATGAGACTTGACCTGTGAAACTGAACAACTTTAGATTTACTTATTTTTTTAGCTCACTTATAAATATGCAAATAGGTCTGCAGCTTACTGGTAGTAACAGTAAAGACAATTATGTGTGGGGGGGAAAAGTTGACTAGAGTAGTGCACCCAAACATATGGACTAAAGTTGTCATAGGATGGTGCAATATGTGTCGGAACCCTGAGATTGACACCAGACTAGGCAGAAAGGATTCTAGATTAAACAGGCAATCGAATGAATATCAGCCTATTTAACTAATTAGCATCAAATTTCACAGTAGTTCCTGACTTGACAATCTATTCAGTGAGTCGGAGAGATAAAGGGAGTGAAATTGGTCCTCAGTGGTAGTGCAAAATAGTCAATAATGAATTGGCAGCCTGTTTTGCACCCAGTCCATTGAATTCAATGGAAAAGAAAATTGGACTGAGTGTAAAATAGGCTGCGGATTTGCTATTGCCCATTTTGCACTACCACCAAAGACCAATTTCATTCCCAAGTAGTGAAAGGAATGGAAGTGTCTTACTAAAACGATACAAGAGGTTGCTCTTCTAACAAGGTGTCTGTATCTGACCTTATGGTGCCTGATAAAGTGTAACTAAAAGCACTCCATTTCCCATCAGTGTCATCCCTGACATTGATGAACATATACAAACATAAAACAAGGAAATAAGTAAAACAGATGCCCTGATCTATGTTTAAACAGCATAACAATATTTATCTAATGAATGTAATTTTATAGCAGTTAGTACAAAAATGTGCCCGACGAGCAGAAGTGAGAGCCCCAGTCTCTGAATACTGGGTTAACATCCAGCAGGATAGTCACCTCTGATGTGAGTGGAGTGGCGACCTCCGGCCCCCAGCCTCTTGGTAGGGAGTTGTGAGCCAGGCTGATGATCTGTCCATGTAAAAAGAGTTTTCCATTATGGAAACAACCCAGAGCACGATCTGCTGAATGTAAGAGCAGGCAAAGAAATAGGTTGTCTCATGTGCTGCTAAGCACAGAAGAGAAAGCAAAAGACGTATAAAATGCAAAAACTCAATAACAATTAGCTGTTTAGAGGTATTGATATCTGCATTACAGCAGCAATGTGTGCAACTGGAAATTTCAGATATGCATCTATTTAATTTGGAGATATACATATACATGGCATAGATTTTGCACACAACATACATTCATTGTTTTCTCATTGCTACGACTCAGACTGTCTTTTTAAATCTCTGTCTTAATTGAGACTAGTGCATTTGGAAAGCTGTTTCATCATTTGATTGAATTCACACTTTCTATAATTTACTTTAAAGACCACTCATTTCCTTTCATTTCCTTTCTGAAAGAGCATTTGGTTTGTGAGTAAGTGCATTTAAATTGGTGGCACAATCAGCCATAACGTGTTGGAATGAATCTTTTCATTTTCTCTAAAATAATCTTTTGAATACTCACAAATCTTTATGGGGTGCATTGCTAAATTTAAACAGTATTCTGAATTGCAAATTGTTACTTACTGGAGTGTTTTCCCTAGGTTCTTTAAATATACTGTACCTACAGAATGCTGCTTACCCAGTTGAATTCTCATTGGATTACATTGCAAAAGGATTACAAGCAAATATTCAGATAAATAATGTATCACCTCAAAATAACAGATTCCGTTATTAATAACTAGCTGGGGGGGCCGGTGTTGCCAAGGCTTTTTTGTAAAACGTCAGTTTACAGGGCCGCGCGGTTGATGGCCGGCCGCTGCCACTCCCCCGCTCTGTGTCTCGGGCCAAGCAGTTGTCAGGCTCGGCCCGAGTGACCCCAGCTCACCTCCCACTCTGGCGGGCCACTGTAGCTGCCCCGCACGCTGATGAGTAAAAGCAGTGAAAAAAATGGCGGCTACATTTCGGGAGGCTGCAGGATTAGGTCCCGCCCACACACGGAATGAAACGCCCCCCCATGACGCACCGATTGGTCAACCATCAGGTCACTGAACTGTAGGATTGGTCAACCATCACGTCACTCAATGCTAAAGAGCGGTAGGATTGGTCAACCGCTAATGAGCGGATTTTTGAACGTTTTTTGTATACTGTCCGAACAATTCTTGTCTGACCAAAAAGTAAATACACCTATGAGACTCCCCTAATCATAAGCTTTCTTTTGATATAACATATGTGTAGGTACGCTCTATAACTTTTGAGTGTGTAGCGGACAGACAGACAAACAGACGGACGGATCCTTTTATATATAGATATATACTAGCTGGAGTGCCCGGCGGTGCCGAGAGTTTTTTGAGGGCATGTTGTTGTTGAAAGGGAGAGAGAGCGAGAGACTGGGGGAGAAGAGAGAGACTGGGCGGAGAAGAGAGAGACTGGGGGGAAGAGAGAGACTGGGGGGAGAAGAGAGAGAGAGAGACTGGGGGGGGAAGGAGAGAGAGAGAGAGAGGGGGGAAGGAGAGAGAGAGAGGGAAGGAGAGAGAAACAGAGAGAGAGAGGGAAGGTGCGAGTGAGGGAAGGGGCTGGACTCAGAGCCCGGTGGGTGAAGAAGGGCGGCCGCCATTTTGTGAGGTCGGCGGGAGGTTGAGACCGCGGGGAAGGGCTTGGACTTAGAGCCCAGCCACGGTGACCGTGGGTTATATTGTGATGACTGTGTTATAGGACAATGAAGCCAGCTACCCTCTGACCGGAGGAATCAGGAGTCACTTTCTTAAGGCTTTTAATCTGCGATTTAATAATTTCAAAATACTGTTACTTGTTCCACATTTAAATTTTATGTACTTTAAAATACTTCTAACATTGAATATAATTCTGGTTAATATTTGGGATCCAGGGTGCAGTTAGTAATGCTTGAAGTCTTACGTTGCAGCTTCTGACCGCCTGTGTGAAGCAGAAACTCAGACATAGTTTGATGCTGAATCTTTGCTGGTTGTTCGAATGATGCCAATAAATCTGTATCCGTTTCTGTGACTTTTTCTTAATTAGGAAATGCCCCGAATTGATGATACCCCGACTCCCTCCCACTCCCCCCCTCCCTCTCCTCCCCCTCCCTTTTCCCCACCTCCCCCTCTTCCCCCCTCCTCCCCCCCTCCCTCTTCCCCCCCTCCCCCTCCCCCTCCCCCCTCCCCCCTCTCCCCTCCCCCTCCTCCATCTCCACTCCCCACTCTCCCCTCACCCCTCTCCCTCCTCCCCACCTCCTCCCTCTCCCTCCTCCCCCCTCCTCCCACCTCCCTCCTCCTCCCCCCTCTCCCCCTCCCTCCCCACTCCCCCTCCTCCCCTCCACCTCCTCTTCCCCCCCCTCCCCTCCCTGAGCCCTCATCCCCCACTCCAATCCCTCTTTCCGCCCCGGGGCCCAGGCCTCGGCACCTGGATGAACGCGTTCCCTTGGATGCTTTTGGCGGCCTCGGCTGTCACCCTGATGCCGTTGGCCAAGGCGAACACCCGCACTGACATGGCCCAGCCGAGCCCAGCGCCCCGGGCAGCCCGAGCTCCGCAGCTGCCGTTCAGCCATAGGCCACAAAGCACCCGAGCCCAGCGCCGGTGATGGCTCCGCGGAGCTCCGTACCGCCCCGCCAGCCTTTACAAAGATGGCGGCGGTGGCTACACTCAGCTCAGGCCCGCCCTGCCAGCCTTTACAAAGATGGTGGCGATCGCGGGCCGCTTGTTGAGCGGGACGGGAGGTGCCTAGCTCGGGCGTGGCTGGGGAGGACAGGCCGAGGCTTCGAGGCCTGCAGCCGGGGTAACCCTGGAAAAGGGTGAAAGGTAGGAAAATTAATGAGGTTAGAGAAAAGATTTACAAATTAATTAACTTTTTTAAAAAAGAATTTAATTGTGTTTCAAAAGCAACTTTTTTTTGCTGGAAATCTAGATTTGAAAATAAACACGCTGAAAGTGGGAAAAATAAATGAAGAGTTAGGAATCAAGATGGCGGCCACTCACCTCAGCTCAGAAGGATTAGGCCCGCCCACACACGCAATGAAACCCCCCCCGTGACGCACAATTGATCAACCATCAGGTTAATCCCCTGTACAATTGGTCAACCATCACGCCACTCAATGCTAATGAGCGGAAGGTTGCCATTTTTTGAAACTTTTTTGTATACTGTCTGAACAATTTTTGTCTGACTAAAAAGTAAATACGCCTATTAGACTCCCCAATGATAAGCTTTCTTTTGATATAACATGTGTAGGTACGCTCTATAACTTTTGATTGTATAGCGGACAGACAGACAGACAGACAAACAGAGAGACAGAGAGACTAGCTGGAGTGCTCGGCAGTGCCAAGGGTTTTTTTGAGGGCATGTTGTTGTTGGAAGAGAGAGAGAGAGAGAGAGAGACTGGGGGGAGAAGAGAGAGACTGGGGGGAGAAGAGAGAGACTGGGGGGAGAAGAGAGAGACTGGGGGGAGAAGAGAGAGACTGGGGGGAGAAGAGAGAGAGAGAGACTGGGGGGAGAAGAGAGAGAGAGAGACTGGGGGGGAAGGAGAGAGAGAGAGAGAGAGGGGAGGAAGGAGAGAGAGAGAGAAGGTGAGAGTGAGGGAAGGGGCTGGACTCAGAGCCCTGTGGGTGAAGAAGGGCGGCTGCCATTTTGTGAGGTCGGCGGGAAGGTTGAGACCGCGGGGAAGGGCTTGGACTTAGAGCCCAGCCGCGGTGACCATGGGTTATATTGCGATGACTGTGTTATAGGACAATGAAGCCAGCTACCCTCTGACCGGAGGAATCAGGAGCCACTTTCTTAAGGCTTTTAATCTGCGATTTAATAATTTCAAAATACTGTTACTTGTTCCACATTTAAATTTTATGTACTTTAAAATACTTCTAACATTGAATATAATTCTGGTTAGTATTTGGGATCCAGGGTGTAGAACCTTTGCTGGTTGTTCGAATGATGCCAATAAATCTGTATCCGTTTCTGTGACTTTTTCTTAATTAGGAAATGCCCCTAATTGATGAAACCCCGACTCCCTCCCCCTCCCCCCCCTCCCTCTTCCCCCCTCCCCCCACCTCCACCCTCTTCCACCCTCTTCCCCCTCCCCTCTTCCCCCCTCCCCCTCCCTCTTCCCCTCCCTCCCTCTTCCCCCCTCCCCCTCCCTCCTTCTCCCCCCTCCCCTCTCCCCTCCCCTCCTCCCTCTCCACTCCCCCTCTCCACTCCCCCCTTCCCCCTCCCCTCCTCCCTCTCCACTCCCCCCTTCTCCCTCTCCCCTCCCCCCTCCTCCCTCTCCCTCCCCCTCCTCCCTCCATCCCCCTCCTCTCGCCCTCCCCCCCATCCCCCGCTCCAATCCCTCTTTCCGTTGGCCGAGGCGAACACCCGCACTGACATGGCCCAGCCGAGCCCAGCGCCCCGGGCAGCCCGAGCTCCGCAGCCGCCGTTCGGCCGCAGGCCACAAAGCACCCAAACCCAGTGCCGGCGATGGCTCCGCGGCGCTCCGTACCACCCCGCCAGCCTTTACAAAGATGGCGGCGGTGGCTACGCTCGGCTCAGGCCCACCCCACCAGCCTTTACAAAGATGGCGGCGACCGTGGGCCGCTTGTTGAGCGGGACGGGAGGTGCCTAGCTCGGGCGTGGCTGGGGAGGAGAGGCCGAGGCTTCAAGGCCTGCAGCCGGGGTAACCCTGGAAAAGGGTGAAAGGTAGGAAAATTAATGAGGTTAGAGAAAAGATTTACAAATTAATTAACTTTTTTTTAAAACAATTTAATTGTGTTTTAAAAGCAACTTTTTTTTTGCTGGAAATCTAGATTTGAAAATAATCACGCAGAAAGTGGGAAAAATAAATGAAGAGTTAGGAATCAAGATGGCGGCCACTCACCTCAGCTCAGAAGGATTAGGCCCGCCCACACACGCAATCAAATGCCCTCCGTAACGCACCGATTGGTCAACCATCAGGTTAATCCCCTGTATGATTGGTCAACCATCACGTCACTCAACGCTAATGAGCGGAATGTTGCCATTTTTTGAAACTTTTTTGTATACTGTCGGAACAACTTTTGTCTGACCAAAAAGTAAATATGCCTATTAGAGTCCCCTAATGATAAGCTTTCTTTTGATATAACATATGTGTAGGTACGCTCTATAACTTTTGATTGTATAGCTGGACAGACGGAAAGACAGACAAACAGAGAGACAGAGACAAACCGTTTATATATATATAGATAGATAATAATAAGATAGGTAGATAATAACAACAACAACTGGTGTTTATACAGCACCTTTAACGTAGTAAAACGTCCCAAGGCGTTTCACAGCAGTATTATAAGACAAAAAATTTGACACCAAGCTACATAAGGAGAAATTAGAGCAAGTGACCAAAAACTTGGTCAAAGAGGTAGGTTTTGAGGAGCACCTTCAAAGAGGAATGAGAGGCGGAGAGGCGGAGAGGTTTAGGAAGGGAATTCCAGAGCTTAGGGCCCAGGCAACTGAAGGCACGGCCACCAATGGTTGAACGATTATAATCAGGGATGCTCAAGAGGGCAGAAATAGAGGAGCGTTGATATCTCGGGGGGTTGTGGAGCTGAAGGAGATAACAGAGATAGGGTGGGGCGAGGCCATGGAGGGATTTGAAAATAAGGATGAGAATTTTTAAATCGAGACATTGCTTAACTGGGAGCCAATGTAGGTCAGCGAGCACAGGGGTGATGGGTGAACGGGACTTGGTGCGAGTTAGGACACAGGCAGTCGAGTTTTGGATCACCTCAAGTTTATGTAGGGTAGAATATGGGAGGCCATAACTATCAATCTTACTGTAGATATGCCTATTTTTAATGTTAATGTTTTCAAGATGTTAAGAATAATTATCGTAATGGTGAAAAGCAGTCTCAAATAATAAATTCAAGTTGGGGTATGGAGGCATATACCTTAGATGTCACGGACAGGTCCAAAGCCCGGAAGCCAGCCAGATTGACAGGCGGGGAACATTGGACAGGAGGCCCACAACAAACATTGTCTTTGGGTCAAAATCCTGGAACTCCCTACCAAACAGCACCATGGGAGTATCTTCAGCACACGGACTGCAGCGGTTCAAGAAGGCAGCTCACCACCACCTTATCAAAGGCAATTAGGGATGGGCAATAAATGCTGGCCTTGCCAGCGATGCCCACATCCCATAAAGATGAAAAAAAATGGTTTAAAATACCTTAGGTCAGAAGAGACACGGTAAGCAGAAGGATAAGGAAGAAAATAATCAGAATAAAACAGAAGAGGAAAAACGTATTAATGAGTATGAATGAATCAGGGCTATATCCCAATATGCAAAGCATCAGAGATAAAGGGCAGAATTTTTAAGTATCTGACCCGCCCGGAGGGGGAGTTGGGGGTGGTGATGGCCGGTAGACCGCGGGAAAGCTGCAAGTCCAGGTTTCCCTGCACGCTGAGTGTGCATGTGATGTCACAGACAGGTTCCAAGCCCGGAAGCCAGCATGATTGATAGGTGGGGAACACTGGACAGGAGGCCACAACAAACTGGTAGGTGCAGGCTCCGATCCCAGGGGGGGAGTTCCGATCCCGGGGGCTGGGGGGGGGGAGTTCCTATCCCCGACCACAGGGATAGATTCCGATCCCCTGGTGGGGTCCAATCCCTGACCCCAGGGTGGGGGGGAGAGTTGCAATCCACAGCGGGGTCCGATCCCCGACCCTGGAGGGGAGTTCTGATTCCCTGGGGGAGGGGGGTCCAATTCCTGACCCCGGGGATGGGGGGAGAGAGTTGCAATCCACAGTGGGGTCCGATCCCCGACACTGGAGGGGAGTTCCGAACCCAGGGGGCGGGGGGAGTTACGATCCCCTATGGGGGGTGGGGTCCAATCCCTGACCCCAGGGGTGGGGGGGGAGAGTTGCAATCCACAGTGGGGTCCGATCCCCGACACTGGAGGGGAGTTCCGAACCCAGGGGGCGGGGGGAGTTCTGATTCCCTGGGGGGTGGGGTCCAATCCCTGACCCCGGGGATGGGGGAGAGAGTTGCAATCCACAGTGGGGTCCGATCCCCGACACTGGAGGGGAGTTCCGAACCCAGGGGGCGGGGGGAGTTACGATCCCCTATGGGGGGTGGGGTCCAATCCCTGACCCCAGGGGTGGGGGGGGAGAGTTGCAATCCACAGTGGGGTCCGATCCCCGACACTGGAGGGGAGTTCCGATCCCAGGGGGCGGGGGGAGTTCTGATTCCCTGGGGGAGGGGGGTCCAATCCCTGACCCCGGGGATTGGGGGGAGAGTTGCAATCCACAGCGGGGTCCGATCCCCGACACTGGAGGGGAGTTCCGATCCCAGGGGGCGGGGGGAGTTCTGATTCCCTGGGGGAGGGGGGTCCAATTCCTGACCCCGGGGATGGGGGGGAGAGTTGCAATCCACAGTGGGGTCCGATCCCCGACACTGGAGGGGAGTTCCGAACCCAGGGGGCGGGGGGAGTTACGATCCCCTATGGGGGGTGGGGTCCAATCCCTGACCCCAGGGGTGGGGGGAGAGAGTTGCAATCCACAGCGGGGTCCGATCCCCGACACTGGAGGGGAGTTCCGAACCCAGGGGGCGGGGGGAGTTCTGATTCCCTGGGGGGTGGGGTCCAATCCCTGACCCCGGGGATGGGGGGGGAGAGTTGCAATCCACAGTGGGGTCCGATCCCCGACACTGGAGGGGAGTTCCGAACCCAGGGGGCGGGGGGAGTTCTGATTCCCTGGGGGGTGGGGTCCAATCCCTGACCCCGGGGATGGGGGGGGGAGAGTTGCAATCCACAGTGGGGTCCGATCCCCGACACTGGAGGGGAGTTCCGATCCCAGGGGGCGGGGGGAGTTCTGATTCCCTGGGGGAGGGGGGTCCAATTCCTGACCCCGGGGATGGGGGGGAGAGTTGCAATCCACAGTGGGGTCCGATCCCTGACACTGGAGGGGAGTTCCGAACCCAGGGGGCGTGGGGAGTTACGATCCCCTATGGGGGGTGGGGTCCAATCCCTGACCCCAGGGGTGGGGGGAGAGAGTTGCAATCCACAGTGGGGTCCGATCCCCGACACTGGAGGGGAGTTCCGAACCCAGGGGGCGTGGGGAGTTACGATCCCCTATGGGGGGTGGGGTCCAATCCCTGACCCCGGGGGGGGAGGGGAGAGAGTTGCAATCCACAGTGGGGTCCGATCCCCGACACTGGAGGGGAGTTCCGAACCCAGGGGGTGGGGGGGGAGTTCCGATCCCCTATGGGGGGTGGGGTCCAATCCCTGACCCCGGGGGGGGAGGGGAGAGAGTTGCAATCCACAGTGGGGTCCGATCCCCGACACTGGAGGGGAGTTCCGAACCCAGGGGGTGGGGGGGGAGTTCCGATCCCCTATGGGGGGTGGGGTCCAATCCCTGACCCCGGGGATGGGGGGTAGAGTTGCAATCCACAGTGGGGTCCAATCCCTGACCCTGGAGGGCAGTTACGTTCGCCCAGTGGGGGGGGGGGGGGCGGGGGCGGTTCCAATCCCCAACCCCGGGGGGAGTTACGATCACCTGGATGGGGGCGGGGGTCCAATCCCCGACCCCAGGGGGAGTTCTGATTGCCCGGGAAGGGGGGGGGAGTCCGATCCCCGACCATGGGGGGTGGTGTTTGTATGTGGCAGGCTGATGGTGGTTGCGCTTGAGGGGCTGGGAGAAAGCACTCCTGCTCCTCCTGGCCCACAAGGATTGCTCCCCGAAGCTGTCCACTAATTAGCCTGGGGTTGCATCTGGCTTTCTTGCCTCTCCTAGGTAATTACATGACTTTTGTGTGGAGTGAGGAGTGTATATATTGTGATACATGAGGCATTGCAGTTGTGTGGGTCTGACATTTTTTTGCCTTACAAAGTTGGGATGCTTTGGAGGTGTGATGTTTTATAGTGTGATAGTTTAGAGATGAGATGACTCTGAGGTTTCAATTTCTGGTGTGCCTTTGAACAATGTGCTGTGACAGGTGCATGCTAGGTGCAAGAATTTTAATTGCATGGATTTGCAATTTTATTGAAATCCAACTACACTTACCCCACTAGCTGCAGCTATTATTCATCAAACTATATAATAGGTTCAGCAGTTATTTAATTTAGCTATACCTCTTCCATTACTGTGTAGCAATACTGGAAAAGTATAAAATGCCATTTTAGAAACTTTACAATATTAAACAAAAGTTTTTTGACTTTGCACCTAGATAACTGTCAGCACCCCGCAATATTAAAATAGAGGCATTTATTTTGATCTGTATTTTCTTCAGTGTGAAAGAATATGTTTTGATATGCGTCGCCTTGAATCACTCAATAAGTGTTTTTCTTTCATTCTGTCAACTTACTAATGTGATGTTCAAATGCCAGCAATCATTTCTTAGTCATTTTTCAGATAGCTGTTCAACATTAAGTGACTCCATATGAATTATAGAGCTTTTCAGATAAATGTTTTCACTTTGTTTAGCATTTGCTTTTTTACAGACCTGTCAAAAACAGTACATTACCAGGATTGTGGTATTAGTCATATTACAAGTGTTTTGCCAAGGACCTGGACAAAAACAGAAACTTTATCCTCGAATTCTGGTAATAATATTAAAGACCCCACCAGTTAAAATATTCACATTTAAAATGGGCAGTCACTTATATCTGCCAAAAAGCTAAAACTATTAACCAGTTACATTAACGTCAATTTCAAAGTTTCCAGTAATCGTGTTTTAACGGTTCTGTTTATTTTATCCAGGAACAGCTGTGTACACTCGCTAGATTTTGTATTTGGTATAAACAACAACAACAGCTATACAGCACCTAGCACCTTTAACGTAGTAAAACATCCCAAGACGCTTCACAGGAGCAATTATCGGATAAAAATGTGAAACCGAGCTACATAATGGGATTCAGGGGAAAACTCTCCACTGGCTGGAGTCATACCTAGCACAAAGGAAGAACGTAACAACATAAGAATTAGGAGCAGCAGTAGGCCATACAGCCCCTCGAGCCTGCTCCGCCATTCAATAAGATCATGGCTGATCTTCAACCTCAACTCCACTTTCTTGCCTTATCCCCATATCCCTTAATTCCTCTGGAGTCCAAAAATCAATCTAGCTCAGCCTTGAGTATACTCAACGACTGAGCATCCACAGCACTTTGGGGCAGAGAATTCCAAAGATTCACAACCCTCTGAGTGAAGAAATTCCTCCTCATCTCAGTCTTAAAGGGCAGACCTCTTATCCTGAGACTATGCCTCCGAGGAAAAGGAGGGAGTTAATTAAAAAATAGGAACTCAAAGGTAGTAACCTCAGGATTGCTACCAGTGCCATGTGCTAGTCAGAGTAGAAATAGAAGGATATTTCAGATGAATACGTGGCTAGAGGAATGGTGCAAGGGGCAGGGATTCAAATTCATGGGACATTGGAACCGGTTCTGGGAGAGGTGGGACCAGTATAGGGTTGCAAAGGGGTGGAAAGTTTCCGGTAAATTTCTGGTAAATTTCCGGAAATTTTCCACGGGAAGTTTAGTTTGGGAATTTTGGGAATTTTGCCCAAAAAAGCACATGCTAGCATAATATTGTTTTTTTTGTATTTCTTTTTTTTCCCACAGGTCCTCTCTTAAAATTACTAACAGAGATGGAATCTTAATTATTAAGGAATTTCTTAATCAATATATGTTTATCTTCTTGGCTTGTTTTAATAATTACAAGTTTTGTGTGTGACTGTGAACAAATGTGTCCTGATTGGTTGGATGAGTGGATGAGCGATTAGCTCCCTCTATTTGTAATATTTGCATATCGAATTGTGATTGGCCTGCAGGCATCTGTAAGCCTGCTATAGTTTTTTTAAGATCCAGGTTAGGGGTCCTGAGGGAAGTCATTTTGTTTTCTGCTGATGTTGTGATGATGCGGTAAGTAAATCAGACTTTATACCAAATAAACCAGTTACTTGTTGAACTCTGTTGTCCTTCAATTTAAAATATACAAAATAATACACTATTGGTGATGTAGCGTCGTGTGTGTACAGGGCATGCTTCCATCACATGGATCATCAGCAAAAATGTACTCACCCTGTTGCAATCGTGCTGATCGACCGCAGTTCGACACAGAGATGAATGCCCTTTATTTCTCTGCATAGAACAATGCCACGTTTACCGTCGGATGTGTGGAAGCATTTTACCCCAGACATTAAAGATGGAAAGACTGTGTACATGTGCAAACACTGTAGAAAGCCATATGTAAAGAATGCCACAAAGATGCAGCAGCATTTATCCAACGATCTTGGATCACAAAAGGTCTTTGCAGTAGTTACTGACAATGCTGCGAATATGAAGGCTGCTTGGGCTCAAGTGGAGGAGGCCTACCCTCATATTACGTCTATTGGGTGCGCAGCTCATGGGCTTAACCTGCTCCTCAAGGACATCATGGGTTTGAGAACCATGGAAGCACTGTACAAGAGAGCCAAGCAAGTTGTTAAGTATGTCAGGGGAAAACAGGTAGTTGCAGCAACCTACAACTCCAAGCAAATGACAAAGAACAAGAACACCACACTGAAGCTGCCCAACAACACTAGATGGGGTGGTGTTGTCATAATGTACAACAGCCTTCTGGAGGGTAAGGAGTCGCTGCAAGAAATGGCAATATCCCAGTCTGGGGATATGGAAACCACCATCAAGAAAATACTGCTGGATGATGTGTTTTGGGAGAGAGTGGTTAGCAGCCTTAAACTACTCTCACCAGTAGCATCTGCAATTGCTCAGATTGAAGGAGATGACGCTGTCTTGTCAGATGTTCTCAGGCTTTTTACTGATTTAAAAGAACAAATCAGCATTGCCCTACCCACATCCCTGCTGCTCAAAGCAGAGGAGAAGGCAATTGTTCAATTCATACAGACGCGTCAAGAATTTTGTGTCAAGCCGATTCATGCTGCAGCATACATGCTGGACCCAAAGCATGTTGGGAGACCAATACTTTCTGGAGAACAGATCAACAGCGCTTACAGTGTGATTTCTACCCTCTCACACCATCTCAATCTGGATGTGGGCAAAGTTCTGGGAAGTCTGGCAAAGTTCTCTACCAAGCAAGGTCTTTGGAATGGGGATGGGATATGGGAATCATGCAAGCATATCAGTGCACATACCTGGTGGAAGGGACTTTGTGCATCTGAGGCCCTGTCACCTATTGCATCGGTGATACTCCAAATCCCACCTTCATCAGCGGCCTCTGAACGAAACTGGTCACTTTTTGGGAATACGCATACAAAGGTGCGCAGCAGGCTGACTAACAAGAGAGTGGAGAAACTGGTGGCTATCCGGGCGAACCTACAACTTATTGAGCCAGATACAGAAGTGTCCACCACACAGCTAGACACTGACACAGAGGAGGAAATGGACACGTCAGAGTCAGAGAATCACGAGGAGCAATGAGGAGTAGAAGACTCAGAAGACTCATGAGTAGAAGACTCAAAGGGACAAAATAAGGACAAATTACAGGCTAAATAAGCTGACGCTCTTTTTATTTTATTTTAGATGGGTCTTTTTTGTGGGGGTTCAATAAAGTTCAAAATTATAACCTAAATAAAGTTTTGAAAGCCTGTTTTTATTTGTACGGAACAGTATGTCTATTTTGACAACAAAGATAATATAAGGGTCAGAGACAAAAACCATCAGTGTGCAAAAAAACTCAAAATTCCCATAAATTCCCAAAATTCCCATAAATTCCTGAAAATTCCCATTGAAAGTTTCCTCTTTAAAAAATTCCCAGAATTTTGCAACTCTAGACCAGTACAAACTGGACGGTTTGCACCTGGGCGGGACCGGAACCGATGTCCTGGGGGAGTGTTTGCTAGTGCTGTTGAGGAGGGTTTAAACTAAAATGGCAGGGGTTTGGGAACCTGTGCAAGGAGACAGAGGAAAGGGAAGCAAGGATAGAAACAAAAGACAGGAAGGAGAAAAGCAAAAGTGGAAGGCAGCAAAATCAAGGGTGTAAATCAAACAGGGCCACAGTAAATAAGAATTCTAAAAGGACTTAGAATGTTAAAAAATCAAGCCTGAAGGCTTTGTGTCTTAATGTGAGGAGCATTCGTAATAAGGTGGATGAATTAGCTGCGCAAATAGATGTGAACGGATATGATATAATTGGGATTACGGTGACATGGCCCCAGGGTGACCAAGACTGGGAATTCAACATCCAGGGGTATTCAATATTCAGGAAGGACAGGAAAACAGGAAAAGGAGGTGGATTAGCATTGCTGGTTAAAGAGGAGATTAACATAATAGTAAGGAAGGATATTAGCTCTGATGATGTTGAATCTGTATGGGCAGAGCTGAGAAATACCAAGGGGCAGAAAACATTAGTGGGAGTTGTATACAGACCCCCAAACAGTAATGCGGAGGTTGGGGATGGCATTAAACGGGAAATTAGAGACACGCGCAATAAGGGCACAGCAATTGTCATGAGTGACTATAATCTACATATAGATTGGGCTAACCAAATTAGTAACAATACTGTGGAGGAGGAATTCCTAGAGTGTATACGGGATGGTTTCCTGGACCAATATGTCGAGGAACCAACTAGAGATCAGGTCATCTTAGACTGGGTATTATGTAATGAGAAAGGATTAATTAGCAATCTTGTTGTGCGAGGCCCCTTGGGGCGGAGCGATCATAATATGATGGAATTCTTCATTAAAATGGAGAGTGAAGTAATTGACTCAAAGACTAGGGTCCTGAATTTAAATAAAGGAAACTACGATGGTGTGAGGCATGAATTGGCTAGGATGGATTGGGGAACGTTACTTAAAGGGTTGACGGTAGATAGGCAGTGGCAAACATTTAAAGATCGCATGGATGAACTACAGAATTTGTTCATCCCTGTTTGGCATAAAAATAAAACAAAAATGGTGACTCAACCGTGGCTAACAAGGGAAATTAGGGGTAGCATAAGATACAAGGAGAGGACATATAATTTGACCAGAAAAAGCCGCAAACCTGAGGATTGGGAGCAGTTTAGGATTCAGCAAAGGAGGACAAAGGGATTAATTAAGAGGGGGAGCTTGCAGGGAACATAAAAACTGATTTTAAAAGCTTCTATAGATATGTGAAGAGAAAAAGATTGGTGAAGTCAAGCGTAGGTCCCTTGCAGTCAGAAATGGCAGACCAATTAAATACATACTTTGGTTCTGTCTTCACAAAAGACGACACAAATAACCTCCCAGAGATGTCGAGGAACATAGGGTCTAATGAGAGGGAGGAATTGAATGAAATCAGTATTTGTACGGAAATGGTGTTGGGGAAATTGACGGGATTGAAGGCCGATAAATCCCCAGGGCCTGATAATCTACATTCTAGGGTAATTAAGGAAGTGGCCCTAGAAACAGTAGATGTGTTGCTGGTCATCTTCCAAAATTCTATAGACTCTGGAACAGTTCCCATGGATTGGAGGATAGCTAATGTAACCCCACTATTTAAAAAGGGTGGTAGAGAAAAAAACAGGGAATTATAGACCGGTAAGCCTGACATCGGTAGTGGGGAAAATGCTAGAGTCCATTATAAAAGATGTAATAGCAAAGCACTTGGAAAACAGTGATAGGATCGCACAAAGTCAACATGGATTTACAAAAGGTAAATCATGCATGACTAATCTACTGAAATTTTTTGAGGATGTAACTGGTAGAATAGTTAAGGGATATCCAGTGGATGTGGTGTATTTGGACTTTCAGAAGGCTTTCGATAAGGTCCCGCATAAGAGATTAGCATGTAAAGTTAAAGCGCATGGGATGGGGGTAAGGTACTGTCTTGGATAGAGAACTGGTTGGCAGACAGGAAGCAAAGAGTTGGAATAAACTAGTCTTTTTCCGAGTGGCAGGCAGTGACTAGTGGGGTACCGCAGGGATCGGTGCTAGGACCCCAGCTATTCACAATATATATAAATGATCTAGACAAGGGAACTAGATATAATATCTCCAAGTTTGCAGACGACACAAAGCTGGGTGGGCGTGTGTGCTGTGAGGAGGATGCCGAGAAACTCCAGTATGATTTGGACAGGTTGGGTGATTGGGCAGATGCATAACAAATGCAGTATAATGTGGATAAATGCAAGGTTATCCACTTTGTTGGCAAAAACAGGAGGACAGATTATTATCTGAATGGCAATGATTGGGAAAAGGGGAAGTGCAACGAGACCTGGGTGTCCTTGTGCACCAGTCGCTGAAGGTAAGCATGCAGGTGCAGCAGGCGATTAAGAAGGCAAATGGTATGTTGGCCTTCATAGCGAGAGGATTTGAGTACAGGAGCAAGGATGTGTTGCTGCAGTTGTACAGGGCCTTGGTGAGACCACACCATGAGTATTGTGTGCAGTTTTGGTCGCCTTATCTGAGGAAGGATGTTCTTGCCATGGAGAGAGTGCAGCGAAGATTCACCAGACTGATACCTGGGATGGCAGAAATGACGTATGAGGAGAGATTGGGTCGATTAGGCTTATATTCGCTGGAGTTTAGAAGAATGAGAGGGGATCTCATTGAAATTTATAAAATTCTAACAGGTCTAGACAGACTAGATGCAGGAAGGATGTTCCCAATGGCGGGAGAGTCCAGTACCCGGGGCCACAGTCTAAAGGTAAGCCATTTAGGACAGAGATGCGGAGGAATTTCTTCACCCAGAGAGTGGTGAACCTGTGGAATTCTCTGCCACGCATGGCAGTTGAGGCCAATTCATTAAATATATTCAGGAAGGAGTTGGATATATTTCTTGAGGCTAACGGGATCAAGGGATATGGGGATAAAGCAGGGACAGGGTACTGAATTTGGATGATCAACCATGATCTCATTAAATGGCGTAGCAGGCTCGAGGGGCCAAATGGCCTATTCCTGCTCCTATCTTCTATGTTTCTATGTTTACCTTCACTGTTTCCCCTTTGTCTACCCTGCTAGTTACATCCTCAAATAACTCTAATAAATTTGTCAAACACGATTCACCTTTCATAAAACTATGTTGTCTCTGTCTAATCACATTATGATTTTCTAATTACCCTGCTACCACTTCCTTTATAATGAATTCCAGCATTTTCCCGATGACTGATGTCAGGCTAACTGGCCTGTAGTTTCCAGTTGTCTCTCTCCCTCCTTTCTTGAATAGCGGGGTTACATTTGCTACCTTCCAATCCATTGGGATCTTTCCAGAATCTAGGGAATTTTGGAAGATCACAACTAATGCATCCATTCACAACTCCTTAGATAATGAAGCAGTCCATGCCCACATGCAGCAAGACCGGTGCAACATTCAGGCTTGGGCTGATAAGTGACAAGCAACATTTGCATCACACAAGTGCCAGGCAATGACTATTTCCAACCACCTCCCCATGACATTCAACAGCATTACTATCGCTGAATCCCGCACCATCAACATCCTGGATGTCACCATTGACCAGAAACATAACTGGACTAGCCACATAAATAGTGTGGCATCAAGAGTGGGTACAGGAAACTCTTTGGTATCCGGCACCGACGGGACCGGATGGTGCCGGTTGATTAAAAATTCCAGATGACGGAGAGGGTTATCTACTGAGGCTATTTTTAAGGAACAAAAATAAAAAAAATCAAGAAATGTGCAGTATACTTGGGTACTCACCTACAGAATGTTGTGTTAAAGAGATTACCAGCAGTGTGGGAGAGTCAGACTCCTGTTATTGAGGTGTTCGGACTTCCGACAGTGCCAAGAAGCCGAGTAGTGGCAGTTTGGAGAACTACCCCTGCTGACTAACTCGGCCACCGCGGGAGTCTCAGACTCAGACTCGGCAACATTTCCGGTTATTGAGGTGTTGTTTTCGGAGTATGAATTTTGCCGGTTAATAGAGAATTCTGGATATTTATGTGCTGTTTAAATGAGAGTTTCCTGTATTCTGCGGCGAGTGTGTCACCTCCTGACTCCCCAAAGACTTTCCACCATCTACAAGGCACAAGTCAGGAATGTGATGGAATACTCTCCACTTTCCTGGATGAGTGCAGCTCCAACAACACTCAAGAAGCTTGACACCATCCAGGACAAAGCAGCTCGCTTGATTGGCACCCCATCAACCAATTTAAAGACTCACTCTCTCCAACACTGGTGCACCGTGGCTGCAGTATGTATGATCTACAAGATGCACTGCAGCAACTTGCCAAGGCTTCTTCGGCAGCACCTCCCAAACCCGCGACATCTACCACCTAGAAAGACAACGGCAGCAGGTGCATAGGAACACCATCACCTGCAAGATCCCTTCCAAGTTACACAGCATCCTGATCCTGACTTGGAAATATATCACCATTCCTTCATTGTCGTTGGGTCAAAATCCTGGAACTCCCATCCTAACAGCATAATGGGAGGACCTTCATCACACGGACTGCAGCGGTTCAAGAAGGCAGCTCACCACCACCTTCTCAAGGGCAATTAGGGATGGGCAATAAATGCTGGCCTTGCCAGCGGTGCCCACATTCCAGGAATGAATTAAAAAAAAAGGAAATATTGTCCCGGACTTTGCGGTCAGCAGCAAAGCGAACGTGTTTGTCGCTGGCCCTGCAGTTTGCGTTGCACAACGATCTTGCAATCTCTGTGTCAAGAACTTCGGGTTTTCCGACCTTCAATTCAAATCAATGAAGTGTATTGGGGATCCCCTTGTGCAAAATGCTATGATGTCAACATGCTATCTAAGCAGCCAATCAAAACGCAGAATTCTCACAGATTGCGAACAAGGAAGTGAGAAAGCTCTTAAAATTTGAACTAAAATAGTTACAGAGAGCAAAACAAAGATTAGGGCTCTCACATGGGGACAAGGCAAAACTGAAATTAAGTTGGACAAACTTTTTAAACTTTTTTTTAATGTTTAAAAAAATGTTTCTTATGGACAAATTTCACATTGCACAAAATCAAAATTTGTTGAGCAGCAATAACGCTGTTAAAACCCCAGTTATACCTAATCCCTTTGGGTCTAACTTTTAGTGGGTACTTTAACAGCGTACTTACTGCGGCAGAGCTGAAGTTTTCGTCAGTTTCCCTGATTTGGGTGATCACACGGATTGCCAGCTCGGTGGTGGCAGGGGCCACAGCGCAGCCTGTTTCGGAGCTATCAATGACAGAGCGCAACTCAGGATTTCTGCATGAAGTCAGTTTCAAAGGCGCAATTATGGCGAATGCTGCCAGTTTGCTGTCATCCCGACTGCAAATTCCAGGCCATTAGGAGAGATTGTGGCAAAACCACTAAGAGACTCTTACAGTGACTTAAATAATTGTCTGTAACCAATGTTATTACCTCTAGCATTAATTGTCTGTAACCAATGTTATTACCTTTCAAGTTGGCTCTGGTTAAACAGAGCTAGATCGACAACATCGCGATCTGACGCGATGACGTCATCACGTGGGTCACGTGACGTCCCCTTCGGCGGGAAACGTGATGACGTCATGACGTCAGAGGTAGAGGGCGGGGCCAGCCAGTCCTCGTGTGGATTGAAAGAGAAAAGACCTGTTTTGAGCTTCTCCTGTAGTTTCTTGTTTTGTAAAGTTCTTAGACAATAAATTCAGTTTGTTAACTTCCAGTAAGTTATGGATTCTTTGTTAGGAGTGCAGAGACTCCTACAAGATGGCCAAACGCTTGAAAAAGAGGTAGGTTTTAAGGAGCATCTTAAAGGCAGAGGGGTAGAGAGGCAGAGAGGTTTAGGGAGGGAACTCCAGAGCTTAGGGCCTAGGCAGGTGAAGGCACAGCCGCCAATGGTGGAGCGATAAAAATCGTGGATGCACAAGAGGCCAGAATTGGAGGAGCACAGAGATCTCGTAGAGTTGTAGGGCTGGAGGAGATTACAGAGATAGGCAGCGGTGAGGCCATGGAGGGATTTGAAAACAGGGATGAATATTTTAAAATTGAGGAGTTGTTGGACCAGGAGCCAATGTAGGTCAGCAAGCACAGGGGTGACAGGTGAATGGGAAGGTGCGAGTTAGGATATGGCAGCAGTTTTGGATCAGCTCAAGTTAATGTAGGCTGCGATGTGGGAGGCTGGCCCGCAGAGCATTGGAATAGTCAAGTCTGGTGGTAACAAAGGCATGGATGACAGTTGTAAAAACATTGGGCCGGATATTCCGAACCCTACGGGTGGATACGCGCTGTGTACCCACCTGTAGAGATATCGGAAATGCCAGTTTCAGGCATGCACAGCACATGTGCTGGAAACCGGCATTTCCGATTTGTCAAGAAAGCTCTTGACAGATCCTCCGGCTGCCTTGGAGAAGGACCTCTGCGGGTGGAGAGTTCCACTTTTTGGAGACCCTCCGCCCGCAGAAAACCCTTACAATTCTTGCGCCTGGTAAAAGCAGGTGTAAGGCCTGCTTTTACCAGGATAAGAGTTGAAAAAAGTAAAAAAAACATTTTTTCCACTGATTTATCATTTAAAAATACTTTTAAAAAAGGTAAGTTTATTTTTAGCCCCGTAAAAAAACTTTAATTATTTTTTTGAAAAATTTAAAGTTTTGTTTAAAATAGTTAATTTATTGTACTTTCAAGTAATTTTAAAAATGTGATTTTAAAAAAAATTACTTAAAGTTTTACTATGTTTTGGGGGTGACCTCCATTCATATATTTGACAGGGCTTCCTGTCAAATGTATGAAGGGAGATTCCCTTCTTTGATTGGCTCCCCATGGCCCACGTGATTCCAGGGACGCTGCGAACCACCTGCGCCTCTGGGATACATGGGCCCTGTGCACCGGCAGTTTGGAGAAGCCCAGCACCGGAACTGTGTGCCTCCCGGGAACCCTGGGCCATAGTTTAATATCTTAGCAGTTTTCTTACATCTGATAACAGTGATTCTAGACACAAGCAAGTTTAAAAATTATTGGGTAAATGTTGCTCGTTACATTTATTCATCAGGCAAAACCCTGACAGGCAGAATCATGGCAGGTGGAAGACCGCTGACTTTCAGTGGGTGACACTGCAGATGATCTTGCAGGACCACCTCGAGGAGCCAGTGGCTGAGGGTGTGAAATTGAATGACGATGTTTCTGCTTCTTCACTCTCCTTTCCCTCTTCATATTGACCCACTGACTGGGCAGGCTGGATTTCTTGGTGTGCTTTGTGTTTGGTAGGGATTGTTGGTAGGTGAGTGATGGGGCGGGGGGGGTGGGTGGGTGTGGTCATGCACTGAAAATTTGTGAGGCTAGTGGTGCAGTTGGTAGGAGATGGCTTTTGAAGATGCATTCACTGACCATGATCACTCGTCTGAGGTCATGAAACTTCTTTGGGGACTGGAACCAGGTCCTGGGGGGCGACTCTGCTTGTAATGACTGCCTCGGCGATCTGGTCCCACATCCTTCTTTCTGGTGGGCTTCCCGGCCTCCTGTAGGTAGAGGACCTCTCTTTCAGTATTCACCCCGTGCACAAAGCTCAATTGCTGCATCCAAAACCCTGGGTGCCCTTTCCCTGGCCTGTTGATCCATTTGGGTTAGTGCTGAAGCACTTTTAACATTTTTGATCAGTAGAAGGCAACTCACCTTTAAAAGGTGCAGACTGCCTTTAAGAGGTGCAGGCTAGCTTTAAGTAAAGCTCAGCCCGCACGAACATTAAAAACTTGGGCCCTTGCTAAGCACACAGCCTGACAGCAGCGCGTTGAGCACTGGGCTGTGCATTACAATCCTGAAAATTAGCAGGCAGCACTAATTTGACGAGCTGCCTGCTCTCCTTGAACGGGTGCGGGCATATAGAAACATAGAAACATAGAAGGTAGGAGCAGGAGTAGGCCATTTGGCCCCTCGTGCCTGCTCCGCCATTCAATGAGATCATCCAAATTCAGTACCCTGTCCCTGCCTTCTCCCCATATCCCTTGATCCCTTTAGCCTTAAGAAATATATCTAACTCCTTCTTGAATATATTTAATGAATTGGCCTCTACTGCCTTCTGTGGTAGAGAATTCCACAGGTTCAACACTATCTGGGTGAAGAAATTCCTCCTAATTTCTGTCCTAAATGGCTTACCCCTTATCCTTAGACTGTGACCCCTGGTTCTGGACTCCCCGGCCATTGGGAACATCCTTCCTGCATCAAGTCTGTCTAGTCCTGTTAGAATTTTATAAGTTTCAATGAGATCCCCTCTCATTCTTCTAAATTCCAGTGAGTATAAGCCCAATTGACACAATCTCTCCTCATACGTCATTCCTGCCATCCCAGGTATCAGTCTGGTGAATCTTCGCTGCACTCCCTCCATGGCAAGAACATCCTTCCTCAGATAAGGCGACCAAAACTGCACACAATACTCAAGGTGTGGTCTCACCAAGGCCCTGTACAACTGCAGCAAGACATCCTTGTTCCTGTACTCGAACACTCTCGCTACGAAGGCCAACATACCATTTGCCTTCTTAACCGCCGGCTGCACCTGCATGCTTACCTTCAGTGACTGGTGCACAAGGACACCCAGGTCTCATTGCACTTCCCCTTCTCCCAATCTATTGCCGTTCAGATAATAATCTGCCTTCCTGTTTTTGCCACCAAAGTGGATAATCTCGCATTTATCCACATTATACTGCATCTGCCATGCTTCTGCCCAATCACCCAACCTGTCCAAATCATACTGGAGTTTCTCGGCATCCTCCTTACAGCACACACGCCCACCCAGCTTTGTGACATCTGCAAACTTGGAGATATTACATCTAGTTCCCTCATCTAGATCATTAATATATATTGTGAATAGCTGGGGTCCTAGGACCGATCCCTGCGGTACCCCACTAGTCACCGTCCGCCACTCGGAAAAAATATCTCGCATCACGGTGACCGCGACCGTTTTGCAGTGCTATGGAATTTTACCCCCAATGTATTTAGTTAGGAACTAGACATTTAAATTGCAATTCAGAGTCAAGGGAGTAGATTTTAACTTTAAGCATGGAACAGGTGGGCAGCAGGCAGAATGCTTGCTCATTCTTGCCAGCGTGTGGCCCGAACCATTTCAAGGGCAGGGTTTCATTACCATATTACCAGTAAGCTTCACCACATACCCCCTCTGCCCCCCTCAGCCGCCGAATGGGCATTACGCTGCTGCTTGCCGGCTGCAGGCAGACGCATTATTGGACTATAGGGACGCCAATTCAGCTGACAGGCAGGTAGGTCTGGGGCAGGGGTTGATCGCGGGGGTGGGAGTGGAGATAGCCCGCAGTGGCAGCAGCCCACATTATTCTTGTGGAGCCCACAAAAATAATGATCTACTTAAACTTTGGGGCCTCTTCCTCTTCACTGCCCAGTTCTAACTGAGTGGAGCTCCTCCCAGTTGTTCCTTGAAATTGCATCAGGGTCCTTTGTATGTCATAGGACCTCCATTTGCTGGGCACCTGGGCCGCCCAGCAGAAGGCTCCAGTACATACGGCAGTGGAGTGGTAAAGGGGCGGTAAGTGGTGCTTAGCAATTTTACCTCTGCTACCGTCCCATTTACACCAGGCAAGCTGAGTTAAAATCAATCCTAAGGAGCTCAAACTGAGAATGCAAGATAACAAAAACATTGGGCCATAGTTTGCGGTGGGTATCATGGCATACTCTGAGAGTACGCTGTCATAGCGCCTTTGAAATGGACCGCAAGTTCGAGCGCATGCGCTAAATCGGGAACTTGCAATCTGTCTACGTACACATTGACAGATCATCCGCATGGCCCAAGAAAAAATAATTTCTGGCCCAGTGTTGGGCTATTTGCCTACCAACTGCCCAGCAATCGCATATGAAAATTTTACTGTTGATGGAAACAGGGCCTGTTTGCATCAGCGTAAGGGGCTACCTCAGGGATGTTTTAACCATTTTCATCTCGGAAATTGGATTGTTTAATTGTATCAAATGAGTTTTTCTTGTTTCTACAAAAATTGGAGTTTTAATGATGTCAATAATCATTATGAGCAAAATTAAATTTTTACTAACAGAACTAAGTTGTAGTGAAGTTGATGGAATTAAGCTAATTAGGAATTCAATTCCAATCCTGTAAAGTAATTGTAAATAATTCTGATTGCGGGATTCCCTTCTGAAATGATGTAAAATCTAATTCTGTTTCCTGATTGGAGGACCAGGCCCACGTGATCCCAGGTACACTTCCGCACAGGCTGCGCCACTGGGATCCGTGGGCCATTACGCTGCCCTCCAGTACGCAGCGTCAGCGAACAAGTTCACGAAGGTGGTCCCCCGGCGGGTAGGTGCGTATTCTTTTCCCAGGTCTGTGGCCTACTCCAGACCTACGCCACGGACTGCAATTTTTGGGCCATTGTTTAATTTGTACAGTGTTCTTTACATTTCCTATATTACAACAGTGACTGCTATATAAATGCAAGTCTTTTTTGTTTCCTTTTTCTAATCTCATGAAAGGCTCAGGACATGTTATAAAATTTGAATGAATTCTTATATAATCACCACTATATCCAACATTTTTTTTCTTTCATTGCTATTGCACATTTGCTATAGATTGTTATGCAAGCAAAAATCTCAAAGAAATCAGACTGCCGCAATGAATTTTTTGATATGGCATGTCAGCTCGCATTCTATATAATCCTAATTATGTGGTATTACTTTCTAAATTGACATCTTTCTTCTTTCACAAGTCTTTCACTGCCACACTAATGTGTCATTGGATTAATTTGAAGGTCATCAACCTATTACATTGCTATGACGAGCATGCAGCAGGGTATTTAGCCACAAAAGATGATTGTTGAGTATCACAGCAAGCTTTAGCTAGCCAAGTATGTTGAGGGAGTATAAAGAAGCGTGTGACGAATCAAATCAGAAGATTTAAAGCTGTTCTTTTACTTTTTATATACCCTCAACAGCCACTACTATTTCCTTCTATAATATCAGCAGAGAAATAACATTTCATTGAATTAGCAAACAGACTGATGCATTTTACATGATCGCACAATACATGCCAGGATATGAAACACAAGCTCACCTTGGTTAATTGAATTACTCAGGCCACTCTATAATCTAGTATTCAGTATTATTCGCTTTTACTGTCAAAATGTTTTATTATGTGACAGTACCATCTGTTGTGTATCTTTAACACGATTTCACAGCCACTGCTAAAACCTTTGTAGAATGTATGTGAATATCCTGGATCCTAAAGGTTAGATTTGCGACAGCAAAACAAACAAAGGTTACTTAACTGCTGTGCTATCTTGAACACGAGTGGAATTTCAATCAGAATATTACAACAATAAAGGTATGTCAGTGATGCTGAGGAGAAGAAAAGTTGTAAACTTGGTGTAGAAAAAGCTTCACAGGCAGCTTTGCAAAAACACCTAAATTAATGTATCACCGTGGCTTCACAGTAGCACTGCGGGTCTCAAAAAAGCTGAATAAAACCTTCCACAGTGGTTTTAATGTTAGGTGCCTTGGATATGGCTCTCAGACCAGTAATCAAAAGTCTTCTGCAGTGTAAGGGTAGACTTTCCTTTGGTTTTTCAGTGATACAGCAGCAATTAATCCATTAATTTACTGAGAAAGCACTAATGCAGTATTTTTGGTTTTTCTAGATTGGCAATATTGTTGGTATTAGGGGTAATCTACAGACCACCTAATAGCGGAAGGGAAGTAGAGGAAGAAATATGTAAGCAAGTCTATGAAATGAGTAAAAGACATAGGGGGAGAAATTCAGTATAGCCCTGTTTGGGGTGCTAACTTCGCCGAAATTAGCGCCCCCCCGTGCCAGTAATTGGTCGGTTGCGCCCCAAAGGGAAGTGGGGCACTACTGGGGTACTCTTGGGGCACTGCGAGTGAATATCATGGCGCTACGTGCCGCAGCACCACACGCTGCGGCACGTCACGCTGTGGTATTGCAGGCCTTCCTCCCTTTCTTAAAGGGGAGGGGCCTTGTGCAGCGCGATCTGGGGCCCAGCTGGGCCCCTGGGGATCGGGAGTGCAGGCAAAGAGCCCGGCACCCAAGAGAAGTGCTGGGCTCTTGGAGCGCAGCCGGCACTCCGCGGTGGGGGGTGGGGGGGGGCGTTGGGGTTGGGAGCGCTGGCAGGCAACAACAAAAATGGCCGCCCTGTACCTCGCCTTTAATTTGTGCCTCCCCGGCCACAGGTACGCCACCCTGACCCTATCAGACATAGCTTCCGGCGGTAAATCAGGAGGCGCTCCTGAAGATCGTGGCCGGGGCGTGAGCGGGGCACTGCGCACACCGATGACGTCATCACCAGTAGCGCAGCGCTACCAGTTAACGCCACCACTAACCTCCCGCTGAATTTGGCGGGAGGCGTGGGCAGTGCTGCGCCCGGGCGCCAATTGATTTGCGCCCCACTTAGCGCCCTCTTAAGGCGCTAACGGGTGGCGCAACCAACTGAATTTTCCCCCCATAGAATACCAATCACGGGAGATTTCAACTACCCCCAAATAAATTAGAAATATGAGGTAAGGAAAGGAGAAAAGGGAATGGAGTTTTTGCAGTGTGTACAGGTCTCCTTTCTCAATGCTATTCCCACTAAATTGCTGATCACCCAATTACCCTTCTTGGCCCCGATGTTAGCTGATATTGTAAACTGTTCTCTCTCCTCAGGTACTGTTCCACTCCACTTCAAATCTACCATCATCACCCTTCTCCTCAAAAAACCTTGACCCCTCTGTCCTTGTAAACTACTGCCCCATCTCCAACCATCCTTTCCTCTCCAAAGTCCTTGAACGAGCTGTCGCGTCCCAAATCCGTGCCCATCTTTCCCGGAACTCCATATTTGAATCCCTCCAATCAGGTTTCCGCCCCTGCCACAGTACTGAAATAGCTCTTATCAAAGTAACAAATGACTCCTATGTGACTGTGACAAAGGTAAACTAACCCTCCTTGTCCTTCTCAACATGTCTGCAGCCTTTGGCAAGGTTGACCACCGATCCTGCTCCAACGCCTCTCCTCCATCTTCCTGCTGGGTGGGACTGCACTCACCTGGTTCCATTCTTATCTATCCAGTCGTAGCCAGAGAATCACCTGCAATGGCTTCTCTTCCTGCTCCCGCACCATTACCTCTAGTGTCCCCCAAGGATCTATCCTTGGCCCCTCCTATTTCTCATCTACATGCTGCCCCTTGGCGACATCATCCGAAAACACAACAGGTTCTGTGTGTACATTGACGATACTCAGCTCTACCTCACCACCACCTCTCTTGACCCTTCCACTGTCTCTAAATTGTCTGATATCCAGTATTGGATGAGCAGAAATTTCTTCCAACTAAATATTGGGAAGGCTGAAGCCATTTTCTTCAGTCCTTGCAACAAACTCCTTTCCCTAGCCACCGACTCCATCCTTCTCCCTGGCAACTGTCTGAGGCTGAGCCAGATTGTTCAACAACAACAACTTGTATTTATATAGCGCCTTTAACATAGTAAAACGTCCCAAGGTGCTTCACAGGAGTATCAAAAGACAAAAAGTTTGACACCAAGCCACATGAGGAGAAATTAGGGCAGGTGACCAAAAGCTCGGTCAAGAGGTAGGTTTTAAGGAGCGTCTAAAAGGAGGAAAGAGAGGTAGTGAGGCGGAGAGGTTTAGGCAGGGAATTCCAGAGCTCAGGGCCTAGGCAACAGAAGGCACGGCCACCAATGGTTGAGCGATTATAATCAGGGATGCTCAAGAGGGCAGAATTAGAGGAGCACAGATATATTGGGAGGTTGTGGGACTGAAGGAGATTACAGAGATAGGGAGGGGCGAGGCCATGGAAGGATTTGAAAACAAGGATGAGAATTTTGAAATTGAGACGTTGCTTAACTGGGAGCTGATGTAGGTCAACGAGCACAGGAGTGATGGGTGAACGGGACTTGGTGCAAGTTAGGACACGGGCAGCCGAGTTTTGGATCACCTCAAGTTTACGTAGGGTAGAATGTGGGAGGCCAGCCAGGAATGCATTGGAATAGTCACGTCTAGAGGTAACAAAGGCATGGATGAGGGTTTCAGCAGCGGGTAAGCTGAAGCAAGGGCAGAGCCGGGCGATGTTATGGAGGTGGAAATAGGTGTTCTTAGTTATGCTGCGGATATGTGGTTGGAAGATCATTTCAGGGTCAAATATGACACCAAGGTTGTGAACAGTGTGGTTCAGCCTCAGACAGATGTTAGGGAGAGGGATGGAGTCAGTGGCTAGGGAACTGAGTTTGTGGCGGGGGCCGAAAACAATGGCTTCGGTCTTCCCAATATTTAATTGGAGAACATTTCTGCTCATCGGACAAGCCATCTGACAATTTAGAGACCGTGGAAGGGTTGAGAGAAGTGGTAGTGAGGTACAGCTAGGCGTTGTCAGCGTATATGTGTAAACTGACGCTGTGTTTTCGGATGATGTCGCCAAGGGGCAACATGTAGATGAGAAATAGGAGAGGGCCAAGGATAAATCCTTGGGGGACACCAGAGTTAACGATGCAGGAGTGGGAAGAAAGCCATTACAGGTGATTTTCTGGCTACAATTAGATAGATAAGAATGGAACTAGGCAAATGCAGTCCCACCCAGCTAGACGATGGTGGAGAGGCGTTGGAGAAGGATGGAGTAGTCAACCATGTCAAAGGTTGCAGACAAGTCAAGAAGGCCGAGGAGGGATAGCTTACCTTCGTCACAGTCACAAAGGATGTCATTTGTGACTTTGATGAGAGTAATTCAGTTCGCAACCTTGGTGTTGTATTTGACCCTGAGATTAGCTTCCTGCCACATATCTACGCCATCACTAAAACCGCCTATTTCCACCTCCATAATATCACCTGACACTGCCCCTGCCTCAGCTCATTTGCTGCTGAAACGTCATCCATGCCTTTGTTACCTCTAGACTTGACTATTCTAATGTACTCCAGGCCGGCCTCCCATCTTCCACCCTCCATAAACTTAAGTTCATCCAAAACTCTGCTGCCCATATCCTAACTCACACCAAGTCTTGTTCACCCATCACCTCTGTGTTCGCTGACCTACATTGGCTCCCAGTTAAGCAACGCCTCGACTTTAAAATTCTCATCCTTGTTTTCAAATCCCTCCATGGCCTCGCCCCATAGTCTCGCCCATCCCGATCTCTCTAATCCTTTTCAGCCCTACAACCCTTTGAGATATCTGCTCTCCTCCAATTCTGGCCTCTTTCACATTCCCGATTTTAATCGCTTCACCATTGATGGCCGTGCCTTCATTTGCCTAGGGCCTAAGCTCTGGAATTCCCTCCCTAAACCTCGCTGCCTCTCTACCTCTCTTTCCTCCTTTAAGACACTCCTTAAAACCTATGGGCTGGATTTTCATTGAGGAGTCGGGTTGGAGGCAGGACTACAACATTCGGGGTTGGAGGCGGGACTACAACATTCGGGGTTGGAGGCGGGACTACAACATTCGGGGTTGGAGGCGGGACTACAACATTCGGGTTTGTAGTCCCGCCTCCATCGAGATGCGGCCAATCCACGCGATTTTAACTTGATTGACCTTGTTGAGCCCGCCCAGCAGGCTCAGCAGGCCAATTAAGGGCCACTCGGCAACAGGTGACGTCACAGATTGATAATTCATCTGTCAAGACATTTTGACAGATGAAATATCAGCGTTTCACAGCTGTTTGAAGCTGTCAAACACTGACAGTCTTACTTCTAACCTGAGTCCTTCTCCACAGACTCAGTTAGAAATCTCTCCTGCACAGAAAGCTGAAGGCTGTCACTTTTGACAGTTCGCAGCCATTCTGCTTTCTGTGCCGGTGAGATGACGGACTCCTGGGACCTAAAGGAAGGAAGGCTGAAAAGGTAAGAAAAGGTCATTTACACTTCTTTAATCATTTTAGACACACCAAACACACTTACACTTGCACTCATGCACACATCACTCACCTGAACACTGACATCTCGACCCCTCCAAGTCCTTCAACCTGACGGCCCGACTCCTCTAACTTGGCGTGGTTTGGAGCCGTCGGGAATCCCACACTTCAACCTTCAAAATAGGGATTAGGCTAAAAACTGCCTGTTAACTACCTGTTAACAGGCAGTTAATTGGCACTAATCCCTTCCTGCGTCAGGTAGTCAGGTCCCAGTGCGGTGCGGATACCCGCCTCCTTTGAAACTGGCATAGAGGCGGGTTGAGGGCGGGATGGTGTCAGGACCCCCGATTTCGGGATTTTTAACTCCCCGCACGCCTCCAAGCCCGACTCCACGACTCAGTGAAAATTGAGCCCTACCTCTGAACAAGTTGCTCTAATATCCCCTTATGTAGCTCGGTGTCAAATTTTGTTTGATAACACTCCTGTGAAGTGCCTTGGAACGTTTTACTACATTAAAGGCACTATATAAATACAAGATGTTGTTGTTACCCAGTGCGCATGAAGCCCAACCAGAAAAGGATCACTGCTGGATCTAGTAATGCTAAATGAACCAGAGCAGATAAGACAAGCCTAGGGGAACATCTAGGGATTGGCAATCACAACATAATAAGGTTTAAAATAACGATTGAGAAAGTTAGAAGTAAAACAAAGACCAAAGTAATAGATTGCACATCAGCTAATTTTGAGGGGATAAAAAGGAACTAGGGAATTACCTAGAATTAAATAGGATATACAGCACAGAAACAGGCCATTCAGCCCAACCAGTCCATGCCGTCATTTATGCTCCACTCAAGCCTCCTCCTATCCTTCCTCATCTAGCTCTATCAGTGTAACCCTCTATTCCCCTCTCTATCATATGCTTACCTAGCTTTCCCTTAAATGCATCTATACTATTCGCCTCAATAGAAGGTACACTGGAAAAAGTGTTGATAGACAGGGATAGAACAGCAATGGGATATATTTAAAAAGGTGATCAATAGAGTTCAGGAGAAATATATTTTGCTAAACACTAAGGGCTCGATTTTAATAGCCCTGAGGAGGCGGGTTTGGAGGCGGGTCTGTAACGAAAATTGGAATAAATGGCTTCAGACACCCAACCCGCCTCCATCCCGCCCGCATGCGATTTTCATAAGTGTCTGTTTAACCGCTCCCAAACTGACCCGACCAGAACCGGTGGGACAGGTAATTAAGGCAGTTAACAGCCTGTTAACTACCTTGCTAATCCTATTTTGATAGTGATTTCCCATTTTCATGCATCTGGCTCCTGTTTCCCATCTTGTCAGAAAGAGGCCAGCTGCAAGGAGACGAGTTTCTCGAGGACATGATTTGTAGTAATTGGTGCATCACTTTAAAAGCGCCTCTGAAACATGGCTGACATTCAAATGCAACAACCTTGTTGTTGGAGATTTGGGATAAGATTTTGCAAATCTACTGACCTTGTGACTGTTCAAGCTGACAGCTATCTGCAGTGTGACCTGATTGGAATAATTTCAGGCCACTTCTAGTGTGCGCTTGCAAGTTACTTGCCTCAAGTGAAATCTATAGCTACAGGATGGCAAACATTTATATCCTCTCATCCTGGTCATCAGATTCGGAGGAAGAGCAGCCGCGGCAGCACCACAACCTGTGAAGGAATAGCCATGATTCAGAGAAATACACGATACTATGAACAGATTTCTAATATTATTAATAAAGGACATACTGGGTTTAAAAGACACAAGTCTCAGCACACAGGCTGTAAAGAGAAATAGAGGCTTCTGAGAAAAGATCAGTTGATAACAAAGTTGTAAACAAGCTTTGAAATGGGAATTAGTTAAATATTCTAAAACAATGAAAGATTGAAGCAAACCATTGGTGGTTCCGAAAGGTCTACAGTTTGCAACGAACACAATGGGAAGACCCAATTTAGGTGTTACAAGCTGACAAGATAAAACAGAAATACAAAGATTAGAAGAGGCATTTGCCTTTGAAAACATGACATCAAGTAAAGAAACCTACTGGTCAAATCGTTTTATGTTAAACTTGGATGACAGGAAACACGATTAAATATGCAACCAATTGAGATAGCTAGAAAACAAGTAAACACACAGTTAAAGTGGTTTTGATTTACATATAGTAAAAACCATACCAACAAGAATTTGAAGATATAACTTCAATACAGACACCAAGCAATTGCATTGTGTTTGTATTAAACTTGAAGCAGAACAGAGTCAAAATGTCTGCTAAAAAGCAGTTAAGCCAATATTAAGAAATGATTGAAGAATCTTCGGTAAGAATGACATCAAACAAAAACCATAGCTGTCATTGTTTTTATGATGGTTTTTGGAACACCTAAAAGTAGAGAAATAATTATGCATGCAATAGTTGAATTGACAGTAACATAGAAAACATTCGAAAGAGCTATCAATGAAGACAATTAGCTGACATCAGCAGAGAACATCAAAGAAGAAACCAATGCCAAATGGGTATAAAAATGAGACCTTTTTAACAGAACGTCAGAACACGCTGAACAGGCAGGGCAATTCTCAACTTTCCAGAGGCATCTCTGTAAGTTTTTAACTATGAGTCTCGGGTAAATCAAAGTGATTGATTTTTGGTGGAGGTTCTGGATTTAGAAATAAGTAAGAAATAAGAAATATAACGAAGTAAAGATTTGAGAATAATGATCTCTGAGAAATAAGAAATGTAAGCTAATTGTACTTTGAATTGTTAATGTTGCGACTGATTCAACAGATGTTAACTGAATGCCGGCTCTTAAATAAAACTATATATATTTAGAATTGTCTCAAAGAGTGAATCTGTATAGACTCGCAAACCCACAAATTCTGTACACTCTTTTGTAAGGAGTTGTAGAAATCTGGGGGATATTCCAGACCCTTATAATATCTGGAAGGTTACAGTCTAGTTCAACTTATTAAAAGTACTATCCAAAGGACGGTAACATCTTTAGTCATTCCTTTCCTTTAGGGAGAGATAGCCTGAACCTTTAGACCCATTTAAGCGTCTTATGGAATTCGGCTATCTCTAACTGAAGGTGAACGCCTGGTGAATACACCTGATCTGGGATGGCCCAAAAGGGCTAGGACTGTAATTAACCCTTCAAACCAGCAGCACCAGCATCAGGAGCACCAACCTTCTCCTCACACACCTGATGATGCACAGGACAGAGGGCCTCACCTTGTCGCAGGAGATACCCCCAACACAGGGTTTACAGGCAGAGGATTAGCTTCCTCAGCATGACTGAACAACAGGAGGCTGAGACTTTCGAGAGACATAGTCGCTGACATCTGCGCAATGCTGCACCAACATCTGGAGCCCAGAGGAGCATGAGGACATTCCTTGTCAGTGGCTGTCAAAGTCACCACCGCACTCAACTTCTTTGCTTCGGGCTCCTTCCAGGGATCAGCAGCAGGCATCAGCGGCATCTCCCAGTCGGCCACACGCACCTGCATCACGCAGGTCACTGATGCCCTCTTTGCAAAGGCCCACAATTATATCCACTTCTCCATGGATGGCCCAAGTGTGACGGCGCATGCGGTTGGCTTTGCCAATATGGCAGGCTTGCCAATGGTGCACAGCGTCATAGACTGCACACATGTAGCCATTAGGGACCCCTATCACAACCCAGCTGTATTTGTCAACCACAAGGGATTCAACTCCCTGAACGTCCAGCTGGTGTGTAACCACAGGAAGATCATCATGCATGTTTGCATAAAGTACCCTGGCAGTTGCCATGACTCCTTCATCCTGTGCCAGTCTACTGTGCCTCAGCTCTTCCATCCGCCAAACCAACTTTCCAGATGGCTTCTTGGTGACAAGGGCTATCCCCTGAAAAAGTGGCTTATGACACCGATGAGGAGGCCATTAAACGATGCTGAGGAGTGGTACAATTTGAGCCACATATCCACCAGAAGCATCATCGAGCAAACCATTGGCTTGCTCAAAATGTGCTTCCGATGCCTAGCCAGACCTGGAGGAGCCTTGCAGTATGCACCAGCCAGGGTGTCCAGAATCGTCGTGGTCTGCTCTGCCCTGCACAACATCGCACAGCAGCGCGGCTTAGTGCTGCCGCATGAACAAGTGGCTCAGCACACAGCCTCCTCGGAGGAAGAGGAAGAGGACGAGGATGAGGAAGAGGATGAGGAGGATGGGGAGCGACGCTTTCCGGGGCCGGATGTGGCCAATCCGCAACAGGCGAACACAATGCTGGCTGTCAGGCAAGGGATGCATTAATCCATGCCTGATTCGCGTAAGCTTACGATTCAACCAAAGGTGGCTGGCACATGGAGATGAATAGAAGTCCGACATCCTCAAAGCCCCAGGCATCATCTGTCTACTAAAGCGCTCAGTGTCACCACCAACAGTCTACATGGCTTTCGCTCTGAGCCCTCACTCTTGAACTTCCATTTCCCAGAACACAGAGGCCACACTTTAGGTGATCTCAGCAGATCATTAAACCTTTTTTGAAACTGAACCCATGTGTGTCTGCACACAGACCTCGAACTCACCTCCTCAGCAATTTGCAGCCAAGCTGCCTTGGTTTGCTGAGGAGGCCTCCTCCTTCCATTTCCAGGGAAGAGAACCTCCTGACATCCTCTAACTCCCTCCACAAGAGCATGAAGGGAGCCCTCATTGATCCTGGCTGCTGCTGCCTTAGTTTTTGGGGCTGCCATTCCTGCAGCAGCCAGCACCTTTAAGAGAAAAAAACATTAATTTTACTAAGCCAATGATTGGAACAAATCTGGCATCTTTTTCATTCCTTTGTCATATACTACATTGATAGATGATAAAATCATGAATGTCTTTCTGGAAAAATATGACCAGCAATTTCATTCAAATATGTGTGTTCACACCAGCCGCTGTCAACTCCCCTTTCTAGATAATACAGCACCAAGCCATTCCAGTGACATTTTTTGCAAAGGGGACATGGCCCCTTTAAATCTTTACTCCAAAAACGCATCATCAGACACGAGAAACTGACATGCTCCAAGCAATTGCCTGGAGGGACCCGCATATCGGCCATAACGAGGCCAATCAAGCAAAAATCGGAACTGTGGGCCGGCGGCATCTGGGAGCGGGTCCGAAAGCTGCCAAGCAGCGGGCCTGCCCGCAACCCGCCTCCTCGATAAAATCGAGCCCTAAGAACAAACTAGCCAATAATGAAACACCATGGATGAATAAAGAGATAAGAGCAAAATTGAAACTATAGAAAAAGGCATACACTAAGTGCATCTATATGTATAAACGGATAATCTGTCTGTCTGTCTGTCTGTCCGTCCTTTGGTGTGTGTCTGTCCGGCTATGCACTCAAAAGTTATAGAGCGTACCTACACGTGCATTACATCAAAAGAAAGCTTACGATTCCAAAACGGTCGTAAGCGTATTTACGTTTCGGCCGGACAAAAATTGCGCCCGCGGTATCCAAAAAACGTTCAAAATTCTGCTAATTAGCATCTCATTATCCGCTCATTAGCAATAGAGTGACTTGGAGGTCGACCAATTGTATGCTGGGTTCCTGGCGCGTGCGGCTGGGGCCTCCTACAGTCGAGTGATGGGACGATAGACCAATCCTACACTTCGGTGACCTGACGGTCGACCAATCGGTGCGTGTGTGGGCGGGCCTTATCGTTCTGAACCGAGGTGAGTCGCCGCCATCTTGATTCCAAACTTTTCCTTTCTTTTTCCCGCTTTCTGCGTGTTTCTTTTCAAATCTACATTTCCAGCAAAAAAAAAGTTGCTTTTAAAACAAACATTGTTTTTAAAAAAAGTTAATTAATTTGTAAATCTTTTCTCTAACCTCTATAATTCTCCTACCTTTCACCGTTTTTCTAGGCCCGGGGCCTAGGCTTCTCCAACTGCCAGCAGTGCAACTCTAGACCCAGGCTCCCGGCCTAGACAGAGACAAACACTGGCAGAGGGGAGAGAGAGTGCTGCCTCAGCTCCATTCCCGGGGTCAGTCGGTGGGGAGGCTTCATAAGCAACTGGGGTAGGTTGCAAGCCCCAAATAATAATCTGAAGATCCTGTGTTTGCAGCTGAGGAAATTTCTTCTGCTGACAGCCCCAGGTTAACGGCAGCCATCTTTGTCAAGGAGGGCGAAAAGTTTCAGTGCGACGCCATTTTGATTCAGTGTGTAACAGAGTGCATGCGTGGCCATCTTAGTACAGGAACATAGAGTGGGTGGGGCTTCTGTGCTCCAAATCGGGTCCTGGTGACCGAGACAGACAATCGACTGTGTGGGCGGGGCCTAATCTTTCCAACTGAAAAGCAAGCAGCGGCCATTGTTTGTGATACAACACACTGAGAGGTGAGCACCCCTTTTTTAATAAAAAGATTGGTGAGGTTGTAAAGTGTATGTTATAGAAAGATTTACCAAAAATGTTTTATAAGTACAGATGTAAGAAGTCACACAACACCAGGTTATAGTCCAACAGCTTTATTTGAAATCACAAGCTTTCGGAGCGCTGCTCCTTCTTCAGGTGAAGTGGAGAAATGCATAAAGACACAGCTTATATAGTCAGAGAATTATGTCAGATGTTTACAGGTAACCTTTCCAACTGCCATTTATCACACCTCGGCAGAGAGATAATCACAGCAGTCAAAGGTGTGAATGGTGTCCAAACAGGTCAGTCAGGGAAACATTACATCAAAGAACAATGAGGTGGGGTCACAAGGGGTCAAATATTGCAGATGCTGGGGTCTGTATGAAAAACAAAAAAACAGACAAAAAACATTTTTTTGGGCTGGAAATCACAGCAGGTCTGGCCGCATCTGTGTAGAGAGAACAAGCCAATGTCGACTCGAGTCTGGATGACCCTGCATCAGGTGGGGTTACATGTAGCGTGACATGAACCCAAGATCTCGGTTGAGGCCGTCCTCATGGGTGCGGAACTTGGCTATCAGTTTCTGCTCGACGATTTTGCGTTGTGTGTCTCGAAGGCCACCTTGGCCTTGAATCTTCAGCCTCCGATCTTCGGGTAAGCATTCTCCAAGGTGGCCTTCGAGACACACGACAACGCAAAATCGTCGAGCAGAAACTGATAGCCAAGTTCCGCACCCATGAGGACGGCCTCAACCGAGATCTTGGGTTCATGTCATGCTACATGTAACCCCACCTGATGCAGGGTCATCCAGACTCGAGTCGACATTGGCTTGTTCTCTCTACACAGATGCGGCCGGACCTGCTGTGATTTCCAGCCAAAAAAAATGTTTTTTGTCTTTTTTTGTTTTTCATACAGACCCCAGCATCTGCAATATTTGACCCCTTGTGACCCCACCTCATGGTTCTTTGATGTAATGTTTCCCTGACTGACCTGTTTGGACACCATTCACACCTTTGACTGCTGTGATTATCTCTCTGCCGAGGTGTGATAAATGGCAGTTGGAAAGGTTACCTGTAAACATCTGACATGATTCTCTGACTATATAAGCTGTGTCTTTATGCATTTCTCCACTTCACCTGAAGAAGGAGCAGCGCTCCGAAATCTTGTGATTTCAAATAAAGCTGTTGGACTATAACCTGGTGTTGTGTGACTTCTTACATTTGTCCACCCCAGTCCAACTCCGGCATCGCCACACCATGGCTTATAAGTACAGGAAATGTTGTGCTATCCGGAGGGGAGCTATCCGGCAATCTGGAGCCACCGGCAAAAATCAGCAGCCGTTTTTAATTCTTTTTGTTTGTTTTTTTTGCTTTGTTTGAACAGTCAAGCTGTGCAAGGTCTGTAGCTATAGCAACAGCTTTAACTACAGAGCTTGCAGGCCACACCTGAGTGTTTAGAAGCTGTTGCTAAGCAACAGTGTTTGTTGTCAAAAACGGAGATAAGAATCTCCTTATCTCTCAACATTAACGCTGGAGAGTACAGCAGTTTTGAGGCAAGGCAGCAACTCGGTCCGGTGGGTGCTGGATAGCACAAAGTTTCCTGTACTTTAAGTTAATCTCCCCCCCTCCCTTTCCACCCCCCACCCCTCTCCCCCCAAACCCCCTCCACAACCCCCACCACCCTCCCCCCCCACACCCCCTTCCCCCCCACACAATCCCCACCTCCCCTCCCCCCCACACCCCCTTCCCCCCCTCCCCACCCCCCTTCCCCCCCACAGCCCCTTCACCCCTTCCAACCCCCTCCCCTCTCCCCCCTCCCCACTCCCCCTTCCCCCACCCCCCCTTCCATTCCCCACCCCCACTTTCCTCCCTCCCTCCCCCCATTCCCTTCCCCCTCCCCCATCCCCCCTCCCCTTCCCCCCTCCCTCCCCCTTCCCCCACTCCCCCCTCCCCCTCCTCCCCCCACTCCTCCCTTTCCCCTTCCCCCACTACTTCCCCCTTCCCCTTCCCCCAATCCCCCCTCCACCCTCCCTCTCCCCACACCCCCCTCCCTCCCCCCCACTCCATCCCCACTCCTCCCCCTTCCCTTTCCCCCACTCCTCCCCCCCTTCCCCTTCCCCCACTCCCTATCACCCCTCCCTTCCCACCTCCCCCTCCCCCCTCCACTCCCCCCACTCCACCCCCTCCCCCCAGTCGCGCTCTCTCTTCTCCCCAGTCGCTCTCTCTGTAGCCCCCAGTCGCTCTCTCTCTTCCCCCCCAGTCGCCCTCTCTCTCTTCCCCCCGTCGCTCTCTCTCTCTCTTTCCCCCCCCAGTCGCTCTCTCTCTCTTCCCCCCCAGTCGCTCTCTCTCTCTCCTCCCCCCCAGTCGCTCTCTCTCTCTCTTCCCCCCCAGTCGCTCTCTCTCTCTCTTCCCCCCAGTCGCTCTCTCTCTCTCTTCCCCCCAGTCGCTCTCTCTCTCTCTTCCCCCCCAGTCGCTCTCTCTCTCTCTTCCCCCCCCAGTCGCTCGCTCTCTCTTCCCCCCCAGTCGCTCTCTCTCTCTCTTCCCCCCCCAGTCGCTCTCTCTCTCTCTTCCCCCCCAGTCGCTCTCTCTCTTCCCCCCCAGTCGCTCTCTCTCTTCCCCCCCCAGTCGCTCTCTCTCTCTCTTCCCCCGCAGTCGCTCTCTCTCTTCCCCCGCAGTCGCTCTCTCTCTTCCCCCCCCGTCGCTCTCTCTCTTCCCCCCCAGTCGCTCTCTCTCTTCTCCCCCCGTCGCTCTATCTCTTCCCCCCCAGTCGCTCTCTCACTTCCCCCTCCCGTCGCTCTCTCTCTTCCCCCCAGTCGCTCTCTCTCTCTCTTTCCCCCCCCAGTCGCTCGCTCTCTCTTCCCCCCCAGTTGCTCTCTCTCTCTCTTCCCCCCCAGTCGCTCTCTCTCTTCCCCCCCAGTCGCTCTCTCTCTCTCTTCCCCCCCCAGTCGCTCTCTCTCTCTCTTCCCCCCGCAGTCGCTCTCTCTCTTCCCCCCCAGTCGCTCTCTCTCTTCCCCCCGTCGCTCTCTCTCTTCCCCCCCAGTCGCTCTCTCTCTTCTCGCCCCGTCGCTCTATCTCTTCCCCCCAGTCGCTCTCTCTCTTCCCCCCGTCGCTCTCACTCTTCCCCCCCATTCGCTCTCACTCTTCCCCCCCAGTCGCTCTCTCTCTTCCCCCCCAGTCGCTCTCTCTCTTCCCCCCCAGTCGCTCTCTCTCTTCCCCCCCAGTCGCTCTCTCTCTTCCCCCCAGTCGCTCTCTCTCTTCCCCCCCGTCGCTCTCTCTCTTCCCCCCGTCGCTCTTTCTTCCCCCCAGTCGCTCTCTCTCTTCCCCCCAGTCGCTCTCTCGCTTCCCCCCCAGTCGCTCTCTCTCTTCCCCAGTCGCGCTCTCTCTTCCCCCAGTCACTCTCTCTCTCACCCCCGTCACTCTCTCTCTCCCCCCGTCGCTCTCACTCTTCCCCCCCGTTGCTCTCTCTTCCCCGTCGCTCTCTCTCTTCCCCCCCTGTCGCTCTTTCTCTTCCCCCCGTCGCTCTCTCTCTTCCCCCATCGCTCTCTCTCTCCCCCCCGTCGCTCTCTCTCTCCCCCCCGTCGCTCTCTCTTCCCCCCGTCGCTCTCTCTCTTCCCCCCATCGCTCTCTCTCTTCCCCCCCGTCGCTCTCTCTCTTCCCCATCGCTCTCTCTCTTCCCCCGTCGCTCTCTCTCTTCCCCCCGTCGCTCTCTCTTCCTCCCCGTCGCTCTCTCTCTCCCCCCCAGTCACTCTCTCTCTTCCCCCCCGTCGCTCTCTCTCTTCCCCCCGTCGCTCTCTCTCTCCCCCCGTCGCTCTCTCTCTCCCCCCCCCGTCGCTCTCTCTCTTCCCCCCCAGTCGCTCTCTCTCTTCCCCCCCCAGTCGCTCTCTCTCTCTTCCCCCCCAGTTGCTCTCTCTCTTCCCCCCCCAGTCACGCTCTCTCTTCCCCCCCCAATCGCTCTCTCTCTTCCCCCCCAGTCACTCTCTCTCTCTCTCTTCCAACAACAACATGCCCTCGAAAAAGCCTCGGCACCGCCGGGCACTCCCGCTAGTCTATATATAAAGGATCTGTCTGTCTGTCTGTCTGTCCTTCAGTGTGTCTGTCCGGCTATACACTCTAAAGTTATAGAGCGTACCTACATGTGTGTTACATCAAAAGAAAGCTTACGATTCCAGAACGGTCATAAGCATATTTACATTTCGGCGAGACAAAAATTGCGCCTGCGGTATCCAAAAAACGTTTAAAATTCCGCTCATTATCCGCTCATTAGCATAGAGTGAAATTAAGGTCGACCAACCGACGGTCGACCATTCGCTGCGTGGCGGGGGCGGGTTCGTCGCGCATGCGAGCGGGCCCTCCTAGAGTTGAGTGACAGGACGATTGATCAATCCTACGCTTCGGTGACAGGACGATTGACCAATCGGTGCGTGTGTGGGCGGGCCTTATCGTTCTGAACCGAGGTGAGTAGCCGCCATCTTGCTTCCATTCTTTTTCCCGCTTTCTGCGTGTTTCTTTTCAAATCTACATTTCCAGCAAAATAAAATTGCTTTTATTAAACTGTTTTTAAAAAAAAGTTCATTCATTTGTAAATATTTTCTCTAACCTGATGATTCTTTTTCCTACCTTTCCCCATTTTTGTAAGGCCTCAATGCCTAGGCCTCAAAGCCCGGGCCTCTTCTGCCCAGCCACGCCCGACCTCTCTCACTCTCTCATTCTCACACACCCCCAGTCAGCACCAACCAGATCGCTCGCCGCCATCTTTGATCATGGCAGCACTTCAATGTGGGGAAAGAACAGCGCCATATTTCATCCTGGCGGCACGGCAATTTCCTCCGGATGCCATTTTTGATCATGGCGGCACTTCAATGTGGGCCCAAACAGCGCCATCTTTGATCATGGCGGCACTTCAATGTGGGGAAACAACAGTTTAATCTTTAGTCTGGGCTGCCCGGTTTCTTCCTCCTTCCCTCACTCTCTCCTTCACCCTCTGCCCCCTCTCTCCCCCCTCCCCTCCTCCCCTCCCGCCCCCCTCCTCCCCTCCCCTCCTCCCCTTCCTCCCCTCCCCTCCCCCCTCCCCTTCCCCCCCTTCCCCTTCCTCCCCCTTCCGCATCCTCCTCCCATTCGCTCTCTCTCTTCCCCCCAGTCGCTCTCAATCTACCACCAGTCGCTCTCTCTCTTCCCCCCCGTCGCTCTCTCTCTTCCCCCCAGTCACTCTCTCTCTCTTCCCCCCCCGTCGCTCTCTCTCTCTCCCCCCCCCCCAGTCGCTCTCTCTCTTCCCCCCCCCCCCAGTCGCTCTCTCTCTCTCTCTTCTAACAACAACATGCCCTCGAAAAACCCTCGGCACCGCCGGGCACTCCAGCTAGTCTATATATATAAAAGGATCGGTCTGTCTGTCTGTCTGTCTGTCTGTCCTTCCTTCGGTGTGTCTGTCCGGCTATACACTCTAAAGTTATAGAGCGTACCTACACGTGCGTCACATCAAAAGAAAGCTTACGATTCCGGAACGGTCATAAGCGTATTTACGTTTCGGCGAGACAAAAATTGCGCCCGCGGTATCCAAAAAACGTTCAAAACTCCGCTCATTATCCGCTCATTAGCATAGAGTGACATTAAGGTCGACCAATCGTACGGTCGAGCGGCCCGACGGTCGACCAATCGCTGCGTGGAGGGGGCGGGTTCATCGCGCATGCGGGCGGGCCCTCCTAGAGTCGAGCGACAGGATGATTGACCAATCCTATGCTTCGGTGACATGACGGTCGACCAATCGGTGCGTGTGTGGGCGGGCCTTATCGTTCTGAACTGAGGTGAGCGGCCGCCATCTTGATTCCAAACTGTTCATTTCTTTTTCCCGCTTTCTGCGTGTTTCTTTTCAAATATACATTTCCAGCAAAAAAAAGTTGCTTTTAAAACACAAAGGCCTAGAAATTGTGTTGGGGCGCCAAAGTGTCGCAAAAGTCGGCGGAGCGCAGGATTTAGCGCAGCGATTGGAGTGATACCGATCGCCAGAAATTCAGTTTCAGTGCCCCTCGAGGGAGACGGGGCGAGGCTCAAGGCGCTCCGCGTCCCTCTTAGGGCGCTGAAACTGATTATCGCAGCGCAATGTGCCGCAGCGCCACATGCTGCGGCACGGCACGCTGCGGTACTGCAGGCCTTCCTCCCACTGTTAAGGGGGAGGTGCCTGCAACAGCGCGATCCCCGATCGCGAGTGCCGGCAAATGAGCCCGGCACCAAGGAGAAGTGCCGGGCTCTCTGGAAACAGCCGGCAATGCCACGGGGGGGCGGGTTAGGAGGCCGGGAACGGAGGTGCTGGCAGGCGGCCGCCGAAAAAGCGGCCGCACCGCACCTCCACCTTAACTTGCGCCGCTGCGGCAGTAAGGCCCCGAGCC
>NC_140992.1:73893016-74126140 GCF_052327205.1 Somniosus microcephalus | reverse complement strand
CATCTTTTCTCTAACCTCTATAATTTTCCTACCTTTCACCATTTTTGTAGGCCTCGAAGCCTGGGCCTCTCCTCCGCACCCACGCCCAAGCTAGGCACCTCCCGGCCCCAGTCAACAAGCGGCCCCCGATCGCCGCCATCTTTGTGAAGGCTGGAGGGGCGGGCCTCAGCCGAGCGTCGCTACCGCCGCCATCTTAGTAAAGGCTGGGTGGCGGCGGTGGGGCGGCACGGAGCTCCGCGGAGCAAGTGCGCGGCGGCGTCTCACTCTCCCCCTCAGTCTCTCTCTCTCTCTCTTCCCTGCACCTCCTGAATGCGCGGGGGAAGAGGCCCGCGGCACCGTGGCCGCTTTCGGAGACTTCAACTCCGTGACAGGTGAGGAGGGTGTTTTTTTGTTCACGTTGGGTGGCGGGCGCGTTCCCCGGGTGCTGATCCCTGGCGGTGTGGGTGTGGGGCTGGAGCCCGGCTCTTACCTTGCCCCGGAGAGCGGGCGGACGGCGGTGCTGGAGTAGCAGAGGGGAACAGTCAACAGACAGACGTCAGAGAGACAGAGAAATAGGGAGGGAGGAGAGGGGAGAGTGAGGAGAGGGGCAGGGAGGAGAGAGGAGAGGGGCAAGGAGGGAGTGGGGAGAGAGAGAGGGTGGGGGAGGGGAGAGGGGAGGGAGGGAGAGGACAAGGGGGGGAGGGAGGGAGAGAGAGTAAAGCAGGGAGAGACGGGGAGAGAGAGGGTGAGGGAGGGTGAGGAGAGGGGGAGGGAGGGAGAGGACGGGCGAGAGGGGGAGGGAGAGAGAGTAAATCAGGGAGAGATGGGGGAGGGAGAGAGGGTGAGGGAGGGAAAAGAGTGAGGGGATGGGACAGGCGGGGAGAGCTTACCTTCTTCCTTCCTTCGCAGGGGTCCATCGGGCCACCTTCCCCCCCGTCTCTCTCTCTCTTCCCCCCCGAGTCGCTCTCTTCTCTTCCCCCCCAGTCGCTCTGCTCTCTTCCCCCCCAGTCGCTCTCTCTCTTCCCCCCCAAGTCGCTCTCTCTCTCTTCCCCCCCAGTCGCTCTCTCTCTTCCCCCCCCCAGTCACTCTCTCTCTTCCCCCCCCCAGTCGCTCTCTCTCTACCCCCCCCAGTCGCTCTCTCTCTTCCCCCCCAGTTGCTCTCTCTCTTCCCCCCCAGTTGCTCTCTCTCTTCCCCCCTCAGTCGCTGTCTCTCTTCCCCCAGTCGCTGTCTCTCTTCCCCCCCAGTCGCTCTCTCTCTTCCCCCCCAGTCGCTCTCTCTCTTCCCCCCCAGTCGCTCTCTCTCTTCCCCCCCGTCGCTCTCTCTCTTTCAACAACAACATGCCCTCGACAAAGCCTCGGCACCGCCGGGCTCTCCAGCTAGTCTATATATATAAAATGATCGATCTGTCTGCCTGTCTGTCCTTCGGTGTGTCTGTCAGGCTATACACTCTAAGTTATACAGCATACCTACACGTGCGTTACATCAAAAGAAAGCTTACGATTCCGGAACGGTCATAAGCGTATTTACGTTTCGGGGAGACAAAAATTGCGCCCGCGGTATCGAAAAAACGTTCAAAATTCCGCTCATTATCCACTCATTATCATAGAGTGACATTAAGGTCGACCAAACGTACGGTCGAGCGACCCGACAGTCGACCAATCGCTGCGTGGCGGGGGCGGGTTTGTCGCGCGTGCGGGCCCTCCTAGAGTCAAGCAACAGGACGATTGACCAATCCTATGCTTCGGTGACATGACGGTCGACCAATCGGTGCGTGTGTGGGCGAGCCTTATCGTTCTGAACCGAGCTGAGCGGCCGCCATCTTGATTCAAACTGTTCATTTCTTTTTCCCGCTTTCTGCGTGTTTCTTTTCAAATATACATTTCCAGCAAAAAAAAAGTTGCTTTTAAAACACAAATTGTTTTTTTTAAAAAAGTTAATTAATTTTTACATCTTTTCTCTAACCTCTATAATTTTCCTACCTTTCACTGTTTTTTGTAGGCCTCGATGTCTGGGCCTCTCCTCCGCACCCACGCCCGAGCTAGGCACCTCCTGGCCCCAGTCAACAAGCGGCCCCCAATCGCCGCCATCTTTGTGAAGGCTGGAGGGGCGGGCCTCAGCCGAGCATCGCTACCCGCCGCCATCTTAGTAAAGGCTGGTGCGGCGGGTGGCGGTACGGAGCTCCGCGGAGCAGGTGCACGGCGGCGTCTCACTCTCCCCCCCCAGTCTCTCTCTCTCTCTTCCCCGCGCCTCCTGAATGCGCGGGGGAAGAGGCCCGGGGCAATGTGGCCGCTTTCGGAGACTTCAACTCCGTGACAGGTGAGGAGGGTGTTTGTTGGTTCACGTTGGGCGGCGGGCCGGTTCCCCGGGTGCTCATCCCTGGCGGTGTGGGTGTGGGGCCGGAGCCCGGTTCTTACCTTGCCCCGGAGAGCTGGCGGACGGCGGGGCCTGGGGGTAGCAGAGGAGAACAGTCAACAGACAGACATCAGAGAGACAGAGAAATAGGGAGGGAGGAGAGGGAGAGGACAGGGAGAGGGGGCGGGGAGAGGGAGAGTGAGGAGAGGGGCAGGGAGGGAGAGAGGAGAGGGGGGCAAGGAGGGGAGAGGGGAGAGAGAGAGGGTGGGGGGAGGAGAGGGTGAGGAGAGGGTGAGGGAGGTAGAGGACAAGGTGGGGTGGCATGGAGGGAGAGAGAGTAAAGCAGGGAGAGACGGGGAGGGAGAGAGAGAGGGTGAGGGAGGGAGAGGGTGAGGAGAGGGGGAGGGAGGGAGAGGACGGGGGGGAGAGGGGGAGGGAGAGGGAGGGAGAAAGAGGTAAAGCAGGGAGAGACGGGGAGGAAGAGAGAGGGTGAGGAAGGGAAAGAGTGAGGGGGGGTGGGACAGGGAGGGAGAGCTTACCTTCTTCCTTCCTTCGCAGGGGGTCCATCGGGCCACCTTCCCCCCCATCTCTATCTCTCTTCATCCTCTCTCTCTTCCCCCCCAGTCGCTCTCTCTCTCTCCCCCCCCAGTCGCTCTCTCTCTTCCCCCCCCAGTCGTCGCTTCTCTCTCTTCCCCCCCCAGTCGCTCTCTCTCTTCCCCCCCCAGTTCGCTCTCTCTCTTCCCTCCCAGTCGCTCTCTCGTCTTCCCTCCCCAGTCGCTCTCTCTCGTCCCCCTCCCAGTCGCTCTCTCTCGTCCCCCCCCAGTCGCTCTCTCTCGTCCCCCCCAGTCGCTCTCTCTCGTCCCCCCCAGTCGCTCTCTCTCGTCCCCCCCAGTCGCTCTCTCTCGTCCCCCCCAGTCGCTCTCTCTCGTCCCCCCCAGTCGCTCTCTCTCGTCCCCCCCAGTCGCTCTCTCTCGTCCCCCCCAGTCGCTCTCTCTCTTCCCCCCCGTCGCTCTCTCTCTTCCCCCCCAGTCGCTCTCTCTTCCCCCCCAGTCGCTCTCTCTCTTCCCCCCCAGTCGCTCTCTCTCTTCCCCCCCAGTCGCTCTCTCTCTTCCCCCCCAGTCGCTCTCTCTCTTCCCCCCCGTCGCTCTCTTTCTTCCCACCCAGTCGCTCTCTCTCTTCCCCCCAGTTGCTCTCTCTCTTCCCCCCAGTCACTCTCTCTCTCTCTTCCAACAACAACATGCCCTCGAAAAAGCCTCGGCACCGCCGGGCACTCCAGCTAGTCTATATATAAAAGCGAAATGACAACAGAAAATGCTGGAAAAACTCAGCAAGTCAGGCAACATCCGTGGAGAGAAATTTGAGTTGACGTTTCGGGTTTGACCCTTCTTCAAAACTGGAGAGAAAAGGAACGTATATATAAAAGCGGTTCCTTCCGTTTTGTCTGTCCGGCTATAAACTCGAAAGTTATAGAGCGTACCTACACGTGCGTTACATCCAAAGAAAGCATACGATTCCAGAACGGTCATAAGCGTATTTACTTTTCGCTTGGACAAAAATTCTTCACGTGTTATACAAAAAAACCTTCAAAATTCCACTCATTATCCACTCATTAGCATTGATTGACTGATGTCAAGTTCGACCAATCCTGTGCCGTCATCATTGACCAATCCTACAGTTCAGTCATCTGATGGTTGACCAATCGCTGCATCTGTGGGCGGGAATGATGGTTTTCATCTCAGGAATCTGGCAGCCATTGCCTCAAGCTAAAAACCCCATTGCCTCAACCTAAAAATATGCTCATCGAGGTTAGTATCTTATTTTTTTTCAAAAAGATTTACCAAAAATGTTTTATAAGTACTTTCACTTTCATCTTTCAAGGTAATAAAAGGTAGAAATGTTGCCCGGCAGCAGATTCACAGAGGGACAGAGAGACAGGGCCGAAAGCCTGGGACTCAATTTAAACTGCCCGGCCCAAAACAGCCCTGGCAACGCCGGGCCCCCCTAGCTAGTGGAATATATAACGAAGTAGTAAAGTATTCTACAAACACATGAATAACAAAAGAAAAATTAGGATAGGGACCAGACTATTAAGTGATGTACAAGAGAAACTTACAGGTAATGACCAATGTTCTCTTTAATGTTTTTGGGGGTGCGCAGCCCCTTTAAGGTGCTGTGCGGCCCATTCAAAATATCGCACATGCACAAATTTTTCCCATTGGAAAAACGGTGAGCTGGCTTCACGGGTGGTCCAGAGCGCTGCGCGGACTCGCAGCTTAAAGGGAACATTGGTAATGACAGCAAAATGGCAGAAATACTGAATAGTTACTTTGCCTCAGTATTTACCAGGGAGACTAACATTAGAAGAAGAGATCAAAAAAGATATAAAGACATTTAGGGGGAAAAATTGAGTCGTGCCCCCTTTGGGGCACTAATTTCGCCAGGGACGCTACTTTTAGCGCCCCGAAAAAATTTACGCCCCCGTGGCAGAAATTCACCAGTAGCACTCCAAGAGGGAAGTGGGGTGCTACTGGAAGCGCCCCGCCGCCTTCTTGGGGCGCTGTGAGTCAATATCGCAGCACTATGTGACGCAGTACTACAGGCCTTCCTCCCCTTCTTAAATGGGAGGGGCCTAGCGCAGCGCGACCTGGGGCCCAGCTGGGCCACCAGGGATTGGAGTGCCGGCAAAAGAGCCTGGCACTCAAGAGAAGTGCCGGGCTCACGGAGCGCAGCCGGCACTCCGTGGGGGTGGCTGCAGAGGATGCCAGGGATGGCAGAGAGGGCAGGTGCTGACAAGCAGCCAGCAACAAAAATGGCCACCCGGCACCTCCCCTTTAATTTGTGCCGCCCTGGCTGCAGGTAGGCCCCCCTGACCCTGTCGGACATAGCGTCCGGCAGTAAGTCAGGGGGGCGTTACTGAAGATCGCGGCCGGGGCGCTGCACCGCGGGGCGCTAATGGTTACCGCCACCGCTAGCCTCCCACTGAATTTTGTGGGAGGTGTTGGCGGCGCCGTGTCCAGGCGCTAGTTGCTTTGTGCCCCGTTAGCGCCCTCTTAGGGAGCTAACAGGAGGCGCAAAGCAACCACATTTTTAGGCCTTAATATACAAAGGGGGGAAATAATTGCTAAACTAACCAAACTTAGAGAGGATAAAACTCTTGGCCCAAAAGGATTGCATCCGCACATATTAAAAGAAGTTAGGGAAGAGATAGCAGAGGCACTATTACATATATATAAAAAATCATTAGAAAAGGGAATCGTGCCAGCGGGCTGGCAGACAGCTAATGTTATCCCTATATTTAAAAAGGGAAATAGAACAAGTCCAGGGAACTATAGACCAATTAGCTTAAAATTGGTGGTAGTTAAGATAATGGAATCTTAGATGTAATAGAATATGCTCCACTCGAGCATCCTCCCATCCTTCCTCATCTAGCTTTATCAGCAGAACCCTCTATGCCCTTCTCCCTTATATGCTATCTAACCTCCCCTAAAATGCATTGATACTATTCACCTCAACCACTCCCTGTGGTAGAGAGTTCCACATCCTCACCACTCTCTGGATAAAGAAGTTTCTTTTGAATTTCCTATATGGGTTTTTGGTGACCATCTTATATTGATGGCCTCTAGTTTTGCCCTTCCCCATACGTCGAAACACTCTCTCTGTGTCTACTCTATCAAAAGCTTTTCATAATGTTAAAGACCTCTATTAGGTTACCTCTCAGCCTTCTCTTTTCAAAAGAAAAGAAACCCAGCCTGTTCTGTGCCCCTTCATTATTTGTCTAGCTCCTTTCAAGTTTTCTTTTTTGTTGCAATAACCTACTTCAGCTACTTTTGAGTGTGTAAGTTTTTGCTTTATTTCAAACACCAATCTAAAAGATAAATTAAGTAGAGGGCTTCTACGATTTATCCTGAATTTTACATCAAATTAATGCTAGGTTTTCTAGCATGGTGATAAATAATACACGCCTGCCCAATAATAAATCATAGCTACATTTCATCATGGAGCTGGAATAAATTTTGTGATAAATAATCACTACATTGAAATTTTAAAGAAAAGCTGAAAATGCTTGAAAAAAATAGCAGGTCCATTAGCACCTGAAAAATAGTAGGTTAATGTGTCTAAACCATAAATGATAACTTGCCTTTTCTTTTTTCAGATGCTGACAGATCTTTTATTTATTTCTATAATTTTCTTTTTTTCCCAAGTTTATAAGTTTTACTGTTTCTTCTTTTTATCTCTACATTTAAATTTTAGTTTTGTAGTGATACAATAGGCAGCCTAATATCTATAAAATTAGTTTGTTTAGTAATGATGTTGAGAATAATGGAAAGGAAAATTAGGCGGGGTGTAAAGCGGATGGATTTCCCACCCAATGAGAATAGGTCAAATTGACCTAGAAATAGGTGCTCTTATTGCAGTTATGCTGCTTTTAATATAACAGACGTTTTTGACAATATAGGATAGATTTTACAATCAACTGTGTCCGTTACATTCATGCAGAATGGGTGCAAGGGGATTGGAAAATTGGGTGGGCAAAACCTTAGGTCTGTTTTGCGCCTGATTCTTTCTGACTGCAAATGCCTCCTTAAAGCCCTGGAATTCATGCAAAAATATTAAAATAAATACCTCACACAATGTCCTGCCTTTTGAGCTGGGATCATGCATTTCGCCTTCAAAGCCTGTTTTGAATGGTGGAAAGGAAAGCAGCATGTATGATGGACCTCTTAAAGGGATTGCCTTTTTTTTTGCAATGTTTGCAGCATCTTTGAGATCATGAACAGACAATAAAAGAGGGCATATGAAAAGTAATTTTCCAATACCAACTTTCATTGATCTCAAGGAACCACAAGATATCCAAGTACAAGCTGCAGAAACCTGTCACAAGCAGCAGGCAAAAGTAAACTTAATGACGGGAATTATATTGGGTGCCTCCCAAATACAGTGTTTCATGTAAAAGGTGGCATACCAGAGAAACCAACAGGTACTTGAGCCACACTGACTACACCATTATGCCACTAACAGTATCTGTAAGCCTTGGCAAATCTCGCTGCCAATGACAAAGTACAACTGCCTCTCCAGGCTCCAGGTAAGATGGGAGCCATGTACAGAACATTGCCATCTGCTGCAAGGACACTTGCAACTAATCTGCAACATAAACATAGGTCTGTCACTGACAGTCAAGGTCACCACACTCTCAACTATTCTGGCACTGGCTCATTCCAGGCTAATTTAGCTATATCAGCTAAGGTCCTGGCCACATGTATCAAGCAGGTGTAAGGGGTAGTGTTTGGGGTCAGCTTCACCTCTGACTTATGAGCAGTTCGAATCGCTCCCACTCCCTTGGTTCTAGACCTTGGACTTATTTGGGGGTTGTGATAAAAGTGCAGCAAACAACTGATTTTGGTGCAAGAACTTTGATTTTTATTTGAGAAAGGAAATACAACACAATAATCTTAACACTCTAATAAAATGGGGAAACACTTCGACATACATGAGGGAAAAATTACAGCAGACAAAATCTCTCACCCCTCGCAATCCCACCTTACTAGCTAAGTTAGGACTCTAAAGGACCAGGGATAATGCTCACCAAACACAGGAATAGTTTGTAGAGTGGAAAAAACTTACGAATCTTCGGTTTTCTTCCGAGTTGGTTTTCTTTGGTCGCGGTGGCCCAATATTACCCGGTTGGCTGATGGTAATGTTCGGGTGGTTGTTTCGTAAGGCCCTTGTTGCCGCGAGGTGTCTGATGATCACTGAAACTGTTGCTCCGGTTTCTTCTTGTGTTTGAACTGCTTCCAGAGAGAGAGAACTTCTGCGAGACTCCTTCGAACTGCAGAGAGTACTGAACTCAAACTTGGAACTCTCTGTACTTCTTGAACTCCCACCTTGCTGAACTGTTTTCAACTGTTTGAACTGTTCTGCTGAAACCTTCCTGATGAGTCTTTCCAACTTCTTGACTTCTCTGTCTTTAGAAAACAGGCTTTCAATTATACTAATTGAGGCCTCCTAATCTGATTAAGTTGTTTAAAGTGGTTTCGGGGTGGTTCCATGGGCTGTTGAAGTTTTATCTAATTGTAGTGAATTGCCCTCAAGCAAATAACCTCCCAGAAATGTCAGGGAAAATAGAGTCTGATGAAAGGGAGGAACTGAAAGAAATCAGTATTTGTAGGGAAATGGTGTTAGGGAAATTCATGGGATCGAAGGCCGATAAATCACCAGGGCCTGATAATCTACATCCTAGGGTACTTAAGGAAGTGGCCCTAGAAATAGTAGATGCATTGCTGATCATCTTCCAACATTCGATGGAATCTGGAACAGTGCCCATGGATTGGAAGGTAGCTAATGTTACCCCACTATTCAAAAAAGGTGGTCGAGAGAAAATGTGGAATTACAGACCGGTAAGCCTGACATCGGTAGTGGGGAAAATGCTAGAGTCCATTATAAAAGATGTAATAGCAGAGCACTTGGAAAACAGTGACTGGATCGGACAAAGTCAACATGGATTTACAAAGGGTAAATCGTGCTTGACTAATCTACTGGAATTTTTTGAGGATGTAACTAATAAAATAGATAAAGGAGAACCAGTGGATGTGGTGTATTTGGACTTTCAGAAGGCTTTTGATAAGGTCCCACATAAGAGATTAATGTGTAAAGTTAAGGCACATGAGATTGGGGCCAAGGTATTGACTTGGATAGAGAACTGGTTGGCAGATAGAAAGCAAAGAGTTGGAATAAACGGGTCTTTTTCCGAGTGGCAGGCAGTGAATAGTGGGGTACCGCAGGGATCGGTCCTTGGACCCCAGCTATTCACAATATATATTAATGATCTAGACAAGGGAACTAGATGTAATATCTCCAAATTTGCAGATGACACAAAGCTGGGTGGGCGTGTGTGCTGTGAGGAGGATGCTGAGAAACTACAGGATGATTTGGACAGGTTGGGTGATTGGGCAGAAGCATGGCAGATGCAATATAACATGGATAAATGTGAGGTAATCCACTTTGGTGTCAAAAACAGGAAGGCAGATTATTATCTGAATGGCAATAGATTGGGAAAAGGGGAAGTGCAACGAGACCTGGGTGTCCTTGTGCACCAGTCGCTGAAGGTAAGCATGCAGGTGCAGCAGGTGGTTAAGAAGGCAAATGGTATGTTGGCCTTAATAGCGAGAGGGTTTGAGTACAAGAACAAGGATGTCTTGCTGCAGTTGTACAGGGCCTTGGTGAGACCACATCTTGAGTATTGTGTGCAGTTTTGGTCACCTTATCTGAGGAAGGATATTCTTGCCATGGAAGGAGTTCAGCAAAGATTCACCAGGCTGATACCTGGGATGGCAGGAATGACGTATGAGGAAAGATTGGGTCAATTGGGCTTGTACTCGCTGGAGTTTAGAAGAATGAGAGGTGATCTCATTGAAACTTATAACATTCTGGCAGGACTGGACAAACTAGATGCAGGGAGGATGTTCCCAATGGTTGGGGAATCCAGAACCAGGGGTCACAGTCTAAGGATAAGGGGTAGGCCATTTAGGACAGAGATGAGGAGGAATTTCTTCACCCAGAGAGTGGTGAACCTGTGGAATTCTCTACCACAGAAGGCAGTAGAGGCCAATTCATTAAATATATTCAAGAAGGAGTTGGATATATTTCTTAAGGCTAAAGGGATCAAGGGGTATGGGGAGAAAGCAGGGACTGGGTACTGAACTTGGATGATCAGCCATGATCACATTGAATGGCGGAGCAGGCTAGAGGGGCCGAATGGCCTACTCCTGCTCCTATCTTCTATGTTACTATGTTTCTATGTTTGAGTTTCCCGTGGGCCTGAGATCCTTTGTAGGTTGGCTAAATGATTTGTTTTATGTATGTTTTTGAATGGGTCTGTGAGGCTGTTCTTCCGTGGGTCTATTGTTAGCATGGAAATCTCTTGATAGGGGCTGAGTTACGTTTACAGTTTCCCCCAAACAGTTTGATTACCTCGAATACTCAAACTGGCTACTGCATAGGTAGATCCCAAATTCTTTGTTGCAGCCTGGTTCCCAAACATGCCTGAACATGTCCTTTTAAAATGCCAAGTCTGGTTTCTGATCTTGAGGGGTAGATTTTCCTGAAGCTGTCGGGAAGGAGGCAGGACTACAACTTTCGGGTTTTTGTCCCGCCTACATCGATGTCCGGCCAATCTGTGTGATTTTCCCTTGACTGACCTTGTTGAGCCTGCCCAGTGGGCTCAGCAGGCCAATTAAGGGCCACTCGGCAACAGGTGACATCACAGACTGAAATTTCATCTGTCAAGAGCTTTTGACAGATGAAATATCAGTGTTTCACAGTGTTTGACAGCTTCAAACAGCTGACAGTCTGACTTCTAACCTGAGTCCTTCTACACAGACTCAGTTAGAACTGTCACTGGCAATGAAAGCTGAAGGCTGTCACTTTTGACAGATCGCAGCCATTCTGCTTTCAGTGCCGGCTGAGTGATGGACTCCCGAAACCTAGAGGAAGAAAGGCTTTGACACACCAAACACACTTACCTTTGCACTTATGCACCCATCACTCACCTGAACACCGACATCGCGACCCCTCCAAGTCCTTCAACCCGACAACTCGACTGCTCCAACCTGGCGTGGTTTGGAGCCGTCAGGAATCCCACACGACACGCCTCAAAATAGGGATTAGGCTAAAAACTGCCTGTTAACTACCCGTTAACAGGCAGTTAATTGGCACTAATCCCTTCCCGCCTCGGGTCGGCGGGCCCCAGTGCGAGGCGGGTACCCGCCTCCTGCGAAACTTAAGTGGAGGCGGGTTTTGGGCGGGATGCTGTCGGGACCCCCGAATTCAGGATTTCCCCCCCCTCCCCACATGCCTGAAACCCCACCTGACGGCGCCAGGAAAATCTACCCCTGAATCTCTTTGTTGGGCCGAACATGCTCTTTTATCACTCCTGAAGTTTTTAGCAAGGGTCCAAAGCCATTTTTAATAGGGTTTTCTTTCGTTTCGGGAATCTGTTAATTTTGAGAATCTTACACAGGTGACTGATGCATTAGGCGGCATGGCCAGCACTTTCATTTGCTATCCCACTGACCAACATTAGGAACATGGCACAGCTGCCCAATTTCATTGCATAGCTACTTTTGATAACAAGAAGAACAACAACTTGCATTTATATAGCGCCTTTAACGTAGTAAAATGGCCCGAGGCACTTCACAGGAGCGCCATCAAGCAAAATTTCACTCCGAGGCACATAAGGAGATACAAAGAGTTAGGTTTTAAGGAGAGTCTTAATGGAGGAAAGAGAGATAGAGAGGCAGAGAGGTTTAGGGAGGGAATTCCAGAGCTTAGGGCCTTGGCAGCTGAATGCATGGACACCAATGGTGGAGCGATTAAAATCGGGGCTACTCAAGAGGCCAGAATTGGAGGAGCACAGAGGGCTGTAGGGCTAGAGGAGATTACAGAGATAGGGAGGGACGAGGCTGTGGAAGGATCTGAAAACAACAATGAGAATTTTAAAATCGAGGCATTGTTCAACCGGGAGCCAATTTAGGTTAGCAAGCACAGGGGTGATGGGTGAATGGGACTTGGTGCGAGTTAGGACAAGGGCAGCGGAGTTTTTGATGACCTCAAGTTTATGTAGGGCAGCATGGTGGCATAGTGGTTAGCACTGTTGCCTCACAGCGCCAGGGACCCGGCTTCGAATCCGGCCTCGGGTGACTGTCTGTGTGGAGTTTGCACATTCTCCCCGTGTTCGCGTGGGTTTCCTCCGGGTGCTCCGGTTTCCTCCCACAGTCCAAAGATGTGCGGGTTAGGATGATTGGCTATGATAAATTGACCCTTAGTGTTAGGGGGATTAAATACGTGGGGTTACGGGGATAGGGTGGGATATGTGTTGGTGTAGGGGTTACGGGGATCGGGTGGGATATGTGTCGGTGCAGGCTCGATGGGCCGAAATGGCCTCTATCTGCACTGTGGGGTTTCTGTGATTCTGTGTGATTCTGTGAATATGGGAGGCCACCAGGAGTGCAGTGGAATATTCAAATCTAGGGTTACAAAGGCATGGATGAGGGTTTCAGCAGCAGATGAGCTGAGGCAGGGGCAGAGTCAGACAATGTTATGGAGGTGGAAATAGTGGTGGGGAAAATTTGGTTGCTTTGCCCCTCCCGTTAGTGCCCTAAGCGGGTGCTAATGGGGCACAAAGCAACTAGCGCCTGGGCGCGGCACAGCTAATGCCTCCTGCGAAATTCAGCATGAGGTTAGCGGCGGCGGTATCCGTTAGTGCCCTGCGAAACTACGCCACCGGTGATGATGTCATCGGCATGCGCAGTGCCCCGCTTGCACCCCTGCCACGATTTTCGGTATGCCCCCTGACTTACTGCCGGGCGCTATGTCCGACGGGGTCAGGGGGGCCTACCTGCGGCCGGGGGTCGCTATTTAAAGGCGGGGTGCCGGGCGGCCATTTTTGTTGCTTCCTACCTGCCAGCACCTGCCTCCGCCCCTGTCCCCAGCCTCTTCACCTGCCCCACTGCAGAATGTTGGCTGCGCTCCATGAGCCCGGCACTTCTCTTGAGTGCCGGACTCTTTTGCTGGCACTCCAATCCCTGGTGTCCCAGCTGAGCCCTGGGTCACGCTGATCAAGGCCCCTCCCCTTTAAGAAGGGGAGGCAGGCCTGCAATTCCGCGGCACATATCGCTGCGATATTCCATCGCAGTGCCCCAAGAGGGAGTCAGGGCGCTTCCAGTAGCGACCCACTTCCCTCTTTAGGACCTACCACTCAATTTCAGCCGCGGGGGTGCTAAATATTCTGGGATGCTTAAAGTAGCACCCTGGTGAAGTTAGCGCCCCAAAGGGGGCGCGACTCAATTTCTGCCCCAGGAGGTCTTAGTGATAGCGCAGATATGTGGTTAGAAGCTTATCTCGGGGTCAAATATGATGCCAAGGTTGCAAACAGTCTGGTTCAACCTCAAACATTTGCCAGGGAGAGGGATGGAGTCAGTGGCAGGGACCGTAGACAATGGGCTAGATTTTCGGGGAGCTGTCAGGCGGGGTTTCAGGCATGTGGGGGTGAAATCCCGACTTTGGGGGTCCCGACACAATCCAGCCCAAAACCCTGCCCTACGTAAGTTTCTGGAGCGGCGGGTACCTGCCCCGCACTGGGACCCGCCGAAACCAGGCGGGAAGGGATTAGTGCCAATTAACTGCCTGTTAACAGGTAGTTAACGGGCAGTTTTTAGCCTAATCCCCATTTTGAGGGGTTTCGTGTGGGTTTCCCGATGGCTCCAACCCACGCCAGGTTAGAGCAGCGGGTCGTCGGGTTGTATGAGTTGGAGGGGTCGCGATGTCAGCGCTCAGGTGAGTGATGGGTGCATGAGTGTAAAGGTAAGTGTGTTTGGTGTGTCTAAAGTGTGTAAAGAACTTTTACTTACCTGTACTTACCTTCACAGCCTTTCTTCCTGTAGGCGTCGGGAGCGCAGCACTCAGCCGGCACTTAAAGCTGAACGGCTGCGATCTGTCAAAAGTGACAGCCTTCAGCTTTTAGTGCTGCTGAGATTTCTAAATGAGTCTGCACAGAAGGACTCATCTTAGAAATCAGACTGTCAGTGTTTGACAGCTTCAAACAGCTGTAAAACACTGATATTTCATCTGTCAGAAATCTTGACAGATGAAATTTCAGTCTGTGACATCACCTGTTGCCAGGTGGCCCTTAATTGGCTTGCTGAGCCCGCTGGGCGGGCTCAACAAGGTCAATCAAGGGAAAATCGCGCGGATTGGCCGGACGTCGAAGTAGGCGGGTCAGAAACCCGAAAGGGGAAGTCCCGCCTTCTTCCCGACAGGTTCGACAAAATCGACCCCAATGGTTCAGTCTTCCCAATATTTAGTTAGTGGAAATTTCTGCTGGATGTCGGAAAAGTAGTCTGACAATTTCGAGACAGTGTATAAAATACACAGGGCCATTGATGGCAGCCAAGGAACCGTTCTTTTCCCTCTTCTGCCACCACTGCTTCTCCTTTTCCACCTTTGCACCCTGCCACACTTGCGGCTAACTGCACTGGATGTGTACAGCTGTGTTGGTGCTTGCAAATTTCATGAGAGGCACTCTGGGTTCTGTGTGCTGCTGTCTTCTGCTGGGCCATTTCAGTGAAGCCTGTTCTTCCATATCTATAATGACAGAAAAGTAATAAATATTAGAATGCTGCATTCAAGACACATTTTCAAACAGAGATTGTGGGGATAATTTTAAACTAACTTGCCCATCGGGAAACTGATGCAATCAGCTCGACCACCTGTTTCACACTGTTTGGATTTTTGGAAAATCGAGAGGTGTGTAAAACGGTTAAAAATAAAAAACTGGGCAACCTGACTTCAACCCGCCCACTTCCAGTTTTAATGGAGGTATGTCAGTGCTTGTGGCGGGGGGAGTGACCAACCCACTCTCAGGAGGCAGATCGGTCACTAAAATGTTTTAAGGAGGCTGCGTGCCTCCAATTTAACTGAACTTTGAGTTTTCACGCCTGCAGGCTGGGTTACCTGGACCTCGGGAAATCCGGCAGCTGAAGGGAGGGGTGAAGGGCCGGATCCATCAGTTAAGTGCCTTCACAGCACTGCTTGGGGGCCAGGAGGAGCAGGAGAGCTTCCCTCCGGCCCAACAAGCTTACCTCTACGCGGTCGAACCCCCGCGATCCGCTGACCCCCACCCTCTGATGGGACCCCTGTGATCGGCTGATTCCGCTCCACCCCCCGCGATGTCCGACTCCCATTCCCCATGTCGGACTTATCCAGCTGCTTTCCCACCCAAAAGCCAGCCAGCCTGTCAATCTGGCTGGCTGCATCTCGGAAATCTGTTGAAAAAATATAAAACAGGTCCTACCGTTAAATTCGGCAGGAGCTGCGGGAAACCTATACTTATGGGTTTCCCGGCCCTAAATCCTCCCCACCCCCCCCACCCCCTGGCACACTTCCTGCCTCGCAGTTATTATCGGGGCCTTTATATGTGAGGCATTTGCAATGCCTTTTTAATTGTACGTTGTAGCCTGAATGTATGCCCCAAGTGATATAAGTATTCATAAGAAGCAATGAAAGAGTTGTAAGTTTGTTGACAAGTTTAGCATGGGCAAACAGTAACTGTGGGACAGGTTGACAGGAAAACTTCATGGTGTCGAATCTGGGACCCATTACTTGACATATGGTACTGTTGGAGAGTCTTACTGGGCCGTCTATCTGATACATAGCTCTGTCCTAACTTGCAAGATTCTTTAAAGTGTGCTGTCTTCTCCTACCTCTTGCAGATAGTGCACGCAACATTGAGCCTGGTTGGTACATTTCCCTTCTCTGGGAAGGGTGCCCTTGTATGTATAATAGGGCAACCCTCCTTTGTACCATGCAGCAGCATTGTCAATTTTGCCAGTCATCAAAAATGACTGTTGCATCACTGTCATTTGCCTCATTGGGTGTGCCTCATTTGATTTTAATTGTCACTCCACCCACCCCTCTCCATACTGCCTTGGCAAACTATTTGCTTGAAGTAATTATTTAATTGCGCAGACCCTAGAAAATAAACAGAAGTTAGCTCAGTTGATACAAGCTCACCATGCAGGGGCTTCATTGGTACTGGAGTTCCCATGCAGAATCCATCCTTACATGCACTAAAATCCAGGTAAGGTTTATTTGCAGTTTACTCAAAAACATACCACAGCGAAAAACCAGACATTTAACAGTAGGTTTTGTGGTGATCTTTTTTCTGTTTGATTGGTCAGGTCAAGTTCGATGAACTAGTAAATGTTTTGTTCCAGTCTTGGGTTTTGGCAGTGCAGCTGGCACACGCTGATTTGATTTTCTGACTCAAAAGTGGCCTTATTTTGAAAGGTTATTCAAAACATCCAATCAGAAAAGGTAGGTCTAGCAGAAAATCAATGTTACTTGCAGAACTCAGTAAGAAGTGAGCATTCAAGCAAATAATCAGATTGGAGTGATATTTTAAACACATACTATGAAGCTGTTCTTGCAGATTCTGCTTTGGTGTTAAACAGTTTCAGAATATCTTCAGCAGCAAAGCCTTGTATCCCTCTTGGCATTTTATTCATATAGGGGGCTTTTCAATTTACTCCACATGTTTGCTATAGTTACGGACATAAATATGAAATGATTTGCAGTTTTTATCTCCAGTTCATCAGATTTAAAGTAGGCCCATAAAAAAAAGTTCAATTGCAGATAATCTTAAAGTCGTTCATGGGAGATGTTGCAGGTTAATTGAGGCTTATTCAGCATGAATTGCAGTTTGCAGTAAAGTGACATTGTACTAAATCATACAATACTACTGGCATCTTTTTGAAATAGTGTTGCTTTGATTTCCCAATCTTTCTTTACTTCCACTTCTGTACTACATCCACAATAGTGGATTAGCCTGTCCCTTAAGAAGAGGGTTTAGGTTCTTTAAGATTAGCAGCTGGGAAATCTGGCATACTTGCTTATGATAAACCTGGTGGCAATTAGTACGTTTTTCTGTGTTGCTCGTCACACCAATCTTAACAAGGTCTGTTCCTTAATTGCCTATTTTATGAACAACCATTTTCTTTTCTATTCCAATTATGGAATGTTGGATGAAGGTCATATGTACTTGATAATAGTAATACAGTGGAAATCTTCTTTCAGGTTTGGTCAGTTAATTTTAATCCATTGCCATTATTTATTTCATTTTTAAAAAGAGTCTGTCCAAAGGTGCAGTAAGCAGTTAAAATGACGAATCAGAAAACTGCCCTTCATTGGCTTATGGCCATTGGGATGAAGCAGGATACAGTTCTGGTGACAGTTAAAGAGCAGCAACACTTCTTAGCACTATAGCAGAAGGAGCAGCATCGTGAAGATCGTCAGGAGCTGGAGCCCAACCCACCCCACCCCACCCCACCACCTCTGCCACTCGATTTCCCAATGAGTCAATGGAGATGCTGCTAGCAGAACTGAGTCTGTCTGTCTGGAGATGGCAGAGGCAGTCAGTGCTATCTCCACCTTCCCAAGAATACATAGCACAGAAAGAGGTTTGGTGACCTCACAAGAGTGCCTCCTAAGTCAAAGCTCTCATGCCAAAACACATCCTCTACCATTCATACAGCTTCACTCACCTCATTACCTATCATACCCTTTATTCTCAGCACCTTGCTGGCAAGGACATTAATTTCTGCAAAGGACAACCTCTCTAAACACTTAAACACCTTCTTTATTCAAAACTAGTCTCTCAACTCACTCTGGCCGAATTCAGAAAGATTTCTGCTAGCCTTCAATTACACTACTTTTAAAAGGACATGGCACCTTCTCATAATCATAGTTGTGTGGCGGATCGCCACCTAAACGGGCGCAATCCACTTTTCCGTCCGTGGACAATAAATCGGGCACCTTGCCTTTAAGAAGCATGCTGCCTTTAAGGCATGACAAAGGAGCGGGCATCGCCCTCAGTGTGTACTCAAAAGCGCGGGTGTCGCCCTCAGTCTGTTTTCGGGTTTAGCAGAGAGAGGAGCTGGGGCAGCCATCTCTCAAGAGAATGTAATAAAAGCCATGTGTTCTTCAGATCGGTTCGGCCTCCATTCGTGTTCCACGGCAGCCGCAACATTGGTGACCCCGACGCTCAGAACGTATTCCGAGCACTGCAATGGCGGACACGAACGCAGTTTCCATGAAACTGCCGGAGCTTTGGGAAAACCAGCCCGAAGCCTGGTTCCTCCAAGCTGAGTCCCGATTCCGGCTGCGACACATCACCACAGATGGGACGAAGTATGACTACCTCATCGCATCACTCGGTAGCTCCACAGTCACGAAGGTCTGGATAGCGCTGCAGAACTCACCAGAGGAGGGCAAGTATGCACATCTTAAGGCCGCGCTCCTTAAAAAATTTACGACCTCGACATACCAGCGAAACTGCCGCCTCCTCGACCTTCCAGGCCTCGGTGACGCCTCACCGTCAGACTTCCTCTCCCACATGCTCTCATTCACCGACGAGAGCCCACCCGGGTCCTTCTTCCGCACGCTGTTCATCCGTCAGCTACCTCCCATCATCCGCCCAGCGATCGTGGCGTCCGGCCTCACGGACCTAGAAGCCCTGGCCGACGAGGCCGACAAGCTGCTGTCCGCTCACTCCAGCCGCGACGTCGCTCCGGACCTGGCAGCCACAGCCTGGGCGCGCCCCTCACCGGCCACCACAAGGCCCAGCCACGGGGCCCATGGGGCCTTCGCGCCCCACAAACCCGGGCTACTGTTACTACCACACACGGTTCGGCGCCAGGGCACAACGGTGCACAACTCCCTGCTCCTTCAAGTCCGCCCCCGTACCAGCCCCCGCGATGGCCGTGGGCCACGCGGGCTCCCTGCTGTACGTCACGGATGACAAAACCGGCCGCCGGTTCCTGTGCGACACTGGAGCTCAGCACAGCATCATCCTGGCCTCCGCCCTCGACATCCAAAAGGGCGAACGAGGACAGGCGCTGGCTGCCGCTAATGGCTCGGACATCCAGACGTACGGCACCCGCACAGTCACCCTCGACCTTGCTGGTCGTCGCTACTGATGGGAGTTCATCACTGCCAAGGTACTCTCCCCTCTCATCGGCGCAGACTTCCTGTGCGCCCACGGCCTACTGGTAGACATCCCTCGACACCGCCTCGTGGACATGAACACCATGTCCCCCATCCTGGGCACCATGGCCCCCCGTCAACCCGCCGACATGGCGTCATAGTGCCACGCCCGGGCCACGGATGACTACTCGGCACTCCTGGCCGAATTCCCGGCCCTCACCAACTCGACCTTCTCCGCGGAGGTCGCCAAACACGGGGTGGAACACTTCATCCCCACCACAGGCCCCCCAGTGTACGCCCACGCCTGCAGGCTGGACCCGGCCAAACTGGAGATCGCGCGGACCGAGTTTGCCACTATGGAACAGCTCGGCATCATCAGCCGCTCCAACAGTCCCTGGGCCTCCCCACTCCACATCGCCCCCAAACCAGGCAGGGGTTGGCGCCCCTGCGGGGATTACCGCCGCCTCAACGATGCCACCACCCCTGATCGGTACCCCGTGCCGCACATTCAGGACTTCTCGGCTAAACTGGCCGGCCACTCAGTCTTTTCCAAAGTCGACCTGGTGCGCGGCTACCACCAAGTCCCCGTCCACCCCACGGACGTCCCCAAGATGGCCGTAATCACCCCCTTCGGGCTTTTCGAGTTCCTGCGGATGCCCTTCGGCCTCAAAAATGCGGCCCAGGCATTCCAACGGCTCATGGACTCGGTCCTTCGGGACCTGAAGTTCCTGTTCGTCTACCTGGACGACATCCTGGTAGCCAGTTCCTCCAAGCAGGAACACCTCGAACACCTTCGCATCCTGTTCGGGTGCCTCAGCGACCATGGGCTCATCCTCAGCCCAGCCAAGTGCCAGTTCGGCCTGGACAAGATCGACTTCCTCGGCCACCACATCACCCATGCTGGGGCCATTCCCCTGCCCACCAAGGTGCAGGCCGTCCAGCAATTTCCCCGCCCCACCACCATCAAAGGACTCCAGGAGTTCCTCGGGATGGTGAATTTCTACAACCGCTTCATCCCCAAAGCGGCGTCCCTCATGAGGCCCCTGTATGAAGCCCTCCGGGGCAGGAGCGGCAAGATGGCGGTCGAATGGACGGCAGACGTATCAGCCGCCTTCAACGCCACCAAGACCACGCTCGCCGACGCCACCCTGCTCGCGCACCCACGGCCCAATGCCAGAGTAGCGCTCACCACGGACGCCTCCGACCACGCGGTCGGCGCCGTGTACGAGCAGTGGGTCGACGGCGCCTGGCAACCACTTGCCTTCTTCAGCCACCAACTACGCCCCCCCGGAGGTCAAGTACAGCACCTTCGACCGCGAGCTCCTCGTGCTGTACCTGGCGGTCCGCCATTTTCGGTTTTTGCTGGAGGGTCACCCCTTCACTGCGTTTGTTGACAACAAACCCCTGACATTCGCAATGGCAAAGACAACTGACCCCTGGTCCGCCAGGCAGCAACGCCAGCTCGTGGCAGTGTCCGAGTTCACCACGGACATCCAACACGTCTCCGGCCGAGACAACGTGGTAGCCGACTGCCTCTCCCGCCCCGCCATCCACGCCGCACACCTGGCAGTCGACTACGCTCAACTCGCAGCAGACCAGCTCATGGACCCTGATCTGCTCTCCGCACCTACCAACCTACCAGGGCTATGCCTGGCCGACGTCGCCTGCGGCCCGACCGCAGTCACGGTCAAGTGCGACATATCCCTATCTCAACCTCGGCCCGTCGTCCCAGCGTCCTGGCGCCGCCGGGTATTCGAGATTCTCCACAACCTCTCCCACCCCGGCGCCCGCGCATCCATCAAATTGGTAGCCAACCGCTTTGTCTGGCACGGCCTTCGCAAGGATGTGCGTACTTGGGCCAACTCCTGCCTAGCCTGCCAACGGGCCAAGGTGCAGCAACACACGAAAGCACCCCTCGAGGAGTTCACCATCCCTTCACGTAGATTCGACCACATCCACGTGGACATCATCGGGCCCCTGCCGCCGTCGCAAGGCCACACACACTTGCTGATGATTGTCGACCGCACCACGCGCTGGCCCGAGGCAATTCCACTGACCTCAACCACCACCGCCGACATCGCCAGAGCCTTCGTCAGCACTTGGGTCGCACGGTTCGGCGTCCCCTCCGACATGACGTCGGACAGAGGTCCGCAATTTACCTCAGAACTCTGGACCGCCATCGCACGCAATCTCGGGGTGACCATTCACCGCACCACAGCGTACCACCCCCAAGCCAACGGACTGTGTGAGCGGTTCCACAGATCCTTGAAGGCATCTCTTCGAGCCAGCCTCCAGGACGGCGCCTGGACCGACCGACTCCCGTGGGTCCTCCTCGGCCTGCGCTCCGCGGGTAAAGAAGACTTCCACGCATTGGCAGCAGAGCTCATGTATGGCCAGCCGCTGCGCATACCCGGCGAGTTCCTGCCCACCGCCACGACACCCTGGTCAGCCGACCAGCAACGCCACGACTTCGCCTCACCGGCGCTACAGTTCGCCCCGGTGCCCATTGCCCGGCACGGCGAATCCACCTCACACGTCCCGCTAAGCCTGCACCAGGCACGGTTCATTTTCGTCCGGCACGATGCCCACCGCGGACCCCTTCAACCCCCGTACGACGGGCCCTACAAAGTGCTACAGGCTGGGGACAAATTTTTCGACCTACACGTGGGCGACAGGACTGAAAAAGTGTCGGTTGACCGACTCAAGCCAGCACACTTGGAGCCCGGTGAGCAGGTCCCAGTAGCTCGTCCACCGCCACGCGGCCGACCTGCCCTCAAGCCAGTACACCCGGCTGCTCCACGCCCGGCCGTTCCACGTCCACCGGCGTCCTACAAGAGCCGCTCCGGCCGGCCCATCAGACCACTGCACCATCTCGTCCACACCTCCTAAGCGGATTCTGGGGGGAGCTGTGTGGCGGATCGCCACCTAAACGGGCGCAATCCACTTTTCCGTCCGTGGACAATAAATCGGGCACCTTGCCTTTAAGAAGCATGCTGCCTTTAAGGCATGACAAAGGAGCGGGCGTCGCCCTCAGTGTGTACTCAAAAGCGCGGGTGTCGCCCTCAGCCTGTTTTCGGGTTTAGCAGAGAGAGGAGCTGGGGCAGCCATCTCTCAAGAGAATGTAATAAAAGCCATGTGTTCCTCAGATCGGTTCGGCCTCCATTCGTGTTCTGCGGCAGCCGCAACAGTATGCTCAACCTCAAATGGGGCAAGTCTCCATGACACTCACAGGCCTGGAACATTCAGGTAAATTTTAACTTTCACAGCCCGGTGGAAAACTGGCGGTAGCAGCCGACCACCCATTATACACCCCGCCCGATTTCCCTTTCCATTGATGTCAGTGGGAGGCATCTGGCCAGATTTTTCATCTGGCAGTGAAAGTTAAAATCCACCCCTTGCCTTCTCTCCCTATGAATCAAAAAAGGCACACAATTGGTGCCTCAGAAGAAAGATGGTGCATGTTAATTGAGGCTTATTCAGTGTGAATTTCAGTTTGAGGTAAAGTAACATCGCATGAAATCATATAATACTGGGGGAGGACCAGCATCACAGAAAAACCTGAGTCCACCGGAAGAGGAGCGTTTTAGTATACAGATGGACAGAAGAGCCTGCAGAAGAGGGCAAGGTTGAAGGTAAGCTAGCAAGATAAGTTTGGTAATGCCAGCACAAGGTTCATCATGTGTAGTTTCTGCTTCTTCAGCCACTCTGATGACCCCCTGGGCACTTCCAGATCAACAACTATTGTCGCTTTACATCCAACTCTATCCTGGCATGATATCTGCCACAAGCATCAGCACAGAGACAATGACACTCAGGAATTATTTAGACAGTTAGAAGGGTTGTCACCAGGTGACTGAGCACTAGTGAGAATGAGGACCTGGGAGTGGATGAGAGGGAGAATGTTGTTCCTCCACAGAGGGCGGGGGGAGACATGACTGCCCTCGGCTAAGGAGCCTACAGACTAAGATCTCAGAGCCCATCTTTAATAGAACAAATGATTAAGGATCCTCAGTCTTGTGTGGGGGCGGTTTCTACGCATAATGTTGATATTGGGGCAGAAATTCGGGTCGGGGGCTTGCCGCGCGTGCAAGCCCCCGATATGCACTTACCCGACGCACCGGCCGTTGAGCTTCAGGGACGCCTGGAATTCCTGTTTTAAAATGTTGACTCCCGGGCAGCGTCCGGCGTCACGCCACCCAGGAGTGCAGCCAGCGCGAAGCCTGGAGTGCGCAGTGCAAGTGAGACACGCCCCTTGAGGTCTCATTTTAAAAGGACACGCCCCCAATGTTTCTCACAAGCTGCAAAGCATTTTTACATGTAGAGCAGCATTTTAAATAGGTTTTTGGTATTTTTAAGAAGCTTTTGGTAACTTTTATAAACTTTTAAAAACGTTTAAATTATTTTGAAGAATCTGAAGTAGTTTTAAACAGAATTAAAGCGAGTTCAAGACTTTTAAAAGCCCTGAAAGCATTTTTTTCATTCCATTTATTTAATTAGCAACATCGTCGTCGTACGTGTCTTCACACTGTTCGCTTTGGGGAACGGTATGAAGTGGTGGAAGGATTTCTGGCCATGATTAACGCTCCTCCCGTGACCGTAACCATCTTTGTACCAGCCATTAGGGTGGTTAGTCCTATGGCGGGAGGGTTTTACGGGCTCCCACAACCTATACAAGGGGGGGGGGCCACCCACACCCACGGACGCAAATATCCCACTGGATGTCTACCCAGAATTTAGAGCCGGAGCTCCGACTCCACTTGCCGGGACTGTCTGGAGCGGGGTTAGAAACCCTACGCCGTGTGGCCCAGCGGCGGGGATGATACCGCTACGCCAAAGGCCCACTCAGATTAGCAACGTGAAATGGCTGGAATGAGCACAATTCACGGCATTAAAAGAACTCACAATTGAACTGATGATGACCTCCGCAATCTCCTCAATGAGGTGGAGGTGCAGCGCCTGCTCATCATTGTTAATGAGAAGTCCAAGGCGCCGCAAAAAGGACAGATGATAGCTTGGTCTTTCAAGTGGCAGCATAGGGCTCCAGTCACGGGAAGGGAAACGGTGCAGGAAACGTAAGGGTGTCATCTTTTGCGCGGAGTGGGCCTTTTGCGTAGCGGTAAGCATCCCCACCGCTGGGCCTTAAGGAGTAGGGTTTCGAACCCCGCTCCAGCCAGTCCTGGCAAGTGGAGTCGGAGCTCCAACTATAAATTCTGGGTGGACAACCAGCGGGATACTTGCGTCCGCGGGTGTGGGTGGCCCCCCCCTCGGATGGGTTGTGGGAGCCCGTAAAGCCCTTGCGCCATAGGACTAACCACCCTAATGGCTGGTATGAAGATGGTTATGGTCACAGAAGGAGCGTTAACGTGGCCAGAAATCCTTCCACCACTTCATACAGTTCCCGAAAGGGAACAGTGTGAGGATACGTACGACGATGACCTCTTGCGCAATGCACCTCCTTGGACCCTCAGTCGCAGATGCGAGGGGGCAAATCGTGCAATTTTTAAATTTTTCATTTTATTGACATGTAAAATGTTGGCCCAGTAAATCCCTTCCAAACACGCGAGTACGGTCGGGGTACTCACGCATCTGGCCGGAGGAAATGCCGGTTTTCAGCATGCACAGCGCATGCGGGGAAAACCGGCATTTCCTGTCCTCTGAACGAAGGGGTTCAGAGGCAGAACGCGTGCGACTGCACAGGCAGTGCGTGCGCAGTAAAATTCGCCGGTTTCATTCATGCTTTCAGTGAGGTTAAGTCCTTACAACTTACACATGAAAAAAGCATGAGTACAGTTGCTCCAGAGGCTGCGGAGGAAGATATTTTTTATCGTGGATCTTCTGAAAGGCAATATTTTTGTTTGGGAAAGGGAGGAAAGTTATTTTAAGAAATGCTGAGGTAAGTTTTAAAGTTTAGTTTTGTTTTTTAAAATGGGTTTTCAGTACTGTAGGTAGAAGGATCAATTGTGGCTATGTGAATTGAATTTGCTGTGTTTATTAATGTGAAAATGACTCCAACATTTTTAAGAAAGAAACTTTTCATCAGTAATATATTCTTTTAAGTAATTATGTATGTATGTCTGTATATATTCCTTTGCGTGTATGTATATATTCCTTTACTTATGTGTATGAATGTATTTATTTAATTATGACTTTCAGAGAAAGTAACTTATTGGAAAATCATAATTAAATACATACATTCATACACATAAGTAAAGGAATATATATATATACATAAAGGAATATATACGGACATACATACATAATTACTTAAAAGAATATATTTTAGAACAGTCATTTTCACATTAAACACAGCAAATTCAATTCACACAGCCACAATTGCTCCTTCTACCTACAGTACTGAAAACCCGTTTAAAAAAAAAAAATTAAACTTTAAAAGTTACCTCATAATTTCTTAAAATAACTTTCCTCCCTTTCCCAAACAAAAATATTGTCTTTCAGAAGCTCCACGATAAAATATATCTTCCTCCGCAGCCTCTGGAGCAACTTTACACATGCTTTTTTCATGTGTAAGTTGCAAGGACTTACCCTCACTGAATCCATGAATGAAATCGACGAAGTTCACTGCGCACGCGCTGCCTGTGCAGTCGCATGCACTGTGCCTCTGAACCCCTTCGTTCAGAGGACAGGAAATGCCGGTTTTCTCCGCATGCGCTGTGCATGATGAAAACCGTCATTTCCTCCAGCCAGACGCGTGAGTACCCTGACCGTACTCACGTGTTTGGGGAGGAATTACTGGGCCATTATGTCCGTGAATGACTGAGACACGGACAGCAGGAGTTGAACAAAACAAGTCTTTACTGATGGGAGTCAATAGTGAAACAGAAAACAACAGAGGCTCACTAGCGCCTTTTATACAGGGATGGTCGCTGCCGGTACTGCAGTCTGAGACCAGTTATTCTCTTAAAGGTACATACACAACAATTCCTCCCCTTTTAGATAAACAGTACATAACATTTATTTAACAACTAAATGATAACTAATTACAATCACAATTATGGTTGCTAGATACATTGGTTAAGTTTAAGCAATTATAAGTTCAGTCTTTGAGGAGGCTTCCTGATTCTGTCTGTATAATGCCTCTTTGGGGTATCAGGTTCTTCTGGCAATGTTGAGTCGGGATCAATGTCGTTGTTTGGTTCATCTGCTTCCAATATTACCGGTTCTGCAGTAGCTGCAATTGGTACATCGATTTCATTGCCAGGTGTATCAGATCGTGGTGTGGAGTTGACGTTTTCCAGTGACCCTAGAATCTGGTCAGCATGGCGTCTTACAATGCTCTCTCCAACATCCATGGTATACATGAGAGGTCCTTGCCGTGTACAAATCGTTCCTGGCTGCCATTTCTCAGTGCGGTAGTCCCGGGCCAAAACTGGTTGACATATCTTAAAACTCCTGGTCGACCTTTCATTCATATTTTGAAACTGCCTGTTCTCCACATCTCTTCGGACATTTGGCTTAACCAAATCCAAGCGGCATCGTAGTCTTCGATTGAAGAACATCATGGCTGGAGTTTGGTTGGTAACCGCATGTGTCGCATTCCGGTAGGCAAACAAGAAGTTGTCCACCTTGTGTTGTAGGGGTATATCTTCATTACACATTGCCTTGATAGCCTTCTTGAATGTTTGGACAAACCTCTCGGCCAATCCATTAGTGGCTGGATGATATGGTGCAGATGTGTAATGCTTAACACCATTGTTCTTTAAGAACCTCCGGAACTCTTCAGACACAAACTGTGGTCCATTGTCAGAGCAAATCTGTTCAGGCAGCCCATTTCTGGCGAATATGGTTCATAAAACTGTGATAGTATTTTCCGTGGTGGTTGAGGACATTTTTATTACCTCTGGCCACTTTGAATGTGCATCCACCGCAATTAAAAACATCGAGTCCATGAAGGGACCAGCAAAATCAATGTGCACCCTTTGCCATGGAGATGAGGGCCACTCCCATGGATGCAGAGGAGCATGTGGTGGGGCGTTTTGGACCTTCTGGCATCCTGCACAGCTCTTGGTCATCTCTTCGATTTCTCTATCGATTCCCGGCCACCACCAAATGCTCTGGCTAAGTTCTTCATTTTTACCCCACCCAGATGACCCTCATGAAGCCCATTGAGCACTCTATCCGTCAACTTAGGTGGAATTACTACTCTGGATCCACACATCAAGGTTCCTCTGCACACTGACAGCTGTTCTCTTCTTGGCGAGAATGCTGGCAGCAGTGGTTCGCCATGTGCTGGCCATCCCTTCACCGTTAAATCATAGACCCGTGAGAGTGTCGGGTCATTCTGTGTTTCCTTTTCTATGTTTACATTCATCACAGGGAGACATTTGATTATGGTCGAGTGGAATAACTCCATTGGATCCACTGCAAGGTCGTCTTCTTCCACCATTGGCAATGGTAGGCGTGACAATCCATCAGCATTGCCATGCTGTTTAGTTCCTTTGTACTCGATGTCATATTGGTGTGGCCCTAGGAAAAGGGACCACCTCTGCTGCAGCTGTTGTGCTGTCATTATCGGTACGCCCTTCTGAGGGTTGAAAATGGAGACAAGAGGTTGATGATCGGTTAGTAGAGTAAATTTTTGACCGTGCAGGTAGTGATTGAACTTCTTCACCCCCCCACACTAGGCTGAGGGCCTCTCTGTCAATCTGGGCGTAGTTACGCTCGGCAGAAGTTAACGAGCGTGACGCAAAAGCTATCGGCCTCTCTGAACCATCAAGGAATTTATGTGACAGTACCGCCCCAATACCGTAGGGAGACGCATCACACACCAGTCTGATCGGCAGTGCTGGGTTGTAGTGAGCCAATACTTCCCTTGAAGTGATTAAGTCCTTACTCTTCTGAAAGGCCCGCTTACAATCATTGCTCCATTTCCATGCTACCCCCATTCGTAGCAGGGCGTTCAGTGGGTGCAGACTTGTTGACAAATTCGGCAAAAACTTATGGTAGTAATTCACCAATCCGAGGAATGGCCTCAGTTGCGACACATTTTCAGGTGCTGGGGCCTTAACAACCGCTTCAATTTTGTCAGGGGACTTATGTAACCCCTCTTCATCAATCACGTGGCCACAATACGATATCTGTTTCATAAAATACTCGCACTTGGGGCGGTTGGCTCGTAGTCCATGTTCCCGTAATCTAGTGAGCACCTGTTCTAGGTTGTTAAGGTGTTCACTGTCATCTTCACCTGTCACAAGGATGTCGTCCAAGTAACACTGAGTCCCCGGAATCCCTTGCAGGACTTGTTCCATCGCTCTTTGCCATATTGCCGGAGCCGATGCTACTCCGAATACCAATCGATGATACTGGTAAAGACCTTTGTGAGTGTTTATCGTGAGATACTTCCTAGAGGACTCTTCAACCTCCATCTGCAAATATGCTTGTGCTAATCAATTTTTGTAAAATGCTTCCCTCCAGACAGTGAGGCGAAGATGTCTTCTATCCTTGGAAGAGGATATTGTACTGTGTGAAGGACTGGGTTCACCGTCACCTTGAAATCCCCACATATGCAAATCTTCCTTGGCTCCCCAGACTTATTGCTTAACGTTTTCTTCATGACAGGAACAATGGGTGTCGCCCACTCGCTCCAGTCGACCTCAGACAACACGCCTGCCTTCTCCAGATTCTCCAGCTCTGCCTCGACGGCTGGGCGAATTGCATATGGTACCGGTCTTGCTTTGAAAAACTTGGGAACTGCATTCTCTGCTATTTTTATCGAGGCGGTTACGCCTTTAAGCGTGCCCAGTTCTTGTTGAAATACCTCTTTGGCGTTAGCTAAGATTGTTGACAATCGTCCAGGATTGACATCTTCATCTTTTTTACCGTCCACCGTCATTGCATGAATGGAGTGCCAATCTAAGTTTATCTTCCTGATCCATTCACATCCCAATAACGGTGGTCCACCATTTGGCAGTATGTAGAGATACAATTTCCGTATTTTCTTGCCGTTGTATTCGACAGGCGCCCTTATTTTTCCTCTGGGGTATACTTTTTGCCCCGTATACGTCGTCAAGATGATGGATGTCTCTCTCAAGGATATGTGTGAGAATAGCCGCTCGTAGTCTCATCGATTCATGATGGTTAGCGCTGATCCTGTATCCAATTCCATTTTAACTTGGGACCCTGCTATCGTGAGGGTGACCCAAATGGTTCGGTGATCCTCTTTTGCGATTCCATTGTGAAGTTTGAGACAGCTTAGTCTCCTGTTCCCAGATTCACTATCACTCATCTGGTCTTCGGAACTACTGTCCGTCATCTTTTGTACTTTCTTGTATGGTTCCTTAGTAGCCTTTTTGTTGTCGCTGGTCTTCTTCCCAGACCTGCAAACTCGTGCAATGTGTCCCATCTTTCCGCATTGCCTGCATATTTTGTCTTTGGACCAGCAGTCCTTCTGGTCATGGTTAGTTCTACCGCAGCGATAACATTTTGCAAATCCCCATGTCATTTCGTGGGTGCCGTATTCCTGTGGCTTTTGTTGAATTTCTGCAGCTCCCCTGGCTGCTGCTTCATACGATACTGCCACGCTGAAAGCCTTATCTAGCGTCAGCTCTTTCTCTGAGAGTAACTTCTTCTGTGTTCCTTCACTCAGGAGTCCACAGACAAATTTGTCCCGTAGGGTATCTGCCAGTCCTGCTCCGAACTGGCAGTGCTTTGATAGCTTGCGTAGTTCCGTAAGGTACTCAGCATTGCTCTCATCTTTATGCTGAGTTCTCCTGTGGAATTTAAATCTTTCTGCTATCAACAGCGGTGCAGGGTTTAGGTGTTCCTGTAGGACAGCAACAATTTCGTTAAAACTCTTCGCCTTTGGTTTGGCTGGAGTAATCAGGTCCCGCAATAGGCCGTACGTTCTAGCGCCCATTACGTTTAGCAATACCGATGCCTTTTTCTCATCAGCTATTTCGTTTGCCTCGAAATATACCTCGACTCTTTCCACATACGTGGTCCAGTCCTCTATTGTATTATCAAAAGCAGTGATACAGCCAGTCTTCGGCATCTTGCAAATCTAAAATGGCGCCTCCCGCACTTTGCCTTTTTCCCCGATTTAACAGAATGGCACCTTCCGTGCTTTGCCTTCTTCCCCGCTGTTGCTAGCGATGCTTTCCGCGGTTCCCGTTGCAACCTGCAGCTCCTCCCGGTTTCTCGCGCGTTTAATATTTCTTTTTTTTAAATTATATTCCCGTCGTGGAACAACCCTGTGGGACTCTTGTCTCCCTCTTCTCGGGTCTATATGCAGCCCGGCTTCGTAGCACCGGCCGCGCCCTGTGTGCTCCACCCTCTCTCTCTCTTCTTCCCGACAACGCTGCTTGGCCCCGTTGCAAGCCACCCGCTCGAGTTCGCGACCGCCGCAGCCCAGGATGGATCAGTGTACTACCTGCCACCAGCCCGATTAGCTGAAGCACCGTCGACAGGAACCAGGCCCCGCTTTCGACAGCTTCTCCAGCAATCTTCAACTCCGCTAACACAGGGGTGGATGCCCACGGTCGACGCCCGTTTCTACTGCTTCTTACTTTTTTTTTCTTTCTGGCCTCGACCTCTGCTCACTTCGCTGTAGGAATGGATCCCAGGAGGTGGTGCAGACTGTCGGTAAGTTCGTATCTGCTCGTCGCCAGTATTATGTCCGTGAATGATTGAGACACGGACAGCAGGAGTTGAACAAAACAAGTCTTTACTGATGGAAGTCAATAGTGAAACTGAAAACAACAGAGGCTCACTAACGCCTTTTATACAGGGGTGGTCGCTGCCGGTACTGCAGTCTGAGACCAGTTATTCTCTTAAAGGTACATACACAACAGTTGAGATGATAAGTAAGTGGGAGGAATCCACTATCTGCATCTGAAATACATTGCAAGATGTTTCTCAAAACCTGCAGAACATCCTGAAGACTAATAGCCAAGAAAATTGCTGCAGCATCAAGGTGCCAGGAACAGTTTCGAAAGACATTGATGGTTTCTACAAGTGGCAGCTACCAATGCTTCACTAGATGCTTTTGAACAGTTTCACATGGTTTCCAAGACCTCATTGGGACAATTAAGTCTGCGATGACACTGGCCAGTAGCATCTCTGAGCCTGTGCCCAGTATTAGCAGGCTACAAGGAGTGGGCCCACTTGTCACTGTGTCTCTGGAAATTGGCTGTGAACTCGCACCTTTAAGGGCCCTTCCAATAACTACGCACGAGGGAGCTTCAAACATGGGAGCATCATCCCTTGCTACTGCAAACTGCAGGATAACAGAAAGTGACCTCTCTGGGACAGCAGCTACCCTGAAGCAAGTCAGCTCTGGTCTGCTCTAGTAACCCCGGTATTGACATGGTTGATCTCGTTAAGCTTCTAGTCAGTGGTGATCCCCAAGCTGTTGATAGAAACATAGAAGATAGGAGCAGGAGTAGGCCATTCGGCCCTTCGAGCCTGCTCCGCCATTCAATGAGATCATGGCTGATCATCTAAATTCAGTACCCTGTCCCTGCCTTCTCCCCATATCCCTTGATCCCTTTAGCCTTAAGAAATATATCCAACTCTTTTTTGAATATATTTAATGAACTGGCCTCCACTGCCCTCTGTAGCAGAGAATTCCACAGGTTCACCACTCTCTGGGTGAAGAAATTCCTCCTTATTTCAGTCCTAAATGGCTTACCCCTTATCCTTAGACTATGACCCCTGGTTCTGGACTCTCCGGCCATCATAAACATCCTTCCTGCATCTAGTCTGTCCAGGCCTGACAGAATTTTATAAGTTTCGATGAGATCCCCTCTCAATCTTCTAAACTCCAGTGAGTATAAGCCCAATCGACACAATCTCTCCTCATACGTCATTCCTGCCATCCCAGGTATCAGCTGGTGCAGGACTTGATGATGGTAATGTATTGAAGTTCAGAGGAGGTGGTCACGGTTTTAGAGATGGTCATTGCCTGGCACTTAAATGGCACAAATGTTATCTGCCACTTGTCAAACCAAGTTTGGATGTTATCCAAATCCTGCTGTACACTGTGGAATTGTCAATAAATAGCCCTACTTCTGACCTAATGGTGAAGTTCAAAGTTAAAGCAGTTAAGAACAATATTTTATTGATCACCGTCTCTTTTTAGCTGTTTTTGGTATATACTATATACGATGGAAAATGCAGGTCTTATTGGATGCTCAAACTGAAGATTAAAATTCAGGAGACAGATATTGTTACTTTTCTGAGCTGTTATTTGATTCTTAACTCACAAGCATTGGAAGGTCATAACAGAAACTGACAGCAGTAAATGATATATAGTTATATGACGGATTTATGATTGGTTATTATTTGTGATTGCTGACTGTTAAGACTCAGGCTCCTAAATGGCATTTAGCAAATGAGACATAGATTTTCTTCCGGTGCAGACTTCGGGCGGCCAACAGGTGGAGCGCGCCCCACCCCACCACCCCCCCCGCTCCCACCAGGCTGCCCGATAGTCCCAGTGGGAAGCATGGTCCACTTTGAGGGCTGGGCTTCATTAGCATTTAGCTTGAGGATGGAAAGCAAGTGCCTTGGGGCAGCCGTTGGCATTGGGCTGCCACAATATCGGCCGACCTCAGATCAGAAGAAGGTAATTCTGTGGGGGTGCTCCGAACTCAGGAGGGGAGGTGGGACATGGAATGGCAATGGCCCAAGCTGGTTTTGTAAAAGCTGAAGGAGCACACCTGCCTATTCTGGCCCCACAAATATACAGTAAAACTTACCTTTGGATTCCTCTTTGGCTGGACGGCTCTGGGCGCTCTGCCCAGTACTGTCCAAAAATGGCTAATGGGGTTCTATGTACACCTTATAACCCCAATTTGCATATCAAAAGGGCCTACCAACTGGCTCTGATGGGCGGTCCAGCGACCCAGCTGTAGGTCGGGGAGGGGGAAGATTGCAGCGCCTACAGCGATGGCGGGAACAAGTGGTAAGTCATTCCCCACCATTCTGGGGCGGAAGCCTCAAAACTTACTCCTGAGTGTTTAAAGGTGGGATGTTCCTTCAGGCTTTGTGCCACGTTTCAACACCACACATGGAATAAACATGCAGTTAAAATGTGCATTAATCAGAATAGCTTTTTTTTTACGTTAAAATTCTTTTCTCTGTTTTCTACACTTTCAACATGCTCATCAGCAACCTTTTAAAATCAGAAGAACAAGACACTCTGAGCTGTGGACAATCAGCATAACTGTACTTCTGCAGATGGCACTTATGTAAGGTTAAATAAGCAAGTCAGTTATTTTGACTGCATCCTTCTGGTGGCCTGATTGAAATCTGCTGAAACTTAACTAGCTGAGGTCTGGGAACTGCCCTCCATGAGCTTTTCATTTAGAATCAGGTATATAACTCCTTAAAGTACCAGGTCATTAAAGAAAAATAGTAGTAAAAAATCCACTGCACTGCTCCTTGCCACATACCATGGGGGCAATTTTCTCACTGGAGGCGAGATGGAGGCGGGTTTCAGTTTGGGTGGGTTTGAAACCCGCCTCCACTGATAGTTTTCAAAAATTAGCGATTTTCTCATGATTGGCCACTTGATTTCAGAGGTGTGGGACGCCCTTGGTCAATTAATGTTTTGGGACTGAAACTCGCCTTTGTTGACAGCACTTTTCCAGTCTGATTTTATGGTTTCCTGCTGCCTTGGCTCATTCCACAGCATTTCTGCCTATGCTGCACCGCCTGCAACATATTCTGAGGAAATTATGTTCAATTCCTGCCAAGGGCCTCCCTGAGGCTCTCGGATGAGGCGCTGCAAATAATGTTTCAGGGGGTGACAGCTAGCACGGAGGTGCTCTTCCACTCATCTGGGAAGAAGAGGCCTGCCAAAGAAACCAAGGCTGTGTGGGAACAGCTGGCAAGGGATATAACCTCCAGATCTGTGTGCAGATTGGGAGAATGTTTATGTGTATTGATGAAATGCCATCCATGTTGGAAAGCATTAAAATGATTTGAAGCCAAAATGTTGGCGTTATGGCATCTGTTCTTCCGCCTTAGGCAGCTCCACATTGCGGGCTCAGCCACACTTGCGTTGTCAGGTTGGTAGTCTGAGTGAAAGGAGGCCAGAGAGTCATGTCCATTGTCAATGATGTCCTAGGATGGAGCCAAGGACATGTGCCAACTTGGGCAACCTATGCAAATCTGGCCATGATAAGTGCATCCCGGGCAGCCATGTGCTCGTGTGCTGCCGCTGCCGCTGGTTGATACACCGGCGCTCTGACATCCTCCTGCTCCTCCTCCTCCTCCTCCTGCTCCTCCTCCTCCTCCCCCTCATCCTCATCTGCGGAGGGCTGGAACTGAGCCACTTGCTCATCAGGAAGCTGCAAGCCATGATGTTGTGCAGTGTACAGCCGACCACGACCATTCTGGAGACCCTGTATGGTGTATACTGCAGGGCACCACCTGATCGGTCAAGGCAATGGAATTGCATCTTCAACAACCCAATGGTTTGTTCTATGATGGACGTGCTCGAAGTGTGGCTGGTGTTGTAGCGCTCTTCAGCCTCGTTAGCTGGCCTCCTGATCGGCATCATTAGCCATTTCTTCAGGGCGCTGCTCCTTCATCACCTGATGAAGGAGCAACGCTCCGAAAGCTTGTGACTTCAAATAAAGCTGTTGGACTATAACCTGGTGTTGTGTGACTTCTTACATTTGTCCATCCCAGTCCAACTCCGGCATCTCCACACCATTTCTTCAGGGGGCAGCCTTTGTCACCAAGGAGCCATCCGTTAAGTTGGTTTGGCGGATTGAAAAGCGGAGGAACACTAGAGTTCTGCAGGATGAAAGAGTTATGGCAATTACCACAGAACTTGGCGCAAACATGCAAGAACTCCTTGTGGTTACACACCAGCTGTACGTTGAGGGATTGGAAGCCCTTTCGATTGACAAAGATAGCTGGGTTGTGATGGGGTGCCCTAAGGACCACATGCGTGCAGTCTATGATGCCCTGCACCATTGGCATGCCTGCCATATTTGCAAATCCAACCGAACGGGCGGTTATACTTGCTTGATCCCTTGTGAACTGGATGTAATTGTGGGCCTTAGCAAAAAGGACATCAGTAACCTGCATGATGCAACTGTGAGCAGCTGACTGGGAGATGCCGCTGATGCCTGCTGATGATCCCTGGAAGGAGCCTGAGGCAAAGAAGTTGAGCGCGGTGGTGAATTTGACAGCCACTGGTAAGGGGTGTCCACCCGTTCCTCTGGGCACCAGGTCTTGCTGCAGCAGGCTGCAGATCTCTCTGACAACCTCTTGTGAAAGTCTCAGCCTCCTTTGGAACTGCTGCTCGCTCATGTTGAGGTAGCTCATCCTCTGTCTGTAAACCCTGTGTCAAGGGTATCTCCTGTGGTGAAGTGCCTCGATGCGCTGGCGTCTTCTGCCCTGTGCAGCATCAGAAGGCTGAGCAGGAGGTTGGGGCTCCTGCTGATGGTGCTGCTGAGCTGCCTGGTTCTGCTGCTGCCGTGGACGTTCCTCATCCTCATCTGAGGTCCATGCAGAAAGAAAATGAATGGTTCCCATGCTGCTTCTGGATGCCTCCTTTGGGGAAGCGCTCATTGCAAGCGGGGAGAGGGTCTTCCAAGGATGTCCCACGGTTGATAGATTAAAGCTGCAGCACCGTCGACTTCGGAAGGCCTTTTAAAAGTGCTCAGAGACCTTTTAAAGCAAAGATCTGGCACCTGCAAGTAATCCTTGATGCAATAAAAAATGTCTTGTTGGACCTGCAGCTGTGAAGAGACTACCCATGAGTCAACCCGCCCCGGCGTGGTTCAGGAGGTGTGTGGAGCACGCCAAAATGCTCTCAAAATCACGAGGGCCTCTCAAAATAGACTTAGAGAGGCCCTTAATGAGCATTTAATGATCTTGAGTAGTGCTATGGCCAGCTGGAGGCAGGACCCTTTCCCGACCTCCAAAACCAGCACTGGCAAAATCCCATGGTGTAGGGGTTCGCAAAATCCCCTCAGCCCCCGAAGATCGGGAAATATTAATCCACATCGTGGACAAAGACTTTGTGTGATTTTAAATTGTCTCTGAGTTGGACAATGTTTTAAAACATGCCCAGAACCGCAAAAGGCTGCGTTAAGGAGCCCGTGAGCTACGCAGCACTTGGACAACACCGGAATCAAAGAACTTTGTAAAAAATCGCACACCTTAAGACAGTACATTTTTAATAAAAATTGTACCCTTGAGTTTGGTAAACTGCCCAGGGATAAAAAATGGCTGTCAGAAAAGCATGGCCAAGGACAAAGGGGCTTGGAAACAGCTCGTGTATGTCTGTGAAAAGGGGGAGGATCAAAGTTGGCAGTCAAATTCTGTCAATCAAAAGGGGAGTTTCCCCCTCCCTCCAGAGACAATCGATGTTTATTTACAAGGATGTTTGCACAAGGGATTAAAACCACTTGACTGTGGTTTCAATGATCACAAGAGAATGGGTTTCTGTTTACATAGTAATCCAACTCCATTCAAAACCCATCACACACAATGAAACATACCTAAACTACGGAAGAGACTTTTTAGACTAAGAAAAGGAACAGTTTAAGAATGAATGGGTTTGAATCACCCATTACTAGACAATGGGGACGGTTTGGATCCCTTTGTTTTAGCCCAGAAAACTCCAGATGTGGGCAGGAACATTTCGGCCCCAGAATGAAGACACATTCAAAACCCCTGCAGTTTTATCGACAGCCATCACAGACAATGGCAACTTTATTCAAACCCATCCCAGACAAGGGGACGGTTTGGATCCCTTTGTTTTAGCCCAGAAAACTCTGGATGTGGGCGGGAACATTTCGGCCCCAAAATTGGGGTATATAGAAATAGCTTCTCGGAGGTCTCTCTCTCTCTCTCTCTCTCTGGCTTGCCTCCGTGTGCCTTCTACAGTATGGAGTCTGTCTGTGGAAGTTAAACACCAGCAGTTTACTTTTAAACACTGGGGCATTTTCACTTCTGGGCAGTGAAGATCTAAGATCGCAGGGCACGGAGCTAGCATTGCAAGTGGTGAGCATATATTTTTCTGGCCTTCCACAAGGCAACTTAGGGTAGGCTTAGGAGTGGGGTAAAGTGGGGATTTTGTTTTTCCCTCGTTGTGTCCATTTCTTTCCCTCCCCTATTTAAGCAATATTACAGTGATTACTTTAATCGTGTGGTGTAGTTTATTTAGTTTAATAAAATTTGACTTTCTCACATCCAGACCATTTGTCCGTTTTAATATATCATTAATTATAAGTTCCTCCAGTCAGAACTGGAAGGGTGGGTTTAGCGATTTGAAACCGCTGATTGGGATTGGTCAGAGTGCAGCAGCAAAAGCTGCCTGACCAGGTGAATTACCGTAAACCAGGTAAAGGAAGGTAAATTACCGTAAAGCAGGTAAAGGATGCTCCCCTACAAATTGGCGACCGTGGCAGGACTGGAGGCAGTTTTTGATATGATAAGTGGTCTGGATCTGGAGAAAGCATCAGCTCTTGCTTTTCTTGCTTTCAGTCTGTGGGTAGCCCTGCAGAAATTAGCGGCAGCGTGTAAGCTGACCTATTATGGTATAGGCGGCTGGGTTAAGAAGGGTGAGATGAGGGTGCGGGAGGAGGTTATAGAGGCCAAGAATCAGGAGTCAGAGTTTGGAAAATGCCAGGCGGAGGTAGAATGCCTCATAAGAGAGGTGAATGAGGCCAGAGATAGTGGGATGAGGATGCGAGAAGAAAATGCACACCTCACGTTAGAGGTCACAAAATGCCAGGCAGAGATAGAGCAACTTGTACAGGAAGTCACAGAGGCTAGGGACAGTGAGCTGAGGCTAAAGGAGGAAAATGCACACCTCACACAAGAAGCTAGTGAGGGCAAAAGCCACGTGAGGCACAAGATAGAGTTCCTAAAGTGCCAAATGACAGAAGCTAAGAGTAACGAGATGAGACTGCGGGAAGAGAATGCCCGCCTCACCTCAGAAGTAACAGAGCAGGAAGAAAAGGTTAAGGAGGTAAAGGCAGCTTATAAGCTGGTCTGCGACCAAAGATTTAGTGGAGCAGATCATACCCCATGTAACAGAAAGATAGAGAGCTAGGGTATGGAGTTATTAAGGAGTAAAGGGATGGTATGGCTCGTAAGTCCGAAGGGAAGTCTGTCGGACAGTACCAGCAGCCCAAATCAAACCGCCCCACAGGCAGCACCCAGAACAGAGCTGGCCAGGGAATTAGAGATCCCAAGACAGCAGCCCACAGCTCTGAGTTTTGAGGAGCTCTGGCAGCAAGAAGGGGTAGACAATGGGGTGGCAGGAGAACGCCAGCAGGTCCCGCTAGGCAGGCGGGGTCCAGGACCAGTGTACCCCCTCCGACAACAGAGGTATGGTCCGCCCGTGAACGATAATGGCCCGTAATTCCGTTCCAAACGCGTGAGTACGGTCGGGGTACTCACGCGTCTGGCCGGAGGAAATGCCGGTTTTCAGCATGCACAGCGCATGCGGAGAAAACTGGCATTGCCTGTCCTCTGAACGAAGGGGTTCAGAGGCACAGCACGTGCGACTGCACAGGCAGCGCATGCGCAGTGAACTTCGTCGATTTCATTCATGGATTCAGTGAGGGTAAGTCCTTACAACTTACACATGAAAAAAGTATGTGTAAAGTTGCTCCAGAGGCTGCGGAGGAAGATAAGTTTTATCGTGGAGCTTCTGAAAGGCAATATTTTTGTTTGGGAAAGGGAGGAAAGTTATTTTAAGAAATGATGAGGTAAGTTTTAAAGTTTATTTTTTTTTAAACTGGTTTTCAGTACTGTAGGTAGAAGGAACAATTGTGGCTGTGTGAATTGAATTTGCTGTGTTTATTAAATGTGAAAATGACTGTTCTAAAATGAGTAATGTAACATTTCCAACATTTTTAAGAAAGAAACTGTTCATCAGTAATATATTCTTTTAAGTAATTATGTATGTATGTCCGTATATATTCCTTTACGTATATGTATATATTCCTTTACTTATGTGTATGAATGTATGTATTTAATTATGATTTTCCAATAAGTTACTTTCTCTGAAAGTCATAATTAAATACATACATTCATACACATAAGTAAAGGAATATATACATACATATACGCAAAGGAATATATACAGACATACATACATACTTACTTAAAAGAATATATTACTGATGAAAAGTTTCTTTCTTAAAAATGTTGGAGTCATTTTCACATAAAATAAACACAGCAAATTCAATTCACATAGCCACAATTGCTTCTTCTACCTACAGTACTGAAAACCCGTTTTAAAAAACAAAAATAAACTTTAAAACTTACCTCAGCATTTATTAAAATAACTTTCCTCCCTTTCCCAAACAAAAATATTGCCTTTCAGAAGCTCCACGATAAAATATATCTTCCTCCGCAGCCTCTGGAGCAACTGTACTCATGCTTTTTTCATGTGTAAGTTGTAAGGACTTAGCCTCACTGAAAGCATGAATGAAACCGGCGAATTTTACTGCGCACGCGCTGCCTGTGCAGTCGCACGCGTTCTGCCTCTGAACCCCTTCGTTCAGAGGACAGGAAATGCCGGTTTTCCCCGCATGCGCTGTGCATGCTGAAAACCGGCATTTCCTCCGGCCAGACGCGTGAGTACTCCGACCGTACTCACGCGTTTGGAACGGAATTACTGGGCCAACATTTTACATGTCAATAAAATGAAAAATTTAACAATTGCACGATTTGCCCCCTCGCATCTGCGACTGAGGGTCCAAGGAGGTGCATTGCGCAAGAGGTCAACGTCGTACGTATCCTCACACTGTTCCCTTTCGGGAACTGTATGAAGTGGTGGAAGGATTTCTGGCCACATTAACGCTCCTTCCGTGACCATAACCATCTTCATACCAGCCATTAGGGTGGTTAGTCCTATGGCGTGAGGGTTTTACGGGCTCCCACAACCCATCTGAGGGGGGGGGTGGGCACCCACACCCGCGGACGTAAGTATCCCGCTGGATGTCCACCCAGAATTTATAGTTAGAGCTCCGACTCCACTTGCCGGGACTGTCTGGAGCAGGGTTCGAAACCCTACTCCTTCTGGCCCAGCGGCGGCGATGCTTACCGCTACGCAAAAGGCCCACTCCGCGCAAAAGGTGACACCCATATGTTTCCTGCGCCTTTTCCCTCCCCGTGACTGGAGCCCTATGCTGCCACTTGAAAGACCAAGCTATCATCTGTCCTTTTTGCGGCGCCTTTGACTTCTCATTACCAATGATGAGCAGGCGCTGCGCCTCCACCTCATTGAGGAGATTGCTGAGGTCATCATCAGTTCAATTGTGAGTTCTTTTAATGCCGTGAATTGTGCTCATTCCAGCCATTTCACGTTGCTAATCTGAGTGGGCCTTTGGCGTAGCGGTAGCATCCCCGCCGCTGGGTCACATGGCGTAGGGTTTCTAACCCCGCTCCAGACAGTCCCGGCAAGTGGAGTCGGAGCTCCGGCTCTAAATTCTGGGTAGACATCCAGTGGGATATTTGCGTCCGTGGGTGTGGGTGCCCCTCGCCCCCCTCGTATAGGTTGTGGGAGCCCGTAAAACCCTCCCGCCATTGGACTAACCACCCTAATGGCTGGTACAAAGATGGTTACGGTCACGGAAGGAGCGTTAATCACGGCCAGAAATCCTTCCACCACTTCATACAGTTCCCCAAAGGGAACAGTGTGAAGACACGCACGACGACGACGTTGCTAATTAAATAAATGGAATGAAAAAAATGCTTTCAGTGCTTTTCAAAGTCTTTAAATCGCTTTAATTCTGTTTAAAACTACTTCAGATTCTTCAAAATAATGTAAACGTTTTTAGAAGTTTATAAAAGTTACCAAAAGCTTCTTAAAAATACCAAAAACCTATTTAAAATGCTGCTCTACATGTAAAAATGCCTTGCAGCTTGTGAGAAACATTGGGGGCGTGTCCTTTTAAAATGAGACCTCAAGGGGCGTGTCTCACTTGCACTGCACGCTCCAGGCTTCGCGCTGGCTGCACTCCTGGGTGGCGTGACGTCAGACGCTGCCCGGGAGTCAACATTTTAAAACAGCAATTCCAGGCGTCCCTGAAGCTCAACGGCCGGCGCGTCGGGTAAGTGCAGATCGGGGGCTTGCACGCGCGGCAAGTCCCCGACCCGAATTTCTGCCCCAATCACCATGGGGCTGTTCAGCATACCTATCTGGTACCCAATGATACACAGCAGCTCAGAGACCTGGTGAAACATATTCCCCTGCTCTCCGAAAAGGGAGACCCCTCAATGCACTTCCAAGGGATAGAACAGGCAACCTGTGTTAACGGCTGTGATGATGAAGAGAAAGCCAAAATGTTGCTTTTCTCTGTAGACAGTAAGCTCGATCAGACCCTTTCAGATGAGGCTAAGAGAGGGCAGAAGGGTTTTGAGGACCTAAAGGAGGAAATACTGGAAGCCATGGGTGCGAACAAAGGCAATCCGTTCGATCGCATAGGGAAAACACTGCAGAAGGAAGGGGAGACCCCACAGTCATTTGCAGACAGGCTGTGGCCAGTCTACAACAGCACCTGTATAGGGGGACAAAATAGGGCACAACTGAACCAGCAGCAGCGGACCCAATGGCTTCGTTGACTGGTGTCCAATTGCCTGCCCCAGGTAAAAGCAAAGGCTGATATTTGTTTTGACCACCGAGACCCCCTAGCAACCGAAGAGACTATAATCCGGCAGCTCACGGTAGCATATAGGAATGGTAGGAATAGTGGGACCCTCCAGCAAAAGGGTAAGGTCCACGAGGTTAAACCTGGGGCCCAATACAAGAAAGAGTGGCGCCAGGAGGGGAGCCATCCCTCCCAGAACAAGGTCACTTGTTACAGGTGCGGGGAGGAGGGCCACTGGCGCAGGGATTGTAAAAAGCCTGGGAGAGACGATAAAGCCAGGGCGCCCGCAGCCCCAACTCAGAAGGCAGAGACAGAAGCTCCTCCCGATACAGTCGAGTCCATCATGGAGTCGATAAAATCTTTCCTCAGGGCCAATCTGGGAAAGGTAGCAGCCATCAGTGGTGCTGCAGCCCCCTCGCCAACCTCTGCCTCCCCACAATGACTGGAGCCCACGCAGCCTGTCCGTCTGTGTAATCTCCGGTACGATGAATGGAAGAGACCGCTCATACAGATGGAGATAGAGAAGGTTACAGGGATGTATCTATTGGATACGGGGGCATCATGCACCGTGATCCATATGGATAACCCCACCACCTCACCTCTGTCTGACGGGGTTCCATACATACTATTGGGATTCACCAGTCAGGAGCAGGTGGGGGTATACACCTGACCCCTCTCAGTCCATCTGGGCATGCTCCAAACTAAGTGGATGGGCATCCTGGCAAAGTGGAATAAGGAGGAAGGAAAGGGGATCCTAGGAGCCGACTTCCTGGTGGGCCACGGGATCCTCGTGGATCTCTGCAACCATTGCCTTTGGGGGGCTAGCACAGACAGGGAAGAAGGGGTAGTGGTCATCCCAGGCAAGGAGGGTAAGGGGACCTTGTGTACTGTGAAGCCCAAAGAAGGTTACGACCTCGGGCTCATGGTAAATGGTGTCCCGGAGGGACTGCAGGCAGCCGTGCAGGCAAATCTCATAGCGTTTGCCACCCATTAACACGACTGCGGGAGGATCACAGGGTTTGAGCTTAAAATAGACAGGGACCCCATGGCCCGACCACAGAAGCAGTACAATTTCCCCAAGGAGGCAGAACCCGACATGGAGGCAGCCATCACCTCCTTAGTTAAACAGGGAGTGTTGAGGCCCATAGCCACTCATGTTAATTCTCCACTTTGGCCGATTAGGAAACCGGACAATTCATGGAGAGCCACGGTGGACTATCGGGTGCTTAACAGCAATATCCCCATGTGTGCCCCCACAGTAGAATCAGTGGCCAATCTCATTAGCAGTATTCCAGCATCCGCGAACACATTCATGGTGCTGGACATTTCGAATGGGTTCTGGTCCATCCCTTTAAAATGGGAGGACCAATATAAGTTTGCCTTCACCTTTAAGGGACAGCAGTATACCTGGACCTGTCTGCCACAGGGTTTCCACAACAGCCCCAGCATCTTCCACCAATGCATGAAGGATAGTTTAAAAGAGTTCAGTCAGCCCACTCAGTTACTGCAGTATGTGGATGACCTGCTCTTATTCACCAACTCAGTCGGGGAGCATGGCCCACTGCTGGCTGAGCTGCTGGAGCTGCTGCAGAGAAAGGGGTTTAAAGTCAACCCCAAGAAGGCGCAGATCGGTCAGCAAGAAGTTAAATTCCTGGGTCTGACTGTCCGCACAGGAGAGAGGGCAAGGATGGAAGAACACATTAAACGAATTTATGGGCAGGCAGCAGACAGCATGGGGAAGCAGCATCGGAATAACCGGCTCCTGCTCGACCCTAGCAAGAGCCACCAGTGGGAGATAGGAGGCCTCGTGATGGTAAGAAACTATGCCCGGGTGGGAAGTTTAGAGCCACTCTACATGGGACCCTATAGTATAGTTGATAGGGCCAGCGCCATGGTCTATGCAGTAAAACTACCCCGGTGCACAAAGTGGTTCCACGCCAACCAATGTAAATTGTATAAATCTGACCATACAAGTTCAAGTTCACAGGCTGTAAAGACAGGTGCTGTGGCTTGTTTCAAGGGAAAAGTTGTCCGGCCCATCAATTGGGACACTTCCCCGCCCCAGTGGGACCTAAGTTTTGGCCAAAGTTTAAATTTGAACCAGTTATCTAGTTCAGAAACAGAGAAACAGCAGCCTGAGTATAGAAATCTGCAGGCTGCTGCGAGTTCATTCACAGAAGAGACTGCCCGCACATGCATAATCGCTGGTCTGGAGACAGGAGTTTCCCAGTCTTTTGAACAAGAGGTTCACGCAGGCGCAGACACGTGCCTGAGGAGAGAGGTTTCCCAACACCAGGTTCGCGCAGGCGCAGTTCCCCAGCCTGTGACCCCAGCGGCTCCTCTTCAGTTTTCCCACGCAGGCGCAGTCACACGCCTGAGGGGAGGGGTTTCCCAACACCAGGTTTGCACAGGCACATTCCCCCATCCCGTGACCCCAGCGGCTCCTCTTCAGTTTCCCTGTGCAGGCGCAGTCGCCTGTTTGAAGACAGAGGACAGCCTCTGCCATGGGACTCCGGGGAGGAGGTTTGCGCAGGCGCAGTCGCCTGTTTGAAGACAGAGGCTTCACAGCCTCTGCCGTGGGACTCTGGGAAGGAGGTTTGCGCAGGCGCAGTCGCCTGTTTGAAGACAGAGGCCGTGGGACTCCGGGGAGGAGGTTTGCGCAGGCGCAGTCGCCTGTTTGAATACAGGGGTTTCACAGCCTCTGCCGTGGGACTCCGGGGAGGAGGTTTGCGCAGGTGCAGTCACCTGTTTAAAGGGACAAGCTTCCCAGCCCACTTCTAGAGTGGTTCCCCCTATGGTGTGGGACTCTGGGGAGGAAGAGATAGCAATTCCTCTTGCAGGGGACATAAGGAAGGAGCTGGTAACAGGCTTTGGATCTGGAGAGGAAGATTTTCAGCCACCAGCAGCGGGTGGTGAGGGGATACTTGCCCCCAGTACAGGAATGGGTAGGGAAAAGGAGACAGACCCGGAGTACCGGCAGGCTGCCAGGTATATTATACAGTGTGGGCTGTTTGCATCAGGGGGAGAAGGTTCCCAGCCAGCTAGGGCTGTGACCCAGGCTCAGGGTCCGTCAGCCAAAGTTTCCCCCACAGAGACGCCCCTCAGAAAGTCTCTTCAGGTGCCCCAGCCCAAGAAAGCATGGTCACCCACTTTACAGTGGAGTAGGGCGGTCTCCCAAACCAGGGAGAAGCCAAAGGGCAGAGGTCCTCAATCAGCAGCCGTAAGCTGCCAGGGACCAGAAGCAGGAGGCAGTCCAGCTTCGCTGCAGGCAGCAGTAATCTGCGACTGTGACACCAGAGATTAGCCTGGCCATCCGGAGACGGGCGGCATTTGTATTATAGCTTTGTGTTAAGTAACCAATGTTTATAGCTTGCTTTTAAGGTGTTTGAATGTTAAGTTTTGATATAACTAGTAGTTTTGAGTTTAAGTTTAAAGTTTAAGTTTATAAGTGTGCCAAATGCTTGTATTTTGGTCCGAGGTCGAGGGACCCGACCATGTCTCCACCTAAGGCAGCCGGTCAGTGAGAGACCTGGCTGCATATCCTTTTAAGTTCTTTTGCAGGAGAGTGGGCAAAGGAGCAGCCCTGTTCACCCAGCCCGAGCTGGGCATCGAATGAAGATATGGATACAGAATGTTGGGGATCACCTCGCCACTGGACAAATCAGGAGGCGACCCTGCAGCGACCTTCGGGAGAAACCGGACAGAGTCTGGAGGAACCTGCCTACTCATCCTATGCGGAAGAGATGGCCCCAGCTGGAACCCAGCACTATCCTGACCGAATTTCACTTGCGGGAGACCTCGCTATTGAGGAGTCATGGTGGGGAAGCGCGGGCGCCTTGTCAGATAGGGACGCGTTCCCCGGGAGTGGGTGGTGATGGCCCGGGAAAGATTGTAAAGGGGAGGGGGAGACCCAAGAGTTGCGTGGGTGCGTTCGGGGAAGGGAGGAACTCACCCAGGGCCCACGGGCAAAGTTGGCGTGTAAGTGTGGCTGGGAAGGATGAGTGGGTGGCCAGATCTGGGATCCAAGTTTGAGTGTGGGGTCAGTGAGAGCCGCCATACAGGCACCCATCATTTTCTCCAGCCAGTCGAGGGCAGACTGGAGGGGGAGGGACTGGGAGTCGCGATCCCATACTCTCTGGTCTCAGTCTGTGAAACATGAGGGGTACCCCGCCTCCAGAAAGGGACAAGGGAATGGCTCGGGGCTGGTGGAGCAGACTCTTCTGTAAAATCCATTAAAGGGGGGGGCGGTGGAAGGAACATTTACTGTCTGGGTGGGAGGAGCAATACCCACTCGAATTTCACGACCCATTATTGGCATGTGATGGTCGCTGTTTATTTCAGCATTTTGTTTCAAATGTTTAATGAAGATTTTTTGTATTTTCTTTTACAGTTCCAAGCTGTGCAGAGGCGTAGGACCCTCTCCGTGCTTGGAATCATTTTGATTACATTGTATAACCAAGGTTGCAACATTTTGTAATATGTTATAATGTAACAAGTGGTGCAGGGGTATGAGACCCCTTATTTTAACATTTTGTAGTTGATGTATCTGTAGATGCCTACCTTACCATGGTTTTTTCTCAGATTTGAGGGGAATAGACGGGTCAGGGAATCAGTGATAGGGAGCTATAGGTAAATACAGGGGATGGTTGATTGTGAGGGGTCAGAAAATTTTGCTCACTTCTTCAAGAGGATACTACAAGCAAGTTGGAAGTATCCAAGGGGTTCGCAAAATCCCCTCAGCCCCCGAAGATTGGGAAATATTAATCCACATCGTGGACAAAGACTTTCTGTGGTTTAAATTGTCTCTGGGTTGGACAATGTTTTAAAATGTGCCCAGAACCGCAAAAGGCTGCATTAAGGAGCCCCTGAGCTAAGCAGCACTTGGACAACACTGGAATCAAAGAACTTTGTAAAAAATCGCACACCTTAAGACAGTACATTTTTATTAAAAATTGTACCCTTGAGTTTAGTAAACTGCCCAGGGATAAAAAATGGCTGTCAGAAAAGCATGGCCAAGGACAAAGGGCCTTGGAAACGGCTCGTGTATGTTTGTGAAAAGGGGGAGGATCGAAGTTGGCAGTCAAATTCTGTCAATCAAAAGGGGAGTTTCCCCCTCCCTCCAGAGACAATCGATGTTTATTTACAAGGATGTTTGCACAAGGGATTAAAACCACTTGACTGCGGTTTCAATGACCACAAGAGAATGGGTTTCTGTTTAAATTGTAATCCAACTCCATTCAAAACCCATCACACACAATGAAACACACCTAAACTACGGAAGAGACATTTTAGACTAAGAAAAGGAACAGTTTAAAAATGAATGGGTTTGAATCACCCATTACTAGACAATGGGGACGGTTTGGATCCCTTTGTTTTAGCCCAGAAAACTCCGGATGTGGGCGGGAACATTTCGGCCCCAGAATGAAGACACATTCAAAACCCCTGCAGTTTTATCGACAGCAATTACAGACAATGGCAACTTTATTCTTATATAGGTGGAGCTGTTGCTAAACCCGAAACACTACAGTGTAGTGTCTCCCACCCTTCCACCTCCTCTAACCTTTTAGGGGTTAGGGGAAGTTGAAAAGGTAGGTTCAATTTATTTTATTTCAGGTGCCTAACCTAGGTGGAAAAGGTTCCAGGACAGGAGGCAGCAGTGAAAATACAACACCAGAAAACAGGTAGGTGACTGGTTGGTGAGTACTTTCACAAACTTATTCTAAGTAGAATTCAATAATTAAGCTAAATCGTAGTAAATAAAAGGGTATTGTAAGGGTTAAGTCATGGAAGGGCAGCTCGGACCCGTGTCATGCTTCTCCTGTGCCATGTGGGAAATCAGGGACACTGTCCCTGACAACTATGTGTGCAGGAAGTGTGTCCAGCTGCAGCTCCTAGCAGACCGCATGGCGGCGCTGGAGCTGCGAATGGACTCACTCTGGAGCATACGCGATGCTGAGGATGTTGTGGATAGCACATTCAGTGAGTTGGTCACACCGCAGGTAAAGGCTAGCTCAGACAGTAAATGGGTGACCAAAAGGCAGGGTAAAGGCAGGAAGGTAGTGCAGGAGTCACCTGCGGTCATCTCCCTCCAAAACAGGTTTACCGTTTTGGGTACTGTTGGGGGAGATGACTTATCAGGGGAAGGCACCAGCAGCCAGGTTCAGGGCACCATGACTGGCTCTGCTGCACAGAAGGGCAGGAAAAAGAGGGATAGGGCTATAGTGATAGGGGATTCAATTGTAAGGGGGATAGATAGGAGTTTCTGTGGCCGAGACCGAGACTCCAAGATGGTATGTTGCCTCCCTGGTGCAAGGGTCAAGGATGTCTCGGAGCGGGTGCAGAGCATTCTGAAGGGGGAGGGGGATCAGCCAGTTGTCGTAGTACATGTAGGTACCAACGATGTAGGTAAAAAGAGGGAGGAGGTCCTACAAGCTGAATTTAGGGAGTTAGGAGCTAAATTGAAAAGTAGGACCTCAAAGGTAGTAATCTCTGGATTGCTACCAGTGCCACGAGCTAATAAGTTTAGAGAGAGTAAGATAGATAAGCTAAATACGTGGCTTGAGCAGTGGTGCAAGGGAGAGGGATTTAAATTCTTGAGGCATTGGAACCAGTTCTTGGGGAGGAGTGACCTGTACCAAGGGGACGGTCTACACCTGAACTGTGAGGGAGCCGATGTCCTCGGGGTAATATTTTCTAGGGCGGTTCGGGAGGATTTAAACTAATTTGGCAGGGGGATGGGAACCTAGGTAGTGGAAAAGAGGGAAGTCATATGAAGTTAGAAATAGATGGTAGAAAGGTGAGAAGCAATAAGCAAAGGAGAGAAACACAAAGGGCCAAACTAATTCATAATGAGAGTGTGAAAAAAGCAAGCCTGAAGGCTTTGTATCTTAATGCTAGAAGCATTAGGAACAAGGTGGATGAATTAGTTGTGGAAATAGAGGTAAACAAGTATGATTTGATTGGGATTACAGAAACGTGGCTGCAGGGTGGGCAAGGCTGGGAACTTAACATCCAGGGATATACAATATTTAGGAAGGATCGGCAAAAAGGTAGGGGAGGTGGGGTAGCATTGCTGGTAAAGGAGGGGATTAATGCAATGGAAAGGAAGGATATTAACTCGGATGAAACGGAATCTGTATGGGTAGAAATGAGAAATAGCAAGGGGAGGAAAACGTTAGTGGGTGTGATATATAGGCCTCCAAATAGTAATATGGAGGTGAGGGAAGGCATAAAAAGGGAAATTAGAGAAGCGTGCGATAAGAGCACAGCTGTCATCATGGGTGACTTTAATTTACATATTGATTGGACTACCCAAATTAGTAAAAATTCTGAGGAGGAATTCCTGGAATGTTTTCGGGACGGTTATCTGGACCAATATGTCGAGGAGCCGACTCGAGATAAGGCCATTTTAGACTGGGTATTGTGCAATGAGAAGGGACTTATCAGCAATCTTCTTGTACGAGGCCCCTTGGGTCAGAGCGATCATAATATGATCGAGCTCTCAGTCGAGATGGAGAGTGAGGAAATTGAATCAGAGACTAAGGTCCAGAACTTAAATAAAGGGAATTACGAGGGTATGAGACGGGAATTGGGTAAGATTGATTGGGTGGTGTTTCTGGGGGGATTGACAGTGGATAGACAATGGCAAGCATTCAAAGATAGAATGGAAGAATTCCAGAACATGTTTATACCGGTTTGGCATAAAAATAAACCTAAAAAGGTGACTCAACCGTGGATAACGAGGGAAATTAGGGACAGCATAAAATCAAAAAAAAGGGCATATCAACTGGCAAAAAAAAGCACCAGACCGGAAGATTGGGGGCAGTACAGGATACAGCAAAAGAGGACAAAGGGATTAATCAGGAAGGGGAAAATAGAATACGAAAGTAAACTTGCAGCAAACATAAAGACAGACTGCAAAAGCTTTTATCGGTATATCAGGAGGAAAAGACTGGTAAAATCCCAAGTCGGTCCCTTGCAGTCCGATTCGGGAGAATATATAATGGAGAATAAGGAAATGGCAGACCAATTAAACTCATACTTTGGTTCTGTATTCACAAAGGAGGACACAAATAACCTCCCAGGAATATCGACAAACATAGGGACTAATGAGAGGGAGGAGCTGACAGAAATTAGTATCTCTAGGGATATGGTGTTGGGTAAGTTGAGGGGACTGAAGGCCGACAAATCCCCAGGGCCTGATAAACTACATCCTAGGGTACTTAAGGAGGTGGCCCTGGAGATAGCAGATGCTCTAAGGATCATCTTCCGGAACTCCATTGACTCGGGAACAGTACCCGTGGATTGGAGGGTAGCTAATGTTACCCCAATATTTAAAAAGGGGGGTAGAGAGAAAGCAGGGAATTATAGACCAGTAAGCCTTACATCGGTTGTGGGCAAAATGCTAGAGTCCATTATTAAGGATAAAATAGCGGAGCACTTGACAAATGGGGAAAGGATCGGACAGAGTCAACATGGATTTACAAAGGGTAAATCGTGTTTGACTAATCTGCTGGAATTTTTTGAGGAAGTAACTGGTAAAATAGATGGGGGAGAGCCAGTGGATGTGGTGTACCTTGACTTCCAGAAAGCCTTCGATAAGGTTCCACACAAAAGATTATCATGCAAAATTAAGGCTCATGGGATTGGGGGCAAAGTATTAACGTGGATAGAGAACTGGCTGGCGGATAGAAAACAGAGAGTTGGAATAAACGGCTCGTTTTCGGAGTGGCAGGCAGTGACCAGCGGGGTGCCGCAAGGATCTGTCCTGGGACCCCAGCTGTTCACAATATATATAAATGATCTGGATCAGGGAATTGGATGCAATATTTCCAAATTCGCTGACGACACTAAACTAGGAGGAGGGGTGGGCTCTGATGAGGATGTCAGGAGGCTACAGTGCGATTTGGACAGGTTGGGGGAATGGGCGGATACGTGGCAGATGCACTATAATGTGGATAAATGCGAGGTTATCCACTTTGGGGGTAAAAACAGGAGGGTGGATTATTATCTAAATGGCAATAGATTGGGAGATGGGGAAGTGCAGAGGGACCTGGGTGTTCTTGTGCACCAGTCACTGAAGGAGAGCATGCAGGTGCAACAGGCGATTAAGAAGGCAAATGGTATGTTGGCCTTCATATCAAGGGGGTTCGAGTATAGGAATAGGGATACCTTACTACAGCTGTACAAGGTGCTGGTGAGACCGCATCTGGAGTATTGTGTACAGTTTTGGTCGCCCCATCTGCGGAAGGATGTTCTTGCCATGGAAAGAGTGCAGCGGCGATTCACCAGGCTGATACCTGGAATGGCGGGAATGACCTACGAGGAGAGATTGAATAGTTTGGGCTTGTACTCACTGGAGTTTAGAAGATTGAGAGGGGATCTCATCGAAACATATAAAATTATGGCAGGCCTGGACAGGCTGAATTCAGAGAGAATGTTTCCAATGGCAGGGGAGCACAGAACCAGGGGCCACAGTCTAAAAATAGCGGGCAAATCATTTAAAACAGAGATGAGGAAGAATTTCTTCACTCAAAGAGTGGTGAGCCTGTGGAATTCCCTGCCACAGAGGGCTGTGAAGGCTAATTCAATAAATATTTTCAAGAGAGAATTGAATATATTTCTGAAGGCTAAGGGGATTAAGGGTTACGGAGAAAAGGCGGGGACGGGGTACTGAACTGGTAAGATCAGCTATGATCTCAGACGAAGATCAGCCATGATCTCATTGAATGGCGGAGCAGGCTCGAAGGGCCGAATGGCCTACTCCTGTTCCTATCTCTATGTTCTATATTCAAACTCATCCCAGACAAGGGGACAGTTTGGCTCCTTTTGTTTTAGCCCAGAAAACTCTGGATGGGGGCGGGAACATTTCGGCCCCAAAATTGGGGTATATAGAGATAGCTTCTCGGAGGCCTCTCTCTCTCTCTCTCTGGCTTGCCTCCATGTGCCCTCTACAGCGTGGGAGTCTGTCTGAAGAAGTAAGAACACCAGCAGTTTACTTTTAAAACACTGGGGTGTTTCGTGTTTCTTTAGTTCAGGACAGTGAAGATCTCGTGGGACACGGAGCTGGCATTATAGTGGTGAGCATGTATTTTTCTGACCTTCCGCAAGGCAACTTAGGATAGGCATAAGGGTGGGGAGTAAAGTGGGATTTCGTTAGAATTGTCATTTTAGTCGTTTTCCCTCGTTATGCCCTTTTTCCTCCCCTATCTAAGCAATTTTACCATGATTACTTTGATCGTGTGGTGTAGTTTATTTAGTTAATAAAGTTTGACTTACTTGCATCCAAACCATTTATCCGTTTTTAATATATCATTAATTATAAGTTCCTCCAGTCAGAACTGGAAGGGTGGATTTAGCAATTCGAAACCGCTGATTGGTATTGGTCACAGTGCAGTGGAAAAAAAGGCTGCTTGACCAGGTAAATTACCGTAAACCAGGTAAAGGATGCCCCCCTACAACGGAGGCGGGTTGGAGGTAGGTTCCGAACCCACCCTCATTGAATCTGATTTTTCCGCCTTTCCCAACTCTAAACCCGCCTCCTCTGATGGCAGAAAATCGCCCCGCAAGAATGCAAGTCACAAAATTGCACACTCCCAGCTCATGATTTTCTGCCAATAAAGTAGTTCAAATCACATCAGGAACTGCGGTAAACTGATTCTACACTATTATCTGAGCCATGCAATTGTCCTACTGTTTTAACTACCAGCTCGATATCTATTATCCATGTAATATACAGTCTTCAAAATTATGTTGTGTGAAAATTAATGTATAAACATTTAATAGGGCCGCTAATACAAATTTTGAGACCTGTAAATGCCAGCTCCCTGCAATAGGCAATGCTGAGGCCTACATAGTGTTTGTTTATGGACTGCACACAATAATGCAATCGGGAATATCTGAGGCACTTGGAGTCTGCTTACTAGTTGTGTGCTAGGCTCATTAAGGACTTTGTCATCTTGTGAATTAAATGAGGTCCCCATAATGTGATCTCTGGCCGCGGTTTTCCCAGCCCCGAGGAGGCGGGTTTGGAGGCGGGACAGTTGGGAAAATTGCAATAAGTGAGCGCGGGTTTGCAATCCGTCTCTGCACAATTTTGCCGGAGGCGTGTTTCATGGGTGCGATTCGGTCCCACCTCCATCAGTCGGGAGAGGTAGTTAAGACCCTTAAATAGTTTTTAAGGGCCTCTATAATCCTATTTTGACAGGCCTTTGTTATTTTGTGCATGTTGCATGACCGTCCTAAACCACGACAGCTGATCCTGGTGGGTGGCCTCCTCACAGCTGCAGCTCCATCATTAAATTGGAGCTATCATCAAGGAGCAGTAGCAGGTGGCAGAACTTTTGTTCCACAGGTCTTTCAGCACTTTTAGCAAGCCTAGCGAAGTCGGAGGTGTTGTGTATGTACCTTTAAGGGAATAACTGGTCTTAGACTGCAGTACCGGCAGTGACCACCCTTGTATAAAAGGCCCTAGCAGGCTTCTGTAGTTTCAGTTTCAAGCTGCCTCATGTTCAGTAAAGTACCTGTTAAACTGTTCTCCCGAAGTCCGTGTTTTATTGAGGCGTGGACTTTACAGTGGCGACGAGTAAGTTCGAACTCACCTGCAGTGTGGCATCATCTCACGGGGATTTCATCTGAAAGGAAGGTCCTGGAAGGTCGTAGTCTGAGCAACGGGCGTCGACCGAGGGCAACCGCCCGAAGAATCCATCGGTGTTTGGAGAATTGCGGGAGAGACTGTGGTTCCAGCGAATCGTGCTGTTAGCAGGTAGCACGCTGACCCTTCCGGACTGCGGCGGGCTCAAGCTCGATCGAGCGGCTCTACAAATCGGGCCGCGCAGCGTCGCCGGGAAAAGAAAACAAGAGAGAGAGGGTGGAGCGCACAGGGCATGGTCGGTGCTCGAGAACAGGACAGCGGAGAGAAACTAAACGGGGGGGAAGGAAAGCGAGACGCGCCGAAGCTGCGGGTCGCCGCCATTACCCCGTAGAACGCTAGGAGCAGCGTAGCAGTAAGGGGAAGAAGCAAAAGTGTGGGAGGCGCCATTTTATTCCATTGGGGAAGAAGCAAAAGCACGGGAGGCACCATTTTAAATCACCCAAGATGCCGAAAAGTGGCAGTATCACTGCTTTCGACAACGAGGTAGAAGACTGGACCACGTATGTGGAAAGAATTGAAGTGTACTGCAAGGCAAATGAGGTGGCTGATGGAAAGAGGGCGTCAGTATTATTAAATCTGATGGGTGCGAGTACGTACGGCCTATTGCGGAATTTAATTACCCCAGCTAAACCAATGGAGAAAAGTTTTGAGGAGATTGTTCATACCTTACAGGAACACCTAAGCCCTACACCACTGCTGATAGCAGAAAGATTCAAGTTCCATAAAAGAAACCAGCACAAAGATGAGAGCAATGCTGACTATCTTACAGAACTACGCAAGTTATCAAAGCACTGCCAGTTTGGAGCAGGACTGGCAGACACCTTACGGGATAAGATTGCCTGTGGGCTCCAGAGTGAAGGAACACAGAAACGACTACTTTCAAAAAAGGACCTGAAGCTAGAACAGGCTTTCAGCGTGGCAGTATCCTACGAAGCAGCAGCACGGGGAGCTGCGGAAATACAACAGAAACCACAAGAATACAGCACTAAAGAAATGGCGTATGGAGCCGAAAAGTGCTATCGCTGCGGCAGAACAACCCATGAGCAGAAAGACTGCTGGTTTAAAGACAAAATATGCAGGCAATGCGGGAAAATGGGACATATAGCAAGAGTCTGCAGGTCGGGAAAGAAGACCAACATGACAAGAACTACTAAGGAACAGTACAGGAAAGTAAAGAAACTGACAGATAGTAGTTCAGAAGATCAGGAGAGTGATAAGGACTCCGGGAGCAGGCGACTAAGTTGTTTAAAGTTACACAACGTGATCGCAAAAGAAGATCACCGAACCATTTGGGTCACCCTCATGATAGCAGGGTCCCCAGTGAAGATGGAATTGGACACAGGATCAGCCCTAACTGTCGTGAATCGACGAGACTATGAGCGGCTATTCTCACACATACCCTTAAAGGACGTATCCATTGTATTGAAGACATACACGGGGCAAAAGGTCTACCCCAGAGGAAAAATAAGGGTGCCAGTTGAGTATAACGGAAAGGAAACACAGAAACTATACATGTATATACTACGAGATGGAGGACCACCATTATTGGGACGTGAATGGATCCGAAGACTACAATTGGATTGGCATTCCATTCTGGCACTAACTGTGACTGACAAAAAAGATGATGACATCGCACCTGGACGTCTGTCACGAATTCTATCTGACGAGGAAGAGGTGTTCCAACAAGGACTTGGGACTCTAAAAGGAATAAAGGCAACCATAAAGATTGAGGATAACGCAACCCCAAAATTTTTCAAGGCCAGACCGGTGCCATATGCGATACGCCCAGCTGTGGAAGCTGAACTGGAGAGTCTGGAGCATTCGGGGGTGCTGTCTAAGGTGGACTGGAGCGAGTGGGCCACACCCGTCGTTCCTGTAATGAAGAAAGCATTGAGCAGCACGCCTGGGGAGCCAAGGAAGGTTCGCATCTATGGGGACTTCAAGGTGACTGTGAACCCAGTCCTGCACACAGTACAGTATCCACTTCCGTGGATAGAAGATATTTTCACCTCACTATCTGGAGGGAAACATTTTACAAAGATTGACCTGGCTCAAGCGTATCTACAAATGGAGGTGGAAGAAGCATCTAGGAAATACCTCACGATAAACACTCACAAAGGCCTTTACCAGTACAATAGACTGGTATTTGGAGTAGCATCGGCCCCGGCTATGTGGCAGAGGGCAATGGAACAAGTCCTGCAAGGGATCCCGGGGACCCAGTGTTATTTGGACGATATCCTGGTTACGGGTGAAAATGACAATGAACACCTTGCCAACCTGGAACAGGTGCTCACGAGATTGCAGGAATATGGGCTACGAGCCAACCGTCCCAAATGCGAGTTATTCAGGAGACAAATCTCGTATTGTGGCCACATGATTGATGAGGAAGGGTTGCATAAGTCGCCAGACAAGATTGAGGCTGTAGTCAAGGCTCCAGCGCCAGAAAATGTGTAGCAACTGAGGTCGTTCCTCGGGTTGGTGAACTACTACCATAAGTTCTTGCCGAATTTATCTACAATTCTGCACCCACTGAATGCCCTCCTTCAAACTGGTGTAACATGGAAATGGAGTGATGAGTGTAAGCGTGCCTTTCAGGAATGTAAATGCCAAATCACTTCAAAAGAAGTATTGGCCCACTACAACCCAACACTACCGATTCGGTTGGCATGTGATGCGTCACCTTACGGCATTGGAGCGGTGCTGTCACACAAATTCCATGATGGTTCAGAGAGGCCAATAGCCTTTGCATCGCGCTCGCTAGCCTCAGCCGAGCGTAACTATGCCCAAATTGACAGGGAGGCCCTCAGCCTGGTGTGGGGGGTGAAGAAGTTCAATCACTATCTGCACGGGCAGAAATTCACCCTATTGACTGATCATCAACCCCTGGTCTCAATTTTTAACCCAAAGAAGGGCGTTCCAGTGATGACAGTGCAACGGCTGCAAAGATGGTCACTTTTTCTTGGGGCACATCAGTATGACATAGAGTACAAAGGTACGAAACAACATGGAAATGCTGATGGGCTGTCGCGCCTACCGTTGCCTACGGCGGAAGAAGCACCTGCAGTGGACCTGGTGGAGATATTCCATGCGACCATAGTCGAATGTTTGCCTGTTACAAACGCAAGTATTGAGAAGGAAACCCGAAATGACCCGACACTCTCTCGGGTCTATGATTTGACGGTGAAGGGATGGCCAGCATATGGCGACTCACTGTTGCCAGCATTCTCGCCAAGGAGGGAACAGCTGTCAGTGTGCCGGGGAACCTTGATGTGTGGATCCCGAGTGGTAATTCCACCCAAGTTGAGAGATAGAGTACTCAATGAGCTTCACGAGGGTCATCTGGGAGGGGTAAAAATGAAAAGCCTAGCCAGGGCGTTTGTGTGGTGGCCGGGAATCGATAAAGAAATCGAGGATATGACCAAGAGATGCACAGGATGCCAGAAGGTCCAAAACGCTCCACCACAGGCCCCGCTACATCCATGGGAGTGGCCCTCATCTCCATGGCAATGGGTACACATTGATTTTGCTGGTCCATTTATGCACTCAATGTTTCTAATCGCTGTGGACGCCCATTCGAAATGGCCAGAGGTCATTAAAATGTCCTCCACCACCACGGAGAAAACTATTGCAGTCCTAAGGACCATCTTCGCCAGGAATGGGTTGCCAGAACAGATCTGTTCCGACAATGGCCCACAGTTTGTGTCTGAGGATTTCCGGAGGTTCCTGAAGAATAATGGGGTGAAACATTACACATCTGCCCCATATCATCCAGCCACAAATGGATTGGCTGAGAGGTTTGTTCAGACCTTTAAAAAGGCCATAAAGACAATGTATAATGACGACATACCACTGCAACACAAGGTGGATAACTTCCTGTTTGCTTACCGGAATGTGACACATGCAGTAACCAACCAAACTCCAGCCGTACTGTTTTTCAACCGGAGACTAAGATGTCACTTGGATTTGCTCAAACCAAACATAAGACGAGATGTTGAGGATAAGCAGTTCCAGCACATAAATGAGAAGCCAACCAAGAGCTTCAAGATAGGGCAACCAGTCTCGGCCCGCGACTACCGAACAGGAAAATGGCAGCCAGGCACGATATGCACACAGCAGGGACCACTAATGTACACAGTGGACGTTGGAGAGAGCATCGTGAGACGCCATGCTGACCAGATTCTAGAGTCACAGGAACAAGCCAAACCTGTACCACAAGCATGTGCACCTGGTAATGAGCCCGAAGTACAGATTGCGCCTACCTCAGAAGCAGGGGTATTGGAAGCTGAAGAACCAACCAATGACAATGAGCCAGAATTGACTCCACCGCCAGAACAGGATACTCGAGAAAGGCGCTATCCAGTCCGGATCAGGAAGCCTCCTCAAAGACTGAACTTATAAATGACTATTTCAGTTGATGTATATATTACTGAGGAAATTGTAATTGTAATTAGTTATTATTTAGTTGTTAAATGAATGTTATGTACTGTTTATCTAAAAGGGGAGGAATTGTTGTGTATGTACCTTTAAGGGAATAACTGGTCTTAGACTGCAGTACCAGCAGTGACCACCCCTGTATAAAAGGCCCTAGCAGGCTTCTGTAGTTTCAGTTTCAAGCTGCCTCTTGTTCAGTAAAATACCTGTTAAACTGTTCTCCCGAAGTCCGTGTATTATTGAGGCGCGGACTTTACAGGAGGTGCTGCAGCTTCTATCTCTCAACTCCGGGTCCTCCTTGGAAGAACCTTTCTCCGCTTGGATAGAGCATTTCCCCAACAGAGGTAACTGCCAGCAGCATGGGAACCATTTATTTCCTTTCATCATGGACCTCAGATTCGGATGAGGAGCAGCCACGGCAGCAGCAGAACCAGGCAGCTCAGCAGCAACAGCAGCAGGAGCACCAACCTCCTGCTTACCCACCGGATGGTTCACAGGGCAGAAAGCACCAGTGCATGGAAGCATGTTGCCGCAGTAGATACCCCCTCTCAGGGTTTACAGACAGAGGATGAGCTACCTTCACATGACTGAGCAGCAGTGCCAAAGAAGGCTGAAAGTGTCGCGAGAGGTTGTCGGTGACATCTGTGCACTGCTGCACCAACACCTGGAGCCCAGAGGAGCAGGAGGACACCCCTTACCAGTGGCTGTCAAAGTCACCACCGCACTCAACATTTTTGCCTCGTGCTCCTCCCAGGGATCATCAGCCGCATCACCCAGTCGGCCGACCACAGTTACATCACGCAGGTTAACGATGCCCTTTTTGCAAAGGCGCACAATTACATCCACTTCTCAAGGGATGAAGCAAGTGTAACCGTGTGTTCTGTAAGATTCGCAAAATTTCTACATTTTTCCAAAGGTTATTAATAAGAAAAGGGACCCTGCATGGACATTTTAATGAAAAAGGGTACCCAAAATGGCGTCCGCGCCTCATGGCAGAAAGCCTGTGAGATTTTTAAAAATTGGACTCTGCGGCACAGGCAGCTCGTGGAGAAATCGAAACCAAAGCTGTAGTTTCTGTGAAGAGAGACTTTGCATCTGTAAAACCAAACAGGACTTTGAATTATGTATTAGATCAAATTGGAGACAAATCTAAACCCAGTTAGGCCTATAGTTAAGGCCATCAAGCAGTTTGTATATATAATCGGCAACAGATTAAGGAAGCCATCGAGGCCGGACAGGCCCATCAAGGTGCATTCATGACAAAACAAGTCAATTATCGGGCCGCTAGATGCAATTACCGGCCATCTAAAAACAGTTAGATTAGATTTTCACCGTTATTTAAATAGCCCGCCAAAATTAAGACAATGAATTAACCTGATTTGGCGCGCAGATAAGGGCCATCCAAAGAAGTATAATTGTAGGCCCACCGGCAACCTTCTCGTGCTCTGCTCTCAGCCTTGCTCCGGCTCTGGCCCCTTGCCCTCGTGGCTGCTGCTCCTTCCCCATCCCGCGCTTACCCCCTGGCCTTTGCCCTGTGCCTTTCCCCACTCCATGCGGAATCGCCCAGGCACTGCATTGGGTGGATATGGACAATTCAGGCCAGGCAAGGCGGGATGCGACGAGGTGAGGGGGAGGTGAAGTGAAGAAGACGACGGAGAAGACGAACTGAGGAAGACGACTGAAGACAGGCTTCGAATCATCGGGCCTTCAGCCTCAGCTGACCTGCGACTATTTGCATGCAAACTCAAACTGTCGGCCGAGGAAGAGAAACCGCCATCCCTGCAAGGTAAAGTACCCAAGCAGAGACTTTAACTTTGGGGTACTCGAACCTGGACAATGCCCTTGCAGCACCCGGAGACCACGTGACGAAGGCAGGCTCCAGAGAGCACCAAGAGCGAACCCCGAACCCCACCGCTGTTTTGAGTTCAGCAGACCCCTTTTGATTGGTGAGCATGAAGTTCTGACCCCTCATAGCTTAATCTAGTTAGGTATAGGGGGTGGGATAAGGATAAGGGGATTGTTAAGATAAGTTGTTTCCCTCGATGTGCCGTGTGTTCCCCATTCCCTGTATAAGTATAGTTATTCTTTTGTATTTTTCCTGTAGAAGTGTACACTAGTAACTTTTCATAAGATTGTATTAATTTCCTCTTCAATAAAATTCTTGGTTTTGTTTACATCCAACCACCTGTCTACTCGAGTCTTTTCTGTACCGTCGCCTTATACCTAAGTCCAGTGTCTAGAACCCAGGGGAATGGGAGCGATTCGAACCACTCATGAACAGTCAGAGGCATAACTGACTGGGCGCACGCGCCACACCCAACCACCACCACCCCCTACAGAATGGCGACCGTGGCAGGACACAGGCAACAAGGTTGCGATGCAGTGGACAGTGGTTTGGATGAGCGAACCATGATGGAGGAAAGGATTTCTGATTACGTGTTTAGCAAGGTGAATATCAGTAAGAAGTGGATCACCACTCTGTTAAGGGCTGGGCATCCGATAGATGCAGCAGCTAAGTGGACAGAGGGAAAGGAACACAAGAAGTCCTTAGGGAAGGCAGTTTGGCTGATGTGCTTTATAAAGCAGGTCCAGCTCTTGGACGGGCTCGTTGCAGCACAGGCAGTCGAGTTAAGGGAGTCAGCCCTGGAGATCCAGGATAAGGCTCTAGCAGGGGATAAGTTATTAGTAGCTTTGCAGGCCCTGAATCAGGAGAGAGTGCATTTAGTGGGAGAACACAAGGCCCAGTTGGAATACCTACGGTGCCAAGTCACCGAGGCCAAGGGAAATGAGTTAAGGTTGCAGGAGAAAAACGTCTGCTTGGCAAGGCAGATGAGGGAACAGGAAGAGAAAGTACAGGAGGTAAAGGCAGCGTCTAAGCTAGTGAGCGAACAGGGGTTTCAGGAGGTAGACCACGGCCCCTGTAAAGAGAGGATAGAAAATCCCTTCTGGGCCCTCCGGAAGGTAAAAGGCATGGTATGCCTCATAAGCCCAAAGGCAGGCCAGGCAGGTTTTATGGGGAATGAGGGGAGGACAGTTCCAACATCACCGGTAGTGTCTAGGGACGACCCAGTTGAGAGAGAGGAGGCCTCACGACCACCACCCGTTGCGCCAAGTTTCAGTGAGATTTGGCAGCAAGCGGGGGTGGAACCCGGGGTGGAACCCGGAGTGGAGCCCGAGGTGGAGGCAGAGGTAGAGCAACCCCCGCCAGAGGGGTCGGAGCCGGGACAGATGTGCCCAGCACGGCATCGGAGGTTCGGCCCACCCGCCAATGGCGACATTGAGGGACCCCTCCAAAACCAGTTCGTATTACCTTTTAACACCCAAGAGCTTAGGGCGATGGTCAGCCATCTCCCAAGGCTCTCCAAAAAGGGAGACCCCTCGATCCACTTCAGGGACGTAGAGCAAACCGCCAGCGTCAACGACTGCGATGATGCTGAAAAGGCCAAAATTCTGCTATTTTCCCTGGAGAGTAATCTCCTCCAATCCCTCTCTGATGAGTGTAAAAGGGGACAGAGCGGGTATGAGGAGCTTAGAGATGTGGTTCTGGAGGCCATGGGGATGGATGAGGGAAGTCCTTTCTCCCGTGTGGAGAAAACGATCCAGCTCTCGGGGGAAACCCCGCAGGCTTTTGCGGACCGGCTGTGGCGTGGGACTCCCTGACGCATTGGCTCTGTTGCCTGGTGGCGAACAGCTTGCCACAGGTCCGGGCCAAGGCAGAAGTCTGGTTCGATCCCAAAAATCCCCAGACCACCGAACTTATGGTAATTAGGCAGCTCACTCTGGCTTACAAAAACGGTAGGGGAGCCGATGCACATCCACCCAAGGGAAAGCTGCATGAGGTAAAACCCGGACCGGGTAGGAAAGAGTGGCACCAGGAAGGGAGTAACCCCCCCAACACCAAGACCAATTGTTACGGGTGTAGGAAGGATGGTCACTGGCGGAAGGAGTGCAAAAACCCTTGGAAAGATAACAAGGGAAAGCATCCCACAGCCCCAGCCCAAAAGGCGGGGGAAGGGACCCCTTCCGCAGAGGTCGAGTCACTTTTGGACGCCATGAGGTCCTTACTGACTGGCCAGGAGAGAGTGGCAGCCGCCACCGGTGTTCTCACCCCATCCCTCCCATCCAACCCACAGCCGTGACTAGAGCCAACGCAGCCTGTTTATCTGTGTTCTCTCCGAAATGATGAGTGGAAAAGACTGCTTTTGGAGATGGAGGTGGAAAAGGTGACAAGGACCTATCTGTTAGACATGGGGGCATCATGCACCATGGTCTACTCAGCTAACCCCACCACCTCACCTCTCTCCAGTGGGGTCCCATACAGTCTATCGGCCTTCACGGGTAGGAAACAGGCCGGCTTATTTTCCATCCCACTCGCCATTCGGATAGGACTGCTCCGCTCCAAGCGGACGTGTGTCCTGATGAAATGGGACATGGAGGGTGAAAGAGGGGTCCTGGGGGCCGATTTTATCGTAGGCCAAGGGATCCTAATGTGTAGTAACCTGGGAGGTTATGAGTAACCTGATCCACCAGGTGGTGTTGTGGCAATTGCTCTCCTGAGTTAAGTCTGATCTGTACTGTTGTACTCTTTGTTTATGCTGCCTCATGGCAGAAGCTTTTATGTGCAAGGGTTGATTAAACCATGTTACGGAGTTAACCTGTGTCTGTCTCCATCTATGGCCAGCTCAAGATACCACATATGGCGACGAGAATAAAGGACGGAAGAGTTTTGGAGTATTCGGAAGAGGTGCTCGGGTTGGTTAGCAAACTAGTCGGAAAAGCACGAGGCTAGGCCGCGGGAGTCGAATCGGAGTTTGATTTTTTGGCTGAAGTGACCGGACTCCAAGGATGGCAGGGACGGTAGGCTCCGTGGTACCTTTTGACAGCAAATCGCAATCTTGGGAGGAGTATATTGAAATACTGAGCCATTTCTTTATGGCAAACGAGGTGGACAGTGCTGAAAAGAAAAGGGCCATTTTACTGAGTTGTGTGGGAGCGCAAACCTATACATGGATGAGGAATCTGCTGAGTCCGGAGCGGCCAGGAGAAAAATCTTTTGACGAGTTGGTGAGTCTACTAAAGAATCATTTCAATCCGAAACCTAGTGAAATAGCACAGAGATGGAAATTCAATTCGAGGATTAGGAGGCCGGAAGAAAGCGTTACTGAGTATGTGGAGGAGCTTCAGAAGCTCGCACAGGACTGTAATTTTGGAAATGCGCTCACAGTCATGTTAAGGGACAGACTAGTATGCGGAGTTAACGACGACAGTATACAGCAAAGGTTGCTGTCAGAAGAAGGATTAACGTTTGAGACGGCACTTAAAAAAGCACAAGCCATAGAGATGGCGAACAAGGATATTAAGGGCTAAAAATTCAGTTTGGGGCGCCAAGCTTGCCTGGGCGCCAGAATTACCGCTGCGCGCGGAGCCACTTGCGCCATCGGGATATTCAGTTTCTGCGCCCCAAATGGAAGCGGGCCGCTAAACGAGGCTTCCCGCGCCCCGCTTGGGGCGCTGAAACTGAATATCGGCATGCAAACTGCCGCAGTGCCACCCGCTGCGGCATGGCACGCTGCGGTACTGCAGGCCTTCCTCCCACTGTTAAGGGGGAGGTGCCTGCAACAGCGCGATCCCCGCTCGTGAGTGCCGGCAAATGAGTCCGGCACCAAGGAGAAGTGCCGGGCTCTCGGGAAACAGCCGGCAATGCCGCGGGGGGGCGGGTGTAGGAGGCCGGGGATGGAGGTGCGGGCAGGCGGCCGCCGAAAAAGCGGCCGGCCGCACCTCCACCTTAACTAGCTCCACTACCGCCACAGGTTGGCCCCTGTGTACTGGTCGCTATTTGCGGCCGGCGCGGAAGAGGCGGGCGCGACCTAATATGGCATTCGGGGCGGTAGCGGGGCGCTGCGCACACCGATGACATCATCGGTGGCGGCGCAGCGCTACAGGCTAACGCCGCCATTAGCGCCCTGCTAAATATCACGGTGGTTGTGGCCAGTGGCGCTAAAGCCTCTGAGTGGCCTCTTTGGGCGCAAACTGGTGGCGCAAGCAACTGAATTTCTAGGCCTAAGGACTTAAACAGTATGAGCAAGGAGAAATGGAGTAAACCAGGGGGAGGAGCTGTTTTCAAGATGGAAGCTGGCGCGAAAAGTCCACCAGTCGGGGTTGGGGATTGCTACCGATGTGGCGGGACGAGCCATTATGCAAAGGACTGCAGGTTTGCAAAGGCAAAGTGCCACAATTGTGGAAAAATAGGGCACTTAAAGAAAGTCTGTAAAAGGGCAGTGAGTGAGAGAAGCAGTGCTAAAGGGGCAAAGCATGCAAAAGGGGGGAGGGAGGAGTACACAAAGCGGGCAAATTACATACAAGAGGAGGAAGAGTCTAGTGAGTCTAGTGAGGAGGTTTTCACTGTATACAGTATAGACACTTCAAGGCCCAACGTACCCCCTCTCACTCAGTATTTGATAGTGAACGGAGGTCAAGTAAAGTTTGAGATTGACACCGGATGTAGTGTAACCATAATGTCGCAGACTGAGTATGCCAAGCTATGGGGGGAAGCAAAAGTACCAGAGCTAGGTACATGCCCCATTAGTCTCAAAACCTACACAGGTCAGAAGGTGGACATTTTGGGGGCGGCCGAAGTACAAGTGGAACACAAAGGAGTCACCAAAGAGCTTACAGTGGTAGTGGTAGCAGGGTCAGGGCCAAACCTGTTAGGGTGAGGGTGGATCAGTGAGTTGAGTGTGTACTGGCAGGCACTGAATAAAATGGAGGACAGTACAGAGCCACTGCAAGAAGTGCTGATGAAGCATGAGTTAGTGTTCAAGGACGAACTGGGCATCTTAAGGGGAGCCACAGCCAAGATTCATGTAGCCAGTGATGCCACGCCTCGTTTCGTTAAACCAAGGTCGGTACCTTTTGCAATGAAAACCAAGGTTGAGGCAGAACTAGATCGCCTGCTAAGGGACAAAGTAATAGAACCAGTGAAATTTTCAGACTGGGCGGCACCAATAGTCCCGGTATTGAAGCCCGACGGTAACGTAAGGGTGTGTGGTGACTATAAGTTAACTGTGAACAGAGTATCATCACTGGAACAGTACCCCATTCCGAGGATGGAGGACATGTTAACATCGCTCGCTGGGGGAGAAAGATTCAGCAAACTGGACATGAGTCATGCGTATCAGCAGATATTGCTAGATGAAGAATCAAATAAGTTTGTCACAGTGAACACACACAAGGGGCTGTTCACGTATGCCAGGTTACCATTTGGTGTCAGTTCTAGCCCAGCAATATTCCAACGGACTATGGAGGGCATTCTGCAGGGCATTCCAAAGGTGGCCGTGTACTTAGATGATATTCTGCTAACAGGAAGTGACGATCAGGATCGCTTACAAACACTGGACAAAGTGCTACAGCGGCTGGAAGAGGCGGGGCTATGCCTGAAATGGAGTAAGTGTAGTTTCATGGAGAAGGAAGTTACATTCCTGGGACATCGGGTGGATGCCACAGGCCTCCATCCATTACCAGGGAAAGTGCGGGCAGTGCAGGATGCACCTGCACCCACCTCAGTGACTGAACTAAAAGCCTATCTAGGGCTCCTGAATTATTATAACCAGTTTCTTCCAAACTTATCGATGCTGCTGGCACCCCTGCACAAACTGCTGAGAAAGGAGGAGCCATGGTGTTGTGGGCCAGAGCAAGCGAAAGCATTTCAGCAGTCAAAGGAGCTACTTCAGTCCAGCAGGGTGTTGGTGCATTACGACGAGAAGAAGGAGCTGATAATGTCCTGCGACGCATCACCCTATGGAGTGGGGGCAGTGTTGGCCCACCGCATGCCAGATGGAGCGGAAAGGCCCATCGGGTTTGTTTCACGCACGCTCACAGCTGTGGAAAAGAACTATTCACAGCTTGATAAAGAGGGGTTGGCCATTATATTTGGAGTAAAGAAATTCCATAAGTACATATATGGGAGGAAGTTTGTAATCAGTACTGACCACAAGCCTCTTATTAGCTTACTGAATGAGATGAAAGTGGTGCTTCAAATGGCATCACAGAGAATAATGAGATGGGCAGTAATACTAAGAGCCTATGAATATGTGATCACGTACAGAGCCGGCAAGGAAAACGGGAACGCGGATGTTCTCAGCCGCCTGCCCCTCTCAAAATCTCCTCGCAGTACTTCCCCTGAGGAGCACATCCTGATGCTGGATCAGGAGATCAGTCCCCTGATGACTTCAGCGCAAATCCAGGGCTGGACAGCCAAGGACCCCGTTCTGTCAAGGGTCCGTGAGTATGTGTTGAAAGGCTGGCCAGATCACTGTGAGGGACCGGAGTTCGCGCCGTACAGACAGAGACAACACGAGCTCAGTGTCCAAGATGGATGTGTGCTATGGGGAGCACGCATCATAGTTCCAGAGTGGGAACGCTCTACTTTGATGGAACAGTTGCATCAATCGCATTAGCCGAGGCATAGAATATAAGAGCAAGGAGGTTATGATGGAGCTGTATAAAACACTGGTTAGGCCACAGCTGGAATACTGTGTGCAGTTCTGGTCGCCACACTACAGGAAAGATGTGATCGCGTTAGAGAGGGTGCAGAGGAGGTTCACCAGGATGTTACCAGGGCTGGAGCGCTTCAGCTATGAAGAGAGACTGGGCAGATTGGGTTTGTTTTCCTTGGAGCAGAGGAGGCTGAGGGGGGACATGATTGAGGTGTACAAAATTGTGAGGGGCATAGATAGGATGGATGCTGAGGAGCTTTTCCCCTTAGTAGAGGGGTCAATAACTAGGGGGCATAGATTCAAGGTAAAGGGAGGGAGGTTTAGAGGGGATTTGAGAAAGAACTTTTTCACCCAGAGGGTGGTTGGAGTCTGGAACTCACTGCCTGAAAGGGTTGTGGAGGCAGAAACCCTCACAACATTTAAGAAGCATTTGGATGAGCATTTGAAATGCCATAGCATACAAGGCTACGGGCCAAATGCTGGAATATGGGATTAGATTAGACAGGGCTTGATGGCCGGCATGGACACGATGGGCCGAAGGGCCTCTATCTGTGCTGTATTACTCTATGACTCTATGACTCTATGACTAGAATGAAAAGACTGGCTAGGAGCTACCTGTGGTGGCCTAACATGGATGCTGAAATTGAGTCAAAGGTAAAGTCAAGCACTATATGTCAGGAACAGAGGAAAGCGCCTGCCAGGGCACCACTCCATCCCTGGGAGTGGCCCAGCAAACCCTGGAGGAGAATTCACATAGACTATGCGGGACCTTTTATGGGCAAAATGTTTTTGGTGCTGGTTGACGCTCACTCAAAGTGGATCGACGTTTATCCAGTGAGCTCTGCAACGACTGATGCCATGCTGAATTGTCTCAGGAACAGCTTCAGCACGCATGGTATTCCCGAAATGATTGTATCCGACAATGCACAGTGTTTTGTTAGTGAAGGGAGCAAAGAATTCATGGTAAGGAATGGAATCACACATGTCACCTCGGCTCCATATCACCCAGCCTCAAATGGGTTAGCCGAGCGAGCCGTGCAGACTTTTAAGGAGCTCATGAGGAAGAGCTCAGGTGACACCCTGGAGACCAAGCTCAATAGAGCCTTGTTTAGTTATCGTATAACACCCCAAGCTACCATGGGGCTTTCTCTGGCTGAGTTGATGATGGGGAGAAAGTTGCGGTGCACGTTGGACATGATACACCCAGATCTCAAAAGCAAGGTTGAGACAAAACAAACAAACCAAAAAGCGTACCATGACAAACATACTAAAGCTCGCCATTTCGCCATAGGGGACTCTGTGTACACCCGGTACTTCGGTTATGGACCTAAATGGATACCAGGACTAATCCAGGACATTACAGGACCTGTGTCGTACTCCGTGTTACTAGGGGATGGTCGAGGGGTTTGTCGGCATGTGGATCAGCTTTTCAGCCGGCAGCAGGGGGAGCTGCCTCAGATGGAACAAAGGGCAGTAGAGGAGGCTGTTCCAGGACCCAGCACGGCTTATAAGGTGCCAGTGGACACTGGTACTGCCAGGCCACAGCGGGACAGAGTAAAACCAACATCAGAGACTACTCCAATCTCAAGTGCGAATGAATCTGAGAATCCACCACAAGTGGAATTAAGACGTTCACAAAGGATTCGCAAGCAACCAGAAAGACTTATACAAACCTGTTAAATTAATCAGGGGTTAACCATGGTTAGAGCATACTGGTTAATTAAAATGTAGTACCTAATAAGGGTTATTGTTTAAGAATTGCATACGGCAATCTTAAGGGGGGAGGAGTGTAGTAACCTGGGAGGTTATGAGTAACCTGATCCACCAGGTGGTGCTGTGGCAATTGCTCTCCTGAGTTAAGTCTGATCTGTACTGTTGTACTCTTTGTTTATGCTGCCTCATGGCAGAAGCTTTTATGTGCAAGGGTTGATTAAACCATGTTACGGAGTTAACCTGTGTCTGTCTCCATCTATGGCCAGCTCAAGATACCACATAATGGATTTGAGGAATCATTGCCTTTGGGGGGCAGGCAAAGTAAAGAACGGAGAGATCGTAGTTATCCCGGGAAAGGAAGGGAAGGGGACCCTCTGCATCATGAAGCCCAAAGAGGATTACAACCTAGGGCTCATGGTCAGCAACACCCCACCAGAGTTCCAGGCATTTGTGCAGGCCCACCTGGCCACATTTGCCACTCACAAGCAGGACTGCGGGAGGGTCACAGGGTTTGAGGTCAGCGTAGATGGGGACCCCATGGCCTGACCACAGAAACAGTATAACTTCCCCAGGGAAGCAGAACCAGACATGGAAGCAGCCATGTCCTCGTTAGTGCAGCAGGGAGTTCTGAGACCGATAGCTACCCAAGTGAATTCTTCATTATGGCCGGTCAGAAAGCCAGACAATTCCTGGAGGGCCACGGTGGACTATTGTAATGAAACCTGTTTGTCTTGCCTGTATTCGTTTTGCACTCATGTATATTACCCTCCCCCACACGGTGTATAGTTTCACTTCCTCTTTCCTGACTAACCTGGAAGGTTCCAGGTCTTGGCTCTTGGCTCCGCCCCTGACTTCTCTTACTTAAAGATCCCAGGATCTGTATGACTCATTCCTGTGAGCCAGTCGGTGTGTTGAGATGTTAGCTCTGATCTTAGTGATTAAAAGCCAACTTGTTAAAGTCTATAACTTCTAGTTTTGTGGTTATTGAAGGCACATCAATTTTAATCACTAAAGAATACTAGGATGGATCGACTCCTAAAACCAGAGCGTCTGGACTTGGATCCACATTCTGCTGAAGCATCAAATCAATTTGGACACTGGCTCAAATGCTTCGAACTCTTCGCGAGGGCCTCATCCGCTAGCGAGGTAGATAAACTGAGTCTACTGACTACTCGCGTTAGTCATCAGATTTATTCGTTCATCCGGGACGCCACCTCTTACACGGAGGCCATCACTATCCTGAAGGCCCAATACCAGAGGCCAGTAAACGAAGTGTACGCTAGACATCTGCTGGCTACACGCAGGCAGCGACCTGAGGAATCAATGGACGATTTCTTACAGGGCCTAAAGGACTTGGTCCGGGACTGTAACTGCAAGGCCGTGACGGCCAACGTGTACTCTGACGAATTGGTCCGCGATTCCTTCATCACGGGCCTCAAATCGAATTATATCCGGCAGAGACTGCTGGAGAAGGAGGTCCTGGACTTAGAAAAGGCAGTGGCCACTGCGTGATCACTGGACGTGGCTCAGAAAAACTCTGACTCTTATTCTTCCGGCCATGCGGCCCTCACCGCCTCGTGCGCGCCGAGCGGGCCGCCATCTTGGAATCAGCCATCTTCCCCATCCAGGTCTCAGACCAGCTCTACACCGCCGGAGTCCCCACACAGAAGTTCACCCAGGAGTCCTACTACAGTGGCAATGTCTCGAGGCCTGAAATGCTACTTCTGCGGCCAGGCCAAGCACCCCAGACAACGATGCCCAGCGAAGGACGCTACATGCTTCAAATGTAAGAAAAAGGAGCATTTTAGCAAAGCCTGCAGGGGGAATCCGATTTCCAACTCCGTCACCACCTCATGCGTGCCGTGTGGGCCGCCATCTTGGGATCCGCCATCTTTTCCCGACTCAACGGCCGCCCAGGGCCCAACAGTGGCTTCGATCACGGTGGAGCAATCCAGGCCACAACCGTTGACAAAATCCATGATGGACATACAGGTAAACAGGAATTTAACGAAATGTTTAATTGGCTGTGGGAGTACCGAGAGTTTTATCCACCCTAGCCTGGTACGGTGGCACTCATTAACGGTAACCCCTACACGGAGCAGAATTGCTATGGCTGCTAAGCCCCACACTTCGGACATTTTGGGCTACTGTGTGGTAACACTGACTGTAATAGGCACGGACTACAAGGATTTTAAACTCCTCGTGATGCCAGAACTCTGTGTTAATGTAATCTTGGGCCTGGACTTCCAGTGCCACCACGAAAGTGTCACGCTAGCATATGGCGGGTCCCAGCCGCCACTCACAGTCTGTGGCCTATCAACCTTAAAAATCAGCCCACCCTCTTTATTCGCTAATCTCGCTCCGAAGCCCATAGCGACCAAAAGTAGACGGTACAGTCTGGAAGACAGACACTTTATCAAGGCGGAAGTGGACAGACTCCTGCGGGAAGGCATTATTGAATGCAGTACCAGTCCGTGGCGTGCCCAAGTAGTCATAGTTAAAAATAGCAAAAAGAAACGGATGGTAATTGACTACAGCCAGACTGTTAATATTTATACCCAGCTGGACGCCTACCCTTTACCCCGCATATCAGAAATGGTCAACGAGATTGCACAATACCGAGTCTTCTCGACTATTGACCTCAAATCCGCGTATCACCAGCTCCCCATTAGAATGGAGGACCGCCCATACACCGCCTTTGAGGCGAACGGACGCCTCTACCATTTTCTCAGGGTGCCCTTCGAGGTAACAAATGGGGTCTCGGTCTTCCAACGTGAGATGGACCACATGGTTGACGAGAATAAACTACAAGCTACCTGCCCCTATCTGGACAATGTCACTATCTGCGGGCACAACCAGCAAGACCACGATCTAAATCTTGCGAGATTTTTAAAAACTGCCCTAAAGCTGAATATAACCTACAACGAAGGCAAATGTGTCTTCAACACAACCCGTCTCTGTATCCTCGGCTGTGTGGTGGAAGACGGGGTAATTGGACCGGACCCTGCCCGATTACGTCCCCTAAAGGAACTGCCCCTGCCACACAATCCCAAAGCTTTAAAAAGGTGCCTGGGATTTTTTTCGTATTGTGCCCAATGGGTGCCCAATTACTCTGATAAGGCCCGACCCCTCATTAAATCGACGTCCTTCCCACTATCAGCTGAAGCTCGGGAGGTTTTCACCAGTATTAAACAGGACATTGAAAGGGCTGCACTGTGTGCAGTGGACGAAAGCATTCCCTTTCAAGTCGAAAGCGATGCGTCAGACTTTGCCTTAGCTGCGACCCTCAATCAGGCTGGGAGACCTGTGGCCTTCTTCTCCCGAACTCTTCAGGGACCTGAAATCAGGCACTCTTCTGTCGAGAAGGAGGCACAGGCTATAGTGGAGGCAGTGCGGCACTGGAGACACTACCTAGCCGGCAAACGTTTCACCCTGCTCACCGACCAGCGGTCGGTGGATTTCATGTTTAATAACAAACAAAGGGGGAAAATCAAGAATGACAAAATACTCAGGTGGAGGATCGAACTATCCACGTTCGACTATGATATTATGTACAGGCCGGGAGCCCTTAATGAACCCCCAGACGCCCTATCACGGGGAATGTGTGCCAGCATTCATACGGACAAATTACAGGGTCTCCACAACGACCTCTGTCACCCTGGGGTCACCCGACTATACCATTTTATAAAGTCCCGCAATCTGCCCCACTCCATCGAGGAGGTCAGGGCAATGACCAGAGCCTGCCGCATCTGTGCGGAATGCAAGCCTCGTTTCTACAGGCCTGACCGTGCACACCTTATCAAAGCAACACGGCCTTTCGAGCGCCTAAGTCTGGACTTCAAGGGACCCCTTCCCTCTGCCGACCGTAACGTATACTTCCTCAATATCATCGATGAATATTCCCGCTTCCCCTTCGCCATTCCCTGCCCAGACATGAACAGTGCCACGGTCATCAAGTGTCTCTGTAATCTATTCTGCATGTTTGGCATGCCGAACTACATACACAGCGATAGGGGGACGTCATTTATGAGTGACGAACTGCGCCAGTTCTTGCTCTCAAAGGGGATAGCCACTAGCAGAACCACTAGCTACAACCCCCGGGGTAATGGGCAAGTGGAAAGGGAGAATGCTACTGTTTGGAAGGCTGTCACGTTAGCCTTAAAGTCGAAAGGCCTTCCGACCTCCCGCTGGCAGGAAGTCCTCCCAGACGTGCTCCACTCCATAAGGTCTCTGTTATGTACAGCCACTAACGCTACCCCTCACGAAAATATGTTCGTTTTCCCCCGGAAAGCCACCTCGGGCATATCTCTACCCGCGTGGCTGATGTCTCCGGGGACTGTACTATTGCGGAAGCACGTGAGAGGCCATAAAACGGACCCCCTTGTGGAAAAGGTACAGCTCCTCCATGCAAACCCTCAGTACGCCTATATCGAATACTCTGACGGGCGAGAGGACACTGTTTCTATAAAAGACCTTGCTCCCTCGGGGAGCGGAGAGAACGATGAGAGACTACCCGAGGAAGACCTATACCAAAAAGAGACAGGGCACCCAGAGGTATCAATACCCAACTTTAACCTGGAGGACACTGCAGATAACCTGGAAGACACTGCGGAGGCCCGGACAGCGGAGGAACCAGAATCCACTCTCCTAGAGGCAACCCAACCGGCTTTGCGCCGATCACTGAGAACCGCAAAACCTCCTGACAGACTCACTTATACCAACTTTTAAGAAACATCACCCCGATGGACTAAATCTAAAGAAGGGGTGAATGTAATGAAATCTGTTTGTCTTGCCTGTATTCGTTTTGCACTCATGCATATTACCCTCCCCCACACGGTGTATAGTTTCACTTCCTCTTTCCTGACTAACCTGGAAGGTTCCAGGTCTTGGCTCTTGGCTCCGCCCCTGACTTCTCTTACTTAAAGATCCCAGGATCTGTATGACTCATTCCTGTGAGCCAGTCGGTGTGTTGAGATGTTAGCTCTGATCTTAGTGATTAAAAGCCAACTTGTTAAAGTCTATAACTTCTAGTTTTGTGGTTATTGAAGGCACATCAACTATCGAGTGCTCAATAGTAACATCCCAGCCTGCGCACCCACAGTAGCAGCAGTTGCCGACCTCATCGGGAGTATTCCAGCATCCGTGACCACTTTCATGGTGCTGGATATTTCAAATGGGTTTTGGTCCATCCCCGTAAGGAGGGAAGATCAGTACACGTTTGCCTTTTCATTTAAAGGGCAACACTACACGTGGAACTGTTTGCCTCATGGCTTCCACAACAGCCCCAGCATTTTCCATCAGTGCATGGCCAACAGTTTAAAGGATTTCAGCCAACCCAGACAGTTGGTTCAATATGTGAATGACCTGCTCCTGTTCACTGATTTGAAGGAGGAGCATGGCCCGCTATTGGCCGAACTGCTGGAAATGTTAGGACAGAAGGGTTTCAAAGTAAATCCCAAGAAAGCGCAGATCGGCCAGCAGGAGATGAAATTCCTCGGTCTGACCGTGCGCGCTGGAGAAAGGGCCATAGATAAGGCTAGGAGGGAGGCGGTACAAGAACTACCAGTCCCTAACACAGTAATGGGTGTGAGGTCGTTTCTGGGGCTAACCGGGTACTGTCAAGATTTCATTGAGGACTATGCGGCCACCACAGCCCCTCTGCACTGACTCTTGCACAAGGGAGTGGAGTGGCTTTGGGATGAGGGTTGCCAGGCAGCATTTGCAAGGCTCAAGAAAGACTTGCAGACCGCGCCAGCTCTAGGGGCCATAGATGGGGGGGAAAGAGTTTTCCTGGAGGTAGCAGCCAGCGGGGACAGCCTGAGTGTTGTGCTGCTCCAAGAGCGGCACGGCCGGCTGCGGCCAGTGGTCTACTCCTCCAGGATACTCACTGATGTGGAAAGGAGCTATTCCAACTGTGAGCAGCACCTTTTGGCCACACATTGGGCTGTGAAAAGATCATTGATCTTCTCAGGCACCTCTCCCATCACCCTCCTCACCCATCACACACCCACCCAGATGCTTCTGGACGGGAGGATCAAGGATGAAACAGTGAGCAGTGCCCGCATTGCCTGCTGGTCCTTGCTCCTCTCACAGATGGATCTGAAGGTGAAGGGTCTCTGTGAGCCAAAGCTCGCAGCCAACCTGGTATATCCTGGAACAGCCCACCGGTTTTCCATTGAAGGGGTTTGGGAAGTAAACATAGGTTTATGGGCCGGGATACATCCCACAGGCCGCAAGATCTATGTAGATGGTTCCAGCACGGTATCTGCTGGCGAGCGTCTCATGGGGTATGGAGTTTACGACCCAGTGGCAAACATTGCCCTGGTGATTAAGCTCCCCAGCACCATGAGCGCCCAGCAGGCTGAACTTTTCATGGAGGTGTACGTTGTTACACGCCCCGAAATCTTCCCCACCCCCTACACGATTTGCTCGGACAGCATGTTCACGTGCAATTCATGTACAGAGTACCTGGCCATCTGGTCCCGCCGCGGATACACCTCCACCGACGGGAGACCCCTCACAGTAAAACCCCTGCTGGAAAAGATCCTGGCAGCAGTGGGGGAGGAAGGGGAGGTTTTCATTCACAAGGTGAAGGCCCATTCCTCCACAGAACCCCGCGGCCAAGGCAACCAGCAGGCTGACATGCTCGCCAAGGAGGGTGCCCGCACAGGCACTTTCTGGGACCCATTTGGGTCCAGACCCATGGCGGCAGTCAGAGGTAGGGACGGGACCCAAGGGAGTGTAGGGGTAGTGTTAGTTGCGGACCTTAAAGCGGTTCAAGCCCAAGACCCCGTCCTAAAAGCAGTCCTCAGTGCAGTTGCTGAGGGAAAGGGGATAGAAGGTCTGTATGTCACAGCAACTCTCTCCGTTAAAGAGGGTATGCTGTTCCGGGGGGAACAGTGGGTTGTGCCGCAGCAGCACCGGAGGGAATTCCTTCAACTGGCCCATGAGGGTCCCGGAGCAGGACACCCCGGGCCTGAGACCACCTGGCAGTGGGTGGAACAGGTGGGATGGTGGCCGGGACTCAGGGACGATGTCCGCGAGTTCTGTGCAGACTGTCTTGCGTGCGCTGCAAACAACCCTGACCCCCACAAAAGGAAGGTCCCTATGGGACACGTCAGGAGGGTAGAGGGACCAAGGCAGTCCATACAATTCAACTACATCGGGCCCCTGCCCACCGCCCAGGGAGTCTATAAGTACTGCCTAGTCCTGGTGGACGTGTTTACCAAGTGGGTAGAGGCTTTTCCCTGCAGAGCAGCCACAGCTCTGGGTCCTGCCAGGATCCTGGTCCGGGAAGTGTTCTCGCGGTGGGGACTACCACAGTTTGTGGAGTCTGACCAAGGGAGCCCCTTCACCAGACAGGTGATGCAGAACACCCTTATGCTGTTGGGCATTGAAGTGAAATGGCACGTGGCCCACAACACGCAGTCATCAGGGATCGTGGAGCGTATGAATCGGACCCTCAAGGAAAGGTTAAGAAAGGAGACGGTGGACTTGCCCCATAAATGGGCCGAGGTCCTACCGTTGGTTTTGATGGGGATCCAGGCCTGCCAGTCTAAAAGCATGGGGTATTCCCCGTAAGAGCTGATGACTGGCAGGGTTATGCGGACCCCCACCCATGTACTAGCCCCAGTGCTCATGGAGGGTCAGCTCAGAGGTCAACCGGGACAGGTTTGCCCGAAACCTCTTTGAGCACCTGAAGCAGGTCCATGAGCAGACGGCTGGCAACATGGAAAGGCAGCATCAGGGTAACCGATTGCTGCTCGAGCCGAGAAAGCACCACGAGTGGGAGGTAGGAGATCAGGTCATGGTAAGAAACTATGCCCGAGTAGGGAGTTTTGAGCCATTGTACATGGGGCCCTACAGTATTGTAGATAAAGCCAGCCCCATGGTTTACGCCATGAAGATGCCCTGGCGAAAAAAATTGTTTCATATCAGCCAGTGTAAGCTGTTTACACCCGAAAGGGGAAAACAGCCAGTTGAGAAAAGGTCTGAGGATAAAGATCCTCAGCCTGCAGCGGGAGCGAGTTCACAGACTGCACAGGCAGGCGCTGTGGCTTGCTTGAAGGGAGGGGCCATCTCGCCCATCGATTGGGACACTCCCCCACTCTTCTGGGACCTGAGGGCGAAAACCCCGCCCCTAACCCAGGTGTAGAGAGGGAGGGACCTGAGGTCAAAAACCCCGCCCCGGACCCAACCATGTGACCTGGGGGCGGAGACTCTCAGCTCGCAGCAGCAGACTGCGAAAAGTTACCTGCCCCCAGCCCAGGTTCGGGAGGGGTCAAGCCTGAGGGAGCAGCGGTTCGGGTTAAAGGCCCAGCGGCCAAGAAAGCCCCACCCGTCAAGGCCCCCAGAAGGTCCCAACGGACGCCCCAGCTGAGAAAGACATGGTCACCAGCCCTCCAGTTACCAAGGGCTGCCCCTCGAGTCAGGGAGAGGTCTAAGGGCAGAGGTCCTCAGCCAGCAGCCAAGGGCTGTGAGGGACCAACAGGGAAGGACAGTGCGGTCACACCAGGGGTGGCGGTGAGCTGCAGTCCGGCCAGGGATTAGCCTGGCCACCCGGAGTTGGGCGGCTGATGTATATAGTTTTAGTTTAAGTTTGTGTTTATTGTTAAGTAATTATTTAGCTTAAGTTTGGGTGTTTTTTGATTTAAGTTAAATAAGGTGATGGGTAGTTTTAAGTAAGTAATTTGCTAAGAGAGTGTATATTTGGGGTCGAGGTTGCGGGACCCGACCATGCTTCACCAAGCCAGAGAATCTCTTGGGGACCTGGCTTCATGTTTTTGTATCTTTTGCAGAAAGATTTTGAGGATGATGGGGATCGCGATCCTATTCGCCCTGATTGGGATGAGCGCCGGAAGACGGGGCGATGTCCAAGACTCCCACATCTACGGGTGCTCGGGAGACAAGGCGCCCACAGCGACCGATGGGAGCGGTGAACGGGATGCGGAGGAGACCGCCGTCTACGTCCACGAGGGAAGGTGGCCAAGGTGGCTGGGGTCCAATTCGTCTCAGTACTCCAGCCAAACCGGATTCACGTACGGGGAGACCTCCCTCCTGTGCCCCAGGGTACGGGTCGTTACCACGAGGTTCAGCGTCACCGTTGGAAAGCGTGTATGTTTGACGTGTAAAGGACACATTCCACTGGATAGATGGTGGTGGATCAGGAAGCTAAGCAAGGACATGAGGAACCCCGAAGTCGAGTGGGAACGGTTGGGGAACAACACCCACCAGACAATCACAGGAACTCATGGAGGATTGAGCGTGTGTTGGGACAAGTGGTGGGAACCGAATCAAGGGATTTATATCTGTATGTGGGGGTCAGAGGACGTCTGCCCCGCAGGCATATCCATTGTTTTCCACCGGCAGTGGCACGACACCGGGGAGGGGATGAAGTGGGATAACAGCCTGAAGGTGTGTGTGGTCCCATACACCCCGATCCCAGTCAATGCCACTGAGCTCGTGCCCCGCCCACGGCGCAGGCGGCGAGGATACACAGGGAAGGTTGCCCCACCACCACCAAGGGACCAGGGAATGGGTTGATACTAGTCCCCACCGATCAGATGCTCTATCAGGGGGTACACTACGTGGTAGCCTCCGTGATTTTAAATCTCACCGAGTTACATTTGCCGGAGTGGTGCCCCAAAGAAACAGAGCAGCTATACCAGGCCCTATTAAAGGACATGTTCAAGAAGTTTTACGAGTTCAATTTCGCCCACGTGGACAAAACCGAACTGTACACCACACATCGAGAATTTTTGGGTAATGCAGGGAGGCAAAGAAAGGGAGTATGGAATGATGTTTTTACTGCGTTTAATGCTGGGTCCTCTATCATCAACAGTTTAGATGACATAGAGCTGCAAACCCAGATAAACGGTTTAAAAACACAGTTAAAGAAGATATTACTGGATGAGAACAAGGTAATGGGCTCAGAGTTGCATGAGGACCAGGCCATGATGATCCATTTAAAGGAGATCATAGCCGAGCTGGAAAAGCACGCAAAGACGTTAAATGATCTCATAAGGGAGGCCAGAAATGCTTCTGACCAGGCTGCGCAAAATGAGGTGTGCGTGTTATATGGGGCGTGGTTACTGGGCGAGGGCCGCAGTAATTTGGAGGATTTAAAACAGGGTTTAGTCCCCACCTGGGTTAGCAACAAGCACCTCGCAGCCCTCCACCCTTTTGGGAATGCATTAAGCCCGTGCCAACTCCGGCTAGCTTCCGAGGCCTACCCAGTCCCCGTGGATTGTGGGCGGTTCAACCACACAATCATGGGAGTAGTAGTTAGGATGCCGGTCAGGGGAAGGACAGCCCGACCTGCACCGGTATACAGGGTGGAGAACATTGGAGTCATTCAAGGGGGTGCACACATTCGTTTCACAGCGGACCCGCCTTACGTCATTAAGTGGGAGCATGCTATGACAGGTACTGACATCGCAGGGTGCCGGAGCCGGGGAGCACACATAATCCTGTGCCCCAGCACTTGAATGCCTTTTCAAAACCGCAGTGTGGGTTCAGAGCTGCTGGCGTGAAACCTATAAATTATACCATGGAGGCAATGGCACAAGGCTATGTTCCCCCACAGGTAGCAGATATAGGAGGTGGGACATATTGTGTCACCACTGGCGCGTCCCACTACCAGCATGGACAGCATAGCTGGTGTCCGGTCAGTGAAAGCAACTTCTGTTTTAAACCCGTGGCAGAAGTTCAAGTGGCCCAGGAGCGAAATGGCCCCATTCCTGAACCCTCCACTGTTCACCTCACTGTGAAGGAGAATTTTACGGATTTGCAAAAGTACGTAGCCAACTTTGGCTATGAAATTCCCCCTCTCCCTGAACACCTTACCAAAATACTCAAAGCCGTTATAGTTTCGCAGAAACATTTTTATGCTCTCGAGCAGAAAACAGTAGCGATAGGGACTAAGATATTGGATATTGTGATTCCAGCCTGGTGGGACATTTTCAATAATATAGATGTCCCTTCGTGGATCAGACTGGCTTCCCACATTCTCGTGGTTTGCCAGTTATGGATAGTGTTGTATCTAGTTTGTATTCAATATAAAGGAAAGGGTCAGTGGTCAGAATTCCGAAACCAGAGGATCTGGAAGGAACATTATGTAAAGGTGGAGGGAGATATGCCCGTTTAAGTCCTTTTCCTTGTATTTTGATTAAAGATTGTTTTTTGTGTTTGTTATTTTTAATAAAAGGTTTTTCTGTTGTTTTTTTGCAACGTGGTTAATAAAGATGTATGTTTACCAAGTGGTGCAGGGGTGTTGGACCCCTCCCTGCTTGGATGTGTGTAAAGTAAAGTCTGTAGTTTTGCTCTCTGTATGCTGATGTACACTACGTTTTCACGGAATGGGAAGTGCATGTGTCGTGGGTATGTTTAGATAGGTAATTGCAGGGGAAGATTGACTATAGAGGGTCAGAAATTTTTTGCTCACTTTGTAAAAGTATGATACTTCAAGCAAGACAGGCCCATCAAGGTGCATTCACGACAAAACAAGTCAATTATCGGGCTGGTAGATGCGATTACCAGCCATCTAAAAACAGAGTAGATTGCCACCGTTATTTAAAATAGCCCGCCAAAATTAAGACAAAGAACTAACCTGATTTGGCGCACAGGTAAGGGCCATCCAAGGAAGTATAATTGTAGGCCCACCGGCAACCTTCTCGCGCTCTGCTCTCATCCTTGCTCCGGCTCGGGCCCCTCGCCCTCGTGGCTGCTGCTCTTTCCCCGTCCCGCGCTTACCCCCTGGCCTTTGCCCGTGCCTTTCCCCACTCCATCCGGAATCGCCCAGGCACTGCATTGGGCGGATACGGACAATTCAGGCCAGGCCAGGCGGGACGCGACAAGGCGAGGGGCAGACAAAGTGAAGAAGACGACGGAGAAGATGAACTGGGGAAGACGACTGAAGACAGGCTTCGAATTATCGGGCCTTCAGCCTCAGCTGACCTGCGACTATCTTCATGCAAACTCAAACTGTCGGCCGAGGAAGAGAAACCGCCATCTCTGCAAGGTAAAGTACCCAAGCAGAGACTTTACCTTTGGGGTACTCGAACCTGGACAAGGCCCTTGCAGCACCCGGAGACCACGTGACGATGGCAGGCTCCAGAGAGCACCAAGAGCAAACCCCAAACCCCACCGCTGTTTTGAGTTCAGCAGACCCCTTTTGATTGGTGAGCATGAAGTTCTGACCCCTCATAGCTTAATCTAGTTAGGTATAGGGGGTGGGATAAGGATAAGGGGATTGTTAAGATAGTCGTTTCCCTCGATGTGCCGTGTGTTCCCCATTCCCTGTATAAGTATATAGTTATTCTTTTGTATTTTGCCTGTGGAAGTGTACACTAGTAACTTTTCATGAGATTGTATTAATTTCCTCTTCAATAAAAATCTTGGTTTTGTTTACATCCAACCACCTGTCTACTCGAGTCTTTTCTGTACCACTGCCTTGTACCTAAGTCTGGTGTCTAGAACCCAGGGGCGTGGGAGCGATTCGAACTGCTCATAAACAGTCAGATGCATAACTGACTGGGCGCACGCGCCACCCCACACCACCCCCTACAGTTCAGTTGGCTTTGCAAATATGGCAGGCTTCCCAATGGTGCAAGGCGTCATAGACTGCACACATATGGCCCTTAGGGAACCCAATCACGTCCGTTTATGGGATGTGGGCGTCGCTGACAAGGACAGCATTTATTGCCCATCCCTAATTGCCCCTGAGAAGGTGGTGGTGAGCCGCCTTTTTGAACCGCTGCAGTACATGTGGTGAAGGTACTCCCACAGTGCTGTTAGGTAGGGAGTTCCAGGATTTTGACCCAGCAATGATGAAGGATCGGCGATATACTTCTAAGTCAGGATGGCGTGTGACTTGGTGGGGAACTTGGAGGTGGTGGTGTTCCCATGCGCCTGCTGCCCTTGTTGTTCTAGGTGGAAGAGGTCGTGGGTTTCGGAGTTGCTGAAGAAGAAGCCTTGGCAAGTTACTGCAGTGCATCTTGTAAATGGTACATACTGCAGCCACGGTACGCCAGTGGTGGAGTGAGTGAATGTTTAAGGGGCTGGATGGGATGCCATTCAAGTGAGCTGCCTTGTCCTGGAGGGTGTCGGGCTTCTTGTATTTTTGAAGCTGCACTCATCCAGGCAAGTGGAGAGTATTCCATCACTCTCCTTACTTGTGCCTTGTCCATGGTGGAAAGGCTTTGCGGAGTCAGGAGGCGAGACACTCGCCACAGAATACCTAGCCTCTGACCTGCTCTTGTTGCCACAGTACTTATGTGGCTGGTCCAGTGAAGTTTCTGGTCAATGGTGACCCCCCAGGATGTTGATGATGTGGGATTTGATGATGGTAATGCTGTTGAATGTCAAGGGGTGATGGCTAGACTCTCGCTTGTTGAAGATAATCATTGCCTGGCACTTGTGTGGTGCGAATGGTACCTGCCACTTATCAGCCCAAGCCTGAACGTCATCCAGGTCTTGTTGCATGCGGGCATGGACTGCTTCATTATCTGAGGAGTTGTGAATGGCGCTGAACACTGTGCAGTCATCAGCGAACATCCCCATTTCTGACCTTATGTTGGAGGGATGGTCAGTGATGAAGCAGTTGAAGATGGTTGGGCCCAGGACACTGCCCTGAGGAACTCCTGCAGCAATGTCCTGGGGCTGTGATGATTGACCTTCAACCACCACAACCATTTTCCTTTGTGCTAGTTATGACTCCAGCCAGTGGAGTTTTCCCCTCAAATCCCATTGACATCACTTTTTCTAGTACTCCTTGATGCCACACTCTGTCAAATGCTGCCTTGATGTCAAGGGCATTCACTGTCACCTCATCTCTGGAATTCAGCTCCTTTGTCTATGTTTAGGCCAAGGCTGTAATGAGGTCGGGAGCCGTGTGGCCTTGGCGGAACCCAAACTGGGCATCAGTGAGCAGGTTATTGGTGAGTAAATGCCACTTGCTAGCACTGTTGTTGACACCTTCCGTCACTTTGCTGATGATTGAGTAGACTGATGGGGCGGTAATTGGCCGGATTGGATTTGTCCTGCTGTTTGTGGACAGGTCATACCTGGGCAGTTTTCCACATTGTCAGATAGATGCCAGTTTGTAGCTGTACTGGAACAGCTTGGCTAGAGACACAGCTAGTTCTGGAGCACAAGTCTTCAGCATGATAGCCGGGTTGTTGTCCGGGCCCATAGCCTTTGCTGTATCCATTGCGTTCAGCCATTTCTTGATATCACGTGGAGTGAATCGAATTGGCTGAAGACTGGCTGAAAACTGTGATGGTGGGGACCTCATGCATAGACCGATATGGATCATCCACTCGGCACTTCTGGCTGAAGATGGTTGCAAACGCTTCAGCCTTGTATTTTGCACTCATATGCTGGGCTCCACCATCATTGAGGATGGGGATATTCATGGAGTCTCCTCCTCCCGTTAATTGTTTAATGGTCCACCACCATTCACGACTGGATGTGGCAGGACTGCAGAGCTTTGATCTGATCCACTGATTGTGGGATCGCTTTGCCCTGTCTATAGCATGCTTCTTCCGCTTTTTAGCATGCATGTAGTCCTGTGTTGCAGCTTTTCCAGGTTGGCACCTCATTTTTAGGTACGCCTGGTCCTGCTCCTGGCATGCTCTTCTACACTCCTTATTGAACCAGGGTTGGTCCCCTGATTTGATGGCAATGGTAGAGTGAGGGCTATGCCGGGCGATGAGGTTACAGATTGTGGTGGAATACAATTCTGCTGCTGATGGCCCACAGCGCCTCATGGATGCCCAGTTTTGAGCTGCTAGATCTGTTCTGAACCTATCCCATTTAGCACGGTGGTAGTGCCACACAACACGATGGAGGGTGTCCTCAGTGTGAAGACGGGACTTCATCTCCAGGACTGTGCAGTGATCACTGCTACCAATATTGTCATGGACAGATGCATCTGCGACAGGTAGATTGGTGAGGACGTGGTCAAGTAGGTTTTTCCCTCGTGTTGGTGCTCTCACCACCTGTCGCAGGCCCAGACTGGCAGCGATGTCCTTCAGGACTCGGCCAGCTCAGTCAGTAGTGTGCTACTGAGCCACTCTTGGTGTTGGACATTGTAGTCCCCCACCCAGAGTACATTCTGCACCCTTGCTACTCTCAATGCTTCTTCCAAGTGGTGTTCAACATGGAGGAACTCTGATTCATCAGCTGAGGGAGTGCAGTAGGTGGAGTTTTCCTTGCCCATGCTTGACCTGAAGCCATGAGACTTCATGGGATCCGGAGTCAATGTTGAGGTCTCCCAGGGCCACACCTTCCCAACTGTATACCACTGTGCCACCACACCTGGTGGGTCTGTCCTGCCGGTGGGGCAAGTCATACCCAGGGATGGTGATGGAGGTGTTTGGGACATTGGCTGAAAGGTATGATCCTGTGAGTATGACTATGTCAGGATGTTGCTTGACTAGTCTGTGGGACAGCTCTGAGACTCCTCCTGCTATTATTACCTCTTCCCACCCTGCTCCTGTATCCCTCTATTCCCTTCTCCCTCATTTATGCATCAAGCCTCCCCTAAATGCAACAATGCTATCTGCATCAGCCACTCCAACGTGGCAGCAAGTTCTGACATAAGAAAACTACTAAGCACTTGGTTTGAGTATAAAGCAAGGCTTTAATCAACTGTTTCACAACCATGAGTTCCGAGTTACATCACTAGTTCCTGGTTACAAAAACATCCTGAGCAAGCTGGGCCCACGCCCGAGTATTTATACTTTCCTTGGACGGCGCCACCAGCTGGCCACACAGTGTTATCTCATGAGTCATTTCTACATGAATGGTAAGATTCATGACATTCTTCCCGCCTAAAAGATTTGGAAGTCTGATGACTTCCTTCTAGCGGATATAACGGACCACGAAGAGCCGCAGTCATTTTGATTTCTGTTTGTGGCCGGAAGGCACATCTCCTCGGACTGTGTCTTGGTCCCTGGGTTGCTTGGTTCGTACAGGTAGGTTGACCTTGATCGATCTGAGGGGAACTGGGGAGATCGTGACTCCGGGTACGGGTCCCCACAGGCGCAGAGCTGGCTTCATTTTGCTTGGTAGCTGGTGAATGTCTGGCGTCCTGGCTTCGGGTAGCCATCCCATGGGGAGCGCTCTGCTCCCTGAGTTGATTCTGCTGAGTAGCCAGCAGATCCCTTGATGTCTCGGGTAGGGCGTCATCCTCAAAGGAGCGCAGAGTATCAGCATCATTAATATGGATCCCTCTATCGGTGGGGTCTGTACGGGGTGGTATTTTGAGTCAGCTTTGCCTCTGACTGGTTTGAGCGGTTCAAATCACTCCCACACCCTTTGGTTCTAGACTCTGGACTTAGTTACAGGCTGCGATACAAAATTGGAGTAGACAACTGGTTTGGTATAAGAAAACTGTGTTTTATTAGAGTCACAATAAAACTATAACATTGAAAAATTACCCTTAGATTACTGGAATAGTTACAAGCATTCAAGATTATACTTGATTAGGAATGGGGAACACATGGCACAACGAGATAAAAATCACATTAATAATCCCCCTACCCTTGTCCCACCCCCAATATCTAACTAAATTGTGCTAAAAGGGGACAGGGGTCATGCTCACCAATAGGGGTTTCTTGACAGTTCGAATCCTGTCACTTAAGCCAGTTGCATTTTTGGGGTTCGCTCTTTGTGTCCTTTGGGGCCTGCCATCTCCACGTGGTACTAGTCTTAGAATCTGCGAAGGTTCTTCAGTTGGGTGGAGTCCACTGATGTGGTTTGGGCGTGGTTGTGGATTTGTCTGGTGAGTCCCCACTTTTCTGAGTTAGAAGTAGGGAGAATAATGTCTTTGTTGGGTACTTTAGCTTGTAGAGTCGAAAACTTCGGGTTTTGTTCTACCGGTGGTGGTCTGGTTGTCGAGTTTTGCTGTGGTTGGGGTTCGGTTGGCGATCTTCGGTTCGGCTTGGTTGCGGTGGCCTAGATCATTACCTGTGTAGTGGTAATGATCTGAAGGTATGGTTTACCCGGCCCTTTTGTTACCGAGGTGCTCGTGGTCGGTCCTCATGTAGGGCTGCGGTTACCCTAGCCGTGATGTTGCGTGAACCTTCCTGTTGGCTTCCGAATGATGATGCAGCCCTTGGTTACGAGTGGGCCTACAGTTATACTGTTTTTGAGTTTGTTATCTGTGCGCCAAATCAAAGTTAGTTCTTTGTCCGATTTTTGGCGGGCTCCTTAAGGTGATTATAGCCATTCACCTTAACTGGTTTTGGGGCGGTTGTTTCATTGCTAAATCGCTTTTAATGTCTTGCGTGTTAGTTATGCATAATGTTAATCAGTGTCTTCCTGGCTTGGTAGCTAGTTCGAACTGTAAGCGATTATTTATGCAGTTTTGATGGACTTTAGGTTTGTGCAAGATTAAGGCCTAGAAATTCAGTATAGCCACTTTTGGGGCGGTAAAGTCGGGCGGACGCTAAAGTTTGCGCCCGGCGCAAAGTCGCGCCACCTTCGCCGATATTCAGTCGCATCGCCCCAAGAGGTTGCTGCTGCGCTAAAACAGGCGATGCACGACTATCTTTAGGCGCTAAGCCGGCGGTCCGGGGCGATACCCCCGAGGCCGGGCGCAGCGCCGGTGCGGCGAGTTGTTGATTGACGGCAGACACTCTGGCGCCAGTCAGCTCTTAAAGGGGGAGGGTGGATTTGTTTGCCTGCCACGCCCTGCACACTGCAGCCCTCAACCTAGGCCTGACCACTTCAGCTTCACCTGCACAACGCCCAGGGCTATGGAGAAGGCCAGGGAGAGAGTGCAGCGCTTCAGCGACGGTGACCTGAGGCTGCTGGTTGGCGGAGTGGAGCGCAGGCGCCATGTTCTGTTCCCAGAAGGTGACAAGAGGCTGCTGCCCAGCGCCTACCGGAAAGCCTGGAGGGAGGTCTCAAACAGGGTGTCTTCCAACAGCGTGGTTGCCAGGACTCCTGTGCAATGCCGGAAGAAGTTCAACGACCTCACTCGGGTTGTCAGGGTGAGTGCCCTTTCCAGTGTCCTCCTCATCCCTGCATGTGCACCTCACTTTATGGGCAAAGGGACCTGAAAGCCCTAATGGCCAGCCCTCATCCAGCAGCTATGGGACTGTCATGAAAATCACTTGCACATTCAGCACTTTACACACTGTACAAGCTATTCGACCATGGGAGGCATTGCAGACAAGATCAGGGCTACACACTGTACAAGCTATTCGACCATGGGAGGCAGTGCAGACAAGATCAGGGCTACACACTGTACAAGCTATTCGACCATGGGAGGCAGTGCAGACAAGATCAGGGCTACACACTGTACAAGCTATTCGACCATGGGAGGCAGTGCAGACAAGATCAGGACTACACACTGTACTTAGAGGCCGTCCTTTCTCTTGCAGGCCAAGGTGGCGTACAACCGGCGGAAACGAACTGAGACCGGGGGAGGTCGCCCTGACGTCAAAGAGCTCTCCGACCTCGACCAGCGTGTGGAGCGCATTATGGCAGGCCGGCTGATTGGCCCCGTCGCCACTGGAGATGCCGACCCTGTTCTGGGCACCAATGGTAAGGGCATCACCTTTTTGACCTCTCTCGTTACACTTGCGCATCAGATCAGCATCCTTTGCCACTGTCCGACCAATGCAGTGCATGGCAGCACTCATGCCTCCCTCGCTGCCGCCCTGTCCTCACTCTAAAGCTACTCTTGTGCCTTCCTGCTTTCAGATGGTGAATCGCCAGGTGAGGAGGCGGGCCCTCAAGCTGCCACTGTCAGCGCTTACGATTCCGAGGAGGAGGAAGAGGAAGCCGGCCCATCAGTGCCACCCTCAGCCGCGCCAGCCCATGGCGAGGAAGGGGACACGTCTTCCTGGAGGGGAGCCGGGGGGAAGGGTCGGAGGAGAGTGAAGCTCCGGGGCCCAGCGGCCTGCAGCAACGTGGGAGGGGTGGGGAAGCTCGGCGGACTTCTCCCCAGAGGGTGAGTGCGGCCTCCAGTCCTGCGACGGTCAGCGCAGAGGAGGTGCGTCTCCTGGAGGAAATGGCCGTCCAGGCTGAGCGCAGGCACAATGAGCTCATGGCTGCAGTGGCAAGGATGCCTGACTCCATTGAGTCTTTGTCAAGGAGTGTGCAGCAATTTGGAGCAGCACAGGCCAGGAGTCTACAGGACTTCGCGGCAGCACAGGCGGCTTTGAGCCAAGTGCTCAGTCATGCCGTCCATTCACTGGCTGTGGTCATGCGGACACAGACCAGGGCCACACGGGCACTAACTGCTGCCACCCTCGCTGGATCAGCCAGGCATCGCCAGGGCACCCGCCGTGCAGCAGCAGCCCAGCAGTCTGTTCTTCAGCTGTTTGCTGCGCATGCTGCAGTGCTGGCCCGTGCGAGTGCCAATGTCTCAGGCGACCAGCGAGCATCTGCGATCTGCCAGGTTGGCACCATTCCTGCAGCCGACACTGCCACTCCGCCATTGCAGCTGCCACGAGCCGCTGGACAGACTGCTGCCGCCCAGGCAGAGTTGGAGCAGTCAGCAGCCGGCCCCTCCAAGGCCAGAGCTGGTGCAGGCCGACCCCCAAGGGCATCTGCCGTCTCGCCATCTGACCCTCAGCAGCCTTCCCCCAGCCTTGCTGCAGCCACTGGGCTCCCATTGAGGAGGAGCTGCAGGGCGGGCAGGGGCCAGGCAAGGATGCGAAAGGCATCGCCCTCGCAGGGCAAAAAGTAGAAGCTCTGCACAAATGCCTGGTGCTTTTTGTAAGGCCGAGATTGGTGTAGTTGTGTTTTTGTAAGGCCGAGACTGGTGTCTTTCTTTCTTTTTGTAAGGCCGAGACTGGTGTAGTTGTGTTTTTGTAAGGCCGAGACTGGTGTCTTTCTTTCTTTTTGTAAGGCCGAGACTGGTAGTTTTGTGTTTTTGGGGGGGCTTCTCCACATGAGGTTGTAATGTGGGAAGGGCAGAGGTTTGAAATAAGTTATTGCTCTTAAATTGCACTGTGCATGGTTTTTTTGTCAAGTCCTGGTTGCCCTGCTCGGCTGAGGGCTTGTGGAGCGGCTACATTCATCTGCTGACATTGGCACAAGCCATTCCCTGAGAGGGGGCCTAGAAGCGACGTTCAATAAGCCGGCGACGGGCGGCCCTTGCACTTTCTGCCTCCCTCCTGTGCTGGTCCTCCTCCTCCTCCTCCTCCTCCTCCTCAGGTGGTCCTCCAATCTCTGGTGGCAGTGGCTGAGTCCTGCGGATAGTCAGGTTGTGCAGCATGCAGCAAACGACCACGAAATGGGAGACTCGCTCCGGCAAATATTGTAGGGCTCCACCGGAACGATCCAGACAGCGGAACCGTTGCTTCAGGACGCCGATTGTTTGTTCGATGATGTTCCTGGTTGCTTGATGGCTTTCGTTGTATCCCTCTTCAGCAGGGGTGCTGGGCGCACGGAGCGGGGTCATCAGCCAGGTACACAAAGGATAGCCTTTGTCCCCGATAAGCCATCCTCGTGGGTGAGGCTGGGCCTGGAACAAGTCTGCCACATAAGTCTGTCACAGGATGAAGGCATCGTGGCTGCTGCCTGGAAAGCGGGCATTGACAGCTAGGATGAGCTCCCTGTGGTCACACACCAGCTGGACGTTGAGCGAATGGTAGCCCTTCCGGTTGCGGTAATCCTCGGCATTCTCCAGAGGTGCCTGCAAAGCCACATGCGTGCAGTCAATGGCGCCCTGCACCATGGGGAAGCCCGCGAATGCTGCAAAGCCCATTGCACGCTGTTGCTGCTTGGCAAGGGCCATGGAGAAGGAGATGAACTGACGTCTCCTTTTGAAAAGGGCATTGGTCACCTGGCGGATGCAGCAATGCACGGCGAACTGGGAGATGTTGGAAATGTCCCCAGTCGCGGATTGGAAGGAGCCGGTGGCATAGAAGTTGAGAGCCACCGTCACCTTCACTGCCACTGACAGAGACGTCCTGCTCCTCAGCTGTGGCTGCAGATCACCGCCAAGCAGGTGGCAGATCTCTGTGACCACCTCCCTTCGGAATCGCAGCCTCCGAACACACTGCTCGTCAGACTTGTTGAGATAGGAGAAATGCTGGCGGTATACCCTGGGTGGGTAAGGCCTCCTTTCCCGATGCCTGTTGCCCCCTCTCCGTCTTGCCAGGGCTGCCACTCTCTCACGGCGTCTGTGAGCCCTTTGGATGCAATGGAGAAAGCCAGCGTTTGCACCCATTGCAGCCCCCATAATATGTTAGCAAAGAATGATATGTCAATGAGGCAAAGACAAGTGGAAAGCTGTGGCCTGAAGCCACAAGTACCTGTCTGAGTGTTGAGCCAAAGCCGAAAGCTCTCTACCTTGGTCTCTCTGCAAAGATCCATCTCTCAAGAAGGAGTGCTGCGAAATGGCAGCCTTTTCTAGTGCAGGAGGAGTGCCCTTTAATTTGCGCCCCCCGCGCCCCGCATCGACTGAGCACCGTTCCACTCTACCAGTCGCTAGGGGCGCCGGGCGCACAATGGGGCGTCGCGACTGAATTTCCGGTTGGGGGCGCACAAAGGGCGTTGCACGAAGAAATGACGTCATGATCTGCGCACGCATCTGAGCGCGCGCAAAGACTTTGCGCCGCCGCTAAATCTCTAGTGAAGTTGGGGAGAGGCGCAGTTCGCGCTGCGCCCGGCCGCTAGCCGCCTAGCGCCCGACATCTACTCCTCCTAAGGCGCTACCGGCTGGCGCAACCAACTGAATTTCTAGGCCTAAGTCTTTTCCTGGGTTGATTTGTTTAAAGGGAAGAATGTGTGTTCTGTCTCCTCCAGTTGTCTAGTTTCGAAATAACAAATCAAAGCTGTCTCCCACAGGCCCAGGCATGTCAAGTTTTAAGCTTTTGAACTTGACATCCTGCCTGCAGGGTCCTACTTTAACCTTGCAGTTTTTGCCATAAAGTCCAAAAGCCATTCCCTTCAGGGTTCCCTTATCGATAACTTATCCTTCAGGGTCCCTTATTAATAACTTGGGAAATGTGGGAATTTTGAGAATCCTACACTCCCCCCTGTGATACTGAAACTCGCTTCAAGTATCATACTTACAAAGATGAGCAAAATTCCCGACCCTCCATAGCCAACCTTCCCTGTAATTACCTATCTAAAATCCCATGACACATACATTCCCCATTCTTTAAAAATGTAGTGTACATAAGTATACATAGGCAAAATACAGTTATCTACACACATCCAAGCATGGAGGGGGTCCAACACCCCTGTACCACTTAATACACATACATCTTTATTAAAAATAACACATCAAAATTTTTATTAAAAATAACAAAACACAAAGAAAACAACAATCTTTATTCAGAAACACAAAAATAAAAAGATTCAAACAGGTGTATCTCTCTCCACCTTAAAATAATGCTTCTTCGAAGTCCTTTTGTTTTGGAATTCTAGTGTTTTGCCTTTTCCCTTGCACTGAGTGCACAACAGGTACAATACTATTCCCAGCTGGCAAATCATGTGGATGTCATTCTAACCCATGAAGGGACCTCTATGTTTTCAAAAATGTCCCACCAGGGTGGGACTATGATACCTTGAATCTCTCCCTCTATCTCGATTGTTTTCTGTTCTAAAGTGTAGAAATGCTTTTGTGATATCTCTACAGCTTTTAGTAACTTGGAAAGATGTTCTGGTAGAGGGGGGATTTTGTAGCCAAAATGTGCTACATATTTTTGCAGGTTGGTGAAATTTTCTGTTACAGTGAGGTGAACAGTGGAGGGTTCAGGAATGGGGACAAGCTGTTCCTGGGCCACTTGAACTTCTGCCTCAGGTTTAAAGCAGAAACTGCTGTCACTTACCAGACACCAGCTACGCTGTCCAAGCTGGTTGTGGGGCGCACTTGTGGTGACACAATATGTCCCACCTCCTATATATGCTACCTGTGGGGGAACATGGCCTTGTGCCATTACCTCCATGGTACAGTTTATAGGTTTGGCACCAGCAGCTGTAAACCCGCACTGTGGTTTAGAATAGGCATTCAAGTGCTGGGGACACAGTATTATGTGTGCTCCCCGGCTCCGGCACCCCGAGAGGTCAGTACCTGTCATAGTGTGCTCCCGCTTTATGACATAAGGTGGGACCGCTGTGAAATGGATGTGTGCACCCCCTTGAATGACTCCAATGTTCTCTACCCTGTATACCGGTGTGGGTCGGGCTGTCCCACCCATGACCGGCATCCTTACTACTATCCCCATGATAGTGTGATTGGAGCTTCCACAATCCACTGGGACAGGGTAGGCCTCAGAAGCTAGCCGGAGTTGACACGGGCTTAATGAATTCTCAAATGGGTGGAGGGCTGCGAGGTGCTTGTTGCTGATCCAGGAGGGGACTAAACCTTGTTTTAAATCCTCCAGGTTCCTGCGGCCCTCACCTAGCAACCATGCCTCATACAGTACGCACACCTTGTTCTGTGCAGCCTGATCTGAAGCATTCCTGTCCTCTCGTATAAGGGCATTTACTGTCTTTGCGTGCCTCTCCAGCTCAGCAATGATCTCTTTTAAATGGACCATCATAGCTTGGTCCTCGTGTAACTCTGAGCCTACTACTGTATTTTCATCCATTAAGATTTTTCGTAATTGTGTTTTTAAACCGTTTATCTGTGTCTGCAATTCTATGTCATCCAGGCTGTTTATAACAGAGGATCCTGTATTATATGCAGAGAAAACATCATTCCAGGTTCCCCTTCTTTGTCTCCCCACATTGCTAAAGTACTCAGTGTGTGCAGTGTACAGTTCTGTTTTGTCTATGTTGGCAAAATCGAACTCGTAGAATTTCCTAAACATTTCTCTTAACAGGGCCTGGTATAGCTGTTCTGTCTCCGTGGGGCACCACTCCGGTAAGTGTACCTCTGTGAGGTTTAGAATCACGGAGGCTACTGCGTAGTGTACCCGCTAGTATAGCACCTTTTCGGTCGGCACTAGTACCAGCCCATTCCCTGGTCCCTTGGTGGTGGCATGGCACCCCTCTATGTATGTCCTTGCTGTCTGGGTCGTGGGCAGGGGCTTTCGGGCGCGTGCCACGAGTTCAGTGGCTTTAGCTGGGGCTGGGGAGTGTGGGACTATGCAAGTGTGTAGGTGAGAATCCCATTCCACCCCCTTCCCCTTATCCTGCCATGATGCGGAAAAGATGATGAATATGCCCGTGGGGCAGGCCCTTTGCGACCCCCACCTGCAGACATAAATTCCCTGTTCCGACTCCCACCACTTACCCCAGCACACACTAGCTCCCCCTTGGGTCCCCGTGATCGTCCGGTAGGTGTCATTCCCCAGTCATTCCCAGTCAGCTGTATGGTCCCCCATGTCTCTGCTCAGCTTCATGAGCCACCACCAACTTCCCAGGGGAATCTGTCCTCTGCAGGTCAGGCACACGCGTTTCCCCTCAGTGATCCTGACCTGTGTGGCCACAACCTGTATGCTGGGGCAGGGGAGGTAGGCCTCCCCGTAGGTGAACCCAGTCTGGCTGGAGTACCGGGTGGCGTTAGATCCCAGCCACCCGGGCCATCTTCCCTCATGGGAATAGATGGCGAGCTCCTCCACGCCTCGTTCGCTGCCCCCAGCAGTCACAACCAGTGCTCTCTCCTGAGCACCCATAGATGTGGGAGTCCTCCACATCACCTCGCTTCCCAGTGCTCATTCCTATCAGGACGAGTGGGAGTATGCTTCCCTTCATTTCGAAATCCCTTCTGTAAGGAGACATAAGAGCATATAGCCAGGTCCCGAGAAGATTCTCTGGCTTGGGTAAAGCATAGTCGAGTCTTGCGACCTCGACCCAATACAAACACTCTTAAAACAATAATATTTAAAATACCAATCACCTTGATTAAAATTAAACTAAAACACCCAAACTTAACAATCCCAAAATTAAATAACAGTAGCTATGTACATCCACCGCCCGTCTCCGAGCGGCCAGACTAATCCCTGTTCGGGCTGCAGCACACTACTCCCTTCGGTGTGGCTGCCCTGTCCTGTATTTTTGGTCCCTCACAGCCTGCGGCTGCTGGTTGGGGACCTCTGTCCTCAGATTGATCCCTGACTTGAGAGGCTGCCCTTTAAAACTGGGGAGCCGGTTACCACGGTTTCTTTGGCCGTGGCGTTCGTGGGGACCTTCTTGGGACTTTGGCTGGTGGGGGTTCTCTGGCTGGTGGGTCTTTAACACGAGCCACTGCCCCCTCCTGTGCGGTCTGTGAACTTTCCACTACCGCTGGCTGGGGATTTTTATCCTCAGGCTTTACCTCTCCTAAACCTGTGCTAGGGGCAGGCAACTCTACGCAGCCTGATGCTGCAGACTGAGGGTCCTTGCCCTCACATCCCACCTCTCCTAAACCCGTGTTAGGGGCAGGTAACTCTACGCAGCCTAATGCTGCGGGCTGAGGGTCTCTGCCCCCAGGTCCTACCTCGTCTAAGTCCCAGATAAGTGGGGGGGGGGTGCCCCAAATGGTGGGTGGGATGGCCCTTCCCTTAAAACAAGCCACTGCACCTGCCTGTGCAGTCTGTGAGTTTGCTCCTGCTGCAGACTGAGGATTTTGATCCTCAGACCTTGCCCTAACCAGCTGTTCCCTTCTCTCGGGCTTAAACAATTTACATTGGTTAATGTGGAACCATTTGATGCGCCGAGGCATCTTTATGGCATATACCATGGGGCTTGCCTTGTCTACAATGCTGTAGGGCCCCATGTATAACGGTTCTTGACTTCCTACCCGAGCTAAATTCCTAACCATAACCTGATCCCCTATCTCCCACTCGTGGTGTGTTCGGGATTCTAACAGCAATCGGTTACTCTGATGCTGCTTTCCCATGTTCTGAGCCGCCTGCCCGTGGACGTGTTTAAGGTGCTCAAGTAGGTTCCTGGCGAAACTGTCCCGGTTCACCTCCCTGAGCTGATCTTCTGTGAGCACCGAGGCTAGTACATGGGTGGGGGTCCGCATAACGCTGCCAGTCATCAGCTCGTGCGGGGAGTAACCCGTGCTTTTTGACTGGCTGGCTCGGATCCCCATCAGGACCAACGGTAGGACCTCCGCCCATTTTCTAGGTAAGTCTACGGACTCCACATACTGTGGTAGCCTCCATCGCGAGAACACCTCTCTGACCAGGATCCTGGCTGTACCCAGAGCTGTGGCTGTTCGGCAGGGTACGGCTTCTACCCACTTTGTGAACACATCTACCAGGACTAGGCAGTACTTATAGCCTCCCTGGGCGGTAGGTAGGTGCCCGATGTAGTCGACCTGGATTGACTGCCATGGTCCCTCTACCCTCCTGATGTGTCCCATAGGTACCTTCCTTTTGTGGAGGTCAGGGTTGTTAGCAGCACACACCAGACAGCTGGCACAGAACTCGCGGACATCTTCCCTGAGTCCTGGCCACCATCCCACCTGTTCCACCCACTGCCAGGTGGCCTCATGAGGCCCGGGATGCTCCGCTCCTGGACCCTCATGGGCCAGTTGAAGGAATTGCCTCCGGTGCTGCTGGGGTACTACCCATTGCTCTCCCCTAAACAGCATGCCTTCCTTTACAGAGAGGGCTGCTGTGCCATAAGGGCCCTCTACCCTTTTCCCCTCAGCCACTGCACTGAGGACTGCCTTGAGGACGGGGTCTTGGGTTTGGCCTGTCTAGGTCCGGGGTTAAAGCTACCCCTGCACTTCCTTGTGTCCCATTCCTACCCCTGACTGCTGCTGTAGGACTAGACCCATATGGGTCCCAGAAAGTGCCTGTGCGGGCACCCTCCTTAGCTAGCACGTCGGCCTGCTGGTTGCCCTTACTACGGGGTTCTGTGGAGGAATGGGCTTTCACCTTATGGATGTAAACCTCCCCTTCATCCCCCACTGCTGCTAAGATTTTCTGCAGCAGGGGTTTCACTGTGAGGGGTCTCCCGTCATCGGAGGTGTATCCGCGGCGGGACCAGATGGCCAGGTACTCTGTACACGAATTGCATGTGAACATGCTGTCTGAGCAAATCGTGTATGGGGTGGGGAAGATCTCGGGGTGTGTAACAATGTACACTACTGTGGACAGTTCAGCCTGCTGGGCACTCATGGTGCTGGGGAGCTTTATCACCAGGGCAATGTTTGCCGCTGGGTCATAAACTCCACACCCTGTGAGTCGCTCACCAGCAGACACTGTGCTAGAGCCATCCACATAGATTTTGCGGCCTGTGGGGTGTATCCCGGTCCGCAAACCTATTTCTACTTCCCAAACTCCTTCTATGGAACACCGGTGGGCTGTTCCAGGATATATCAAGTTAGCTGCGAGTTTTGGCTCGCAGAGCCCTTTTACTTTCAGGTCCATCTGTGAGAGAAGCGGGGTCCAGCGAGCAATGCGGGCACTGCTCACTGTCCCATCCTTGATTCTCCCGTCCAGGATCATCTGGGTGGGCGTGTGATGGGTGAGGAGGGTGATGGGAGAGGTGCCTGTGAAGATCAGCGATCTTTTCACAGCCCAATGTGTGGCCAAGAGATGCCTCTCACAATTGGAGTAGTCTTCTCCACATCCGTAAGTATCCTGGAGGAGTAGACCACCGGTCTCAGCCTGCCATGCCGCTCTTGGAGCAGCACAGCACTCAGGCTGTCCCCGCTGGCTGCTAACTCCAGGAAAAACTCTTTTCCCCCATCTATGGCCCCTAGAGCTGGTGCAGTCTGCAGGTCTTTCTTGAGCCTGACAAATGCTGCCTGGCAACCCTCATCCCAAACCCACTCCACTCCCTTATGTAGGAGTCGGAGCAGAGGGGCTGCTGTGGCTGCATAGTCTTCAATAAAGTCTCTGCAGTACCCGGTTAGCCCTAGAAAAGATCTCACTCCCGTGACTGTGTTGGGGACTGGTAACTCCTGTACTGCTTCCCTTCTAGCTTTGTCTATGGCCCTTTCCCCAGCGCATTCTGGCAGGCCCAGGAATTTCACCTCCTGCTGGCCGATCTGCGCTTTCTTTGGGTTCACTTTAAATCCTTCCTGCCTGAGCAGTTCCAGCAGTTCGGCCAGTAGTGGGCCATGTTCCTCTCTCAAATCGGTGAATAGGAGCAGGTCATCCACATACTGTCCCAGCTGCCTGGGCTGGCTGAAGCCCTTTAAACTGTTTGCCATGCATTGGTGGAAAATGCTAGGGCTATTGTGGAAGCCCTGAGGCAAACAGCTCCAGGTGTACTGTTGCCCTTTAAAAGTAAAGGCAAACTTGTACTGATCCTCTCTCCTTAAAGAGATGGACCAAAACCCGTTGGAAATATCCAGCACCGTGAAAGTGGTCGTCGATGCTGGGATACTTCCTGTCAGGTTAGCAACTGCTGCTACCGTGGGTGCACAGGCTGGGATGTTACTGTTGAGCACCTGATAGTCCACCGTGGCCCTCCAGGAGTTGTCCGGTTTTCTAACCGGCCACAGTGGAGTGTTTACGTGGGTGGCTATCGGTCTCAGGACCCCCTGTTGCACTAAGGAGGACATGGCTGCTTCCATGTCTGGCTCCGCTTCCCTGGGGAAGTTATACTGCTTTTGTGGTCGGTCCAATGGGTCCCCATTTACACTGACCTCGAACCCGTTGACCCTTCCACAGCCGTGCTTATGTGTGGCAAATGTGGCTAGGTGGGCTCGCACAAATGCCTGGAACTCCCTTGGGTATTACTGACCATGAGTTCGAAGCTATAACCCTCTTTAGGCTTCATGGTGCACAGGGTCCCCTTCCCCTGTTTCCCTGGGATGACTACTACTCCACCTTCCTTTCCTGTATTTGCCCCCCATAGGCAGTGATTCCTTAAGTCCACTAGGATCCCGTGACCTACAATGAAGTCGGCTCCCAGGATTCCTTTCCCACCCTCCACTTCCCACTTCATTAGGATACAGGTCCACTTCGAGCGGAGTGTTCCTAAACGAATGGACAGCAGGATGGAAAATGAGCCAGCCTGTTCTTTACCTGTGAATCCCGACAGACTGAATGGGACCCCAATAGACAGAGCTGAGGTGGTGGGATTAGCTGAATGGATCACGGTGCATGATGCTCCCGTGTCCAACAGATGGGTCCCTTTCACCTTTTCTACCTCCATCTCAACGAGGGGTCTCTTCCATAAGTCGCACTTAAGGGAACACAGGTAAACAGGCTGCGCTGGCTCTAGTCAAGGCTGTGGGTTGGATGGAGCTGATGGGGTCAGAGCACCAGTAGTGGCTGCTACCTTCCCTGGGCCAGTCCATAGGGTCCTCATTGCGTCCAAAAATGACTCGACCGTGGCAGGAGGGATTCCTCTCTGTCTTTTGGGCTGGGGCTGAGGAATTCTTTCCCTTTTTATCCTTCCAAGGATTTCTACACTCCTTCCTCCAGTCTCCATCCTTCCCGCACCCGTAACAGTTAAGCTTTGTGCTGGAAGGGTTATTCCCTTCCTGATGCCACTCCTTCCTACCCTGGCTGGGTTTCATTTCATGCACCTTCCCTTTAGGTGGGTGTGCATCGGTTCCCTTACCATTCTGTAAGCCAGGGTCAATTGTCTGATCACTGCCAGTTCGGTAGTCAGGGGATGCTTTGGGTCAAACCACATTTCTGCTTTGGCCCCTGACCTGTGGCAAGCTGTTTGCCACCAGGCAACGGAGCCAGTGGGCCAGCTGATCCTGGTCCAGGTTAGCCCGGTTAGGTGCCCAAGTACAGGCACTCCTATACACCGGCCACAACCTGTCCGTGAAAGCCTGCGGGGTTTCCCCTGCGAGCTGCCCTGTTTTCTCCACCCGGGAGAAAGGACTTCCCTCATTCATCCCCATGGCTTCAAGAACTTCCTCCCTGAGCTCCCCATACTCACACTGTCCCCTCTTACACTGGTCAGAGAGGGACTGGAAGAGCTTACTCTCCAGGGAGAATAGCAGCAGGTTGGCCTGTTCAGCATCATCACACTCGTTGATGCTTGCTGCCTGTTCCACTTCCCTGAAGTGGACCGAGGGGTCCCCATTTTCTGTGAGTTTTGTTATATGGCTTACCATAGCCCTAAGCTGTTGGGTACTGTTGGGAACTACGAACTGGTTTTGGAGGGGTCCCTCATCCTCGTTATCAGCGGGTGGGCCAAACCTTTGCTGCCGGGCCGGGCACATCATCCCCAGTCCCAGCCTCCCTTGCGGGGGTTTTCCACCTCTGCTTCTACCCCTAAATCCACCCCCCCCTTGCTGCCAGACTTCACTGAAACCTGGCGCTATGGGTGGTGGTCGTGGGTCCTCCTGCTCCTCAACCGGGTCATCCCTTGGCACTACCCGTGGTGTCTGAACCATTCTCCCCAGGTTCCCTGTACAGTCGACCTGGGCTGCACTCGGGCTTATGAGGCACACCATGCTTTTTGCCTTCCTTAGAGCAAGGTTCTGATCTGGCAGGGGCTATGATCTGCATCTTCAAACCCCTGTACGCTCGCTATCTTATAGGCTGCCTGTATGTCTCTTACTTTCTCCTCCTGCTCTCTTACTTGTCTTGCTAGGCGGGCATTCTTTTCCCGCAACCTCAGCTCATTGATCTTGGCCTCGGTGACCTGACACTGTAAATATTCCTGCCTGGTCTTATGCTCCCCCAGTAACTGCACCCTTTCCTGGTTCAGAGCCTGCAATCCTGCCAATAACTTCTCCCCTGCTAGAGCCCTTGCTTGGGCTTCCAGAGCTGACACCCATATCTCGGCTGCCTGTGCTTCAACGAGCCTGTCGAAAAGCTGGATCTGTTTCTTGAAGCACATCAGCCAGACTGCCTTTTCTATGGATTTCTTATTATCCTTCCCTTCTGTCCACTTAGCTGCAGCATCTACCGGACGCCCAGCCTTTAACAGATTAGTGATCCACTTCTTAGTGATATTCAACTTACTGAAAACATAATTTGAAATCCTCTCTTCCATTAAAGTTTGCTCTTCCGAATCAGTGTCTACTGCATCGCACCCCTGTTGCCGGAGTCCTGCCGCAGTCGCCATTATGTAGGGGGTAGTGTATTGGGTCAGCTTTGCCTCTGACTGTTTTAAGCGGTTCAAATCGCTCCCACACCCTTTGGTCCTGGACTCTGGACTTAGGTACAGGTTGCGATACAAAATTGGAGTAGACAACTGGTTTGGTGCAAGAAAACTGTGTTTTATTAGAGTCACAATAAAACTATAACATTGAAAAATTACCCTTAGATTACTGGAATAGTTACAGGCATTCAAGAGTACACTTGATTAGGAATGGGGAACACACGGCACAATGAGGGAAAAATCACATTAATAATCCCCCTACCCTTGTCCCACCCCCAATATCTAACTAAATTGTGCTAAAAGGGGCCAGGGATCATGCTCACCAATATGGGTTTCTTGACAGTTCGAATCCTGTCACTTAAGCCAGTTGCATTTTTGGGGTTCGCTCTTTGTGTCCTTTGGGGCCTGCCGTCTCCACGTGGTACTAGTCTTAGAATCTGCGAAGGTTCTTCAGTTGGGTGGAGTCTGCTGATGCGGTTTGGGCGCGGTTGTGGATTTGTCTGGTGAGTCCCCACTTTTCTGAGTTAGAAATAGGGAGAATAAAGTCTTTGTTGGGTAATTTAGCTTGTAGAGTGGAAAACTTCGGGTTTTATTCTACCGGTGGTGGTCTGGTCGTCGCGTTTTGTTGCGGTTGGGATTTGGTTGGCGGTCTTCAGTGTTGGCTCGGTCGCGGTGGCCTAGATCATTACCTGTGTAGTGGTAATGATCTGAAGGTATGGTTTACCCGGCCCTTTTGTTACCGCGGTACTCGTGGTCGGTCCTCGTGTAGGGCTGCGGTTGCGGCCTTGTCGTCTTCGGTCGAGCCTGCCTCCCGTGCCCCCACGCCATGATAGAAACATAGAAACATAGAAACATAGAAGATAGGAGCAGGAGTAGGCCATTCGGCCCTTCGAGCCTGCTCCGCCATTCAATGAGATCATGGCTGATCATCCAAATTCAGTACCCGGTCCCTGCCTTCTCCCCATATCCCTTGATCCCTTTAGCCTTAAGAAATATATCCAACTCTTTCTTGAATATACTTAATGAACTGACCTCCGCTGCCCTCTGTGGCAGAGAATTCCACAGGTTCACCACTCTCTGGGTGAAGAAATTCCTCCTCATTTCAGTCCTAAATGGCTTACCCCTTATCCTTAGGCTATGACCCCTGGTTCGGGACTCCCCGGCCATCAGAAACAACCTTCCTGCATCTGGTCTGTCCAGGCCTGACAGAATTTTATAGGTTTCGATGAGATCCCCTCTCAATCTTCTAAACTCCAGTGAGTATAAGCCCAGTCGACACAATCTCTCCTCATACGTCATTCCTGCCATCCCAGGTATCAGCCTGGTGAATCTTCGCTGCACTCCTTCCATGGCAAGAACGTCCTTCCTCAGGTAAGGCGACCAAAACTGCACACAATACTCAAGGTGTGGTCTCACCAAGGCCCTGTACAACTGCAGCAAGACATCCTTGTTCTTGCACTCGAACCCTCTTGCTACGAAGGCCAACATACCATTTGCCTTCTTAACCGCCTGCTGCACCTGCATGCTTACCTTCAGCGACTGGTGTACAAGAACACCCAGGTCTCTTTGCACTTCCCCTTCTCCCAATCTATTGCCATTCAAATAATAATCTGCCTTCCTGTTTTTGCCACCAAAGTGGATAACCTCACATTTATCCACATTATAGTGCATTTGCCATGTTTCTGCCCAATCACCCAACCTGTCCAAATCATGCTGGAGTTTCACGACAACCTCCTCACAGCATACCCTCCCACCCAGCTTTGTGTCATCTGCAAATTTGGAGATATTACATCCAATTCCCTCGTCCAGATCATTTATATATATTGTGAACAGCTGGGGTCCTAGGATCAATCCTTGCGGTACCCCACTAGTCACTGCCTGCCACCCGGAAAACGACCCGTTTATTCCAACTCTTTGCTTTCTGTCCGCCAACCAGTTCTCTATCCAAGTCAATACCTTGCCCCCAATCCCATGTGCCTTAATTTTGCATGCTAATCTCTTATGCGGGACCTTATCGAAAGCCTTCTGAAAGTCCAAATACACCACATCCACTGGTTCTCCCTTATCTATTTTACCAGTTACATCCTCAAAAAATTCCAGTAGATTAGTCAAGCATGATTTACCTTTTGTAAATCCATGCTGACTTTGTCCGATCCAGTCACTGCTTTCCAAGTGCTCTGCTATTACATCTTTTATAATGGACTCTAGCATTTTCCCCACTACCGATGTCAAGCTTACCGGTCTATAATTTCCCACCTTTTCTCTACCACCTTTTTTGAATAGTGGGGTAACATTAGCTACCCGCCAATCCATGGGTACTGTTCCAGAGTCTATCAAGTTCTGGAAGATGACCAGCAATGCATCTACTATTTCTAGGGCCACTTTCTTAAGTACCCTGGGATGTAGATTATTAGGCCCTGGGGATTTATTGGCCTTCAGTCCCATCAATTTTCCTAACACAATTTCCCTACAAATACTGATTTCTTACAGTTCCACACTTTCATCAGACCCTATGTTCCCCGGCATCTCTGGGAGGTTATTTGTGTCCTCCTTTGTGAAGACAGAACCAAAATATGTATTTAGTTGGTCTGCCATTTCTTTGCTCCCCATTAAAAATTCCCCCGATTCTGACTGCAAGGGACCTACGCTTGACTTCACCAATCTTTTTCTCTTCACATATCTATAAAAGCTTTTACAGTCAGTTTTTATGTTCTCTGCAAGCTTACTCTCATACTCTATTTTCCCTTTCTTAATTAATCCCTTTGTCCTCCTTTGTTGAATCCTAAACTGCTCCCAATCCTCAGGATTATTGCTTTTTCTGGCCAATTTATATGCCCTCTCCTTGGACCTTATGCTATCCCTAATTTCCCTTGTTAGCCACGGTCGGGTCATCTTTTTTGTTTTGTTTTTATGCCAAACTGGGATGAACAAATTCTGTAGTTCATCCATTCGGTCTTTGAAAGTTTGCCATTGCCTATCCACCGTCAACCCTTTGAGTGCCATTCCCCAATCAATCCTACCCAACTCACTCCTCAGACCATCGTAGTTTCCTTTATTTAAATTGAGGACCCTAGTTATCGAGTCAACTACTTCATTCTCCATCTTAATGAAGAATTCGATCACATTACGATCGCTCCGACCCAAGGGGCCTCGTACAACAAGATTGCTAATTAATCCTTTCTCGTTACATAATACCCAGTCTAAGATGGCCTGATCTCTGGTTGGTTCCTTGACATATTGGTCCAGGAAACCATCCTGTAAACACTCCAGGAATTCCTCCTCCACAGTATTGTTACTCATTTGGTTGGCCCAATCTATATGTAGATTAAAGTCACCCATGATGACTGCTGTGCACTTATTGCACGCTTCTTTAATTTCTCTTTTAATGCCATCCCCAACCTCCGCCTTACTGTTTGGAGGTCTATAAACCACTCCCACTAACGTTTTTTTCCCCTTAGTATTTCTCAATTCTACCCATACAGATTCCACCTCATCAGAGCTAATATCCTTCATTACAATTGTGTTAATCCCTTCTTTAACCAGTAATGCTACCCCACCTCCCTTTCCTTTTTGCCTATATTTCCTGAATATCGAATACCCCTGGATGTTGAGTTCCCAGTCCTGGCCTTCCTTGAGCCACGTTTCCGTAATCCCAACCAAATCGTATTTGTTTACTTCTATTTGCGCAGCCAATTCATCCACCTTATTACAAATGCTCCTCGCATTAAGACACAAAGCCTTCAGGCTTGTTTTTTTAACGCTCTTAGACCTATTAGAATTATTATTTACTGTGGCCATGTTTGATTTAAACCGTTGATTTCTCTGACTGCCACTTTTGTTTTTCTCCTTCCTATCTTTTGCTTTTATCCTTGTTTCCCTTTCCTCTGTCTCCCTGCTCAGGTTCCCAGCCCCCTGCCATTTTAGTTTAAACCCTCCCCCACAGCACTAGCAAACACTCCCCCTGGGACATTGGTTCCAGCCTGTCCGGCATGCAAACTGTCCGGTTTGATCTGATCCCACCTCCCGCAGAACCAGTTCCAATGTCCCAGGAACTTGAATCCCTCCCCCTGGCACCATTCCTCTAGCCACGTATTCATCTGAAGTATCCTTCTATTTCTACTCTGACTAGCACGTGGCACTGGTAGCAATCCTGAGATTACTACCTTTGAGGTCCTGTTTTTTAATTTATCTCCTAACTCCCTATACTCCGCTTTTAGGACCTCATCCTGCTTTTTACCTATATCGTTGGTGCCTATATGCACCACGACAACTGGCTGTTCACCCTCCCCTTCCAAGATGTTCTGGAGCCGCTCGGAGACATCCTTGACCCTTGCACCAGGGAGGCAACACACCATCCTGGAGTCTCATTTGCGGCCGCAGAAATGCCTATCTATTCCCCTTACAATTGAATCCCCTATTACTATAGCTCTACCCCTCTTTTTCCTCCCATTCTGTGCAGCAGAGCCACCCCTGGTGCCAGGAAGTTGGCTGCTGCTGCCTTAGTCTGATAAGCCATCCCCCCCAACAGTACTCAAAGTGGTGTATCTGTTGGAGAGGGGGATGGCCACAGGGGACCCCTGCACTACCTGCCTATGCCTAGTACTCTGCCTGTTGGTCACCCGTTCCCTTTCTTCCTGTCCAACCTCTACCTGCGCTGTGTCCAACTCCGTAAATGTGCTATTCATGATGTCCTGATGTTGTGTGACCCTTCCTGTTGGCTTCTGAATGATGATGCAGCCCTTGGTTACGAGTGGGCCTACAGTTATACTTTTTTTTGAGTTTGTTATCTGCGCGCCAAATCAGGGTTAGTTCTTTGTCCGATTTTTGGCGGGCTCCTTAAGGTGATTATAGCCATTTACTTTAACTGGCTTTGGGGCGGTTGTCTCGTTGCTAAATGGCTTTTAATGTCTTGCATGTTTGTTATGCATAATGTTAATTGGTGTCTTCCTGGCTTGGCAGCTAGCGCGAACTGTAAGCGATTATTTATGCAGAGTTTTGATGGGCTTTAGGTTTGTGCAAGATTAACGGCTGAAAATTCAGTAGCCTTAGCGCCTCATTTGAGGCGCTAGAGGGCCTTGCGCCAGAGTTATGGCCAGTAGTGAAATTCCTTGGGGCCCTAAATCGGCGTTGCTCCGGTAGCGCTGCGCCGGCACCGATGACGTCATCGGTGTGCGCAGCGTCCCGGTTGCCGTAGTAACCCGCCCGAACTCCGAAATTGAGTTGCGGCCGCCTCGCCCGTGGCAGCCGCAACCAGCGTTTTGTCAGAGGTGCCTTACTGCAGTTAGCGCTGGCGCATTAAAGGCCCCGCGGCGGCCGGCCGCTTTCCCGCCGGCCGCCTGCCCGCAGCTCCCTCCCCGGACTTCCCTCCCCCCCCCCCCGGAACAGATGCAAGCCCGGCACTTGTCCGAGGTGCCGGGCTCATTTTTAAGCAGATTTGCGCGGGCCGCGGCCGGGTGCAGGCAGCTCCTCCTTAACGGAAGGAGGAGGCCTGCACTTCCCCAGCCTGCCGCACCGCATCGGGTGCCGCAGCGCCAGAATTGCGGCGCGAAACGGCAGTTAGCGCCCTTTTCCAGGCGCTAAGACCCTTCAGTAGCGCCGGCAGCCGTTTGGGCGCGGCGCCACTGAATTTTTGGCGCGCGCAGGGGACTTAGCGCCGGCACTAATTTCCGGCGCTAAAGCCCTGGCTAAGCCAAAACCCAATTTCTAGGCCTAAGTCTTTTCCTGGGTTGATTTGTTTAAAGGGAAGAATGCGTGTTCTGTCTCCTCCAGTTGTTTGGTTTCGAAATAACAAATCAAAGCTGTCTCCCACAGGCACAGGCATGTCAAGTTTTAAGCTTTTGAACTTGACATCCTGCCTGCAGGGTCCTACTTTAACCTTGCAGTTTTTGCTATAAAGTCCAAAAGTCATTCCCTTCAGGGTTCCCTTATCGATAACTTGTCCTTCAGGGTCCCTTATTAATAACTTGGGAAATGTGGGAATTTTGAGAATCCTACAGGTCCGTGGGACCGGTTGGACAGGGAGCCAGATCTTGGAGTGAAACGGTGGATGCCTGGCCATCAGGGTACTGCATGTGCGCGTATGTGGGATTAACGTCTGTTAGTTCCACCTCGTCGATGAGGGGATCATTCTTGGAAAATTGAACGAATCTTCAGAGCTGCACGGGGCCGGGAGCTGCCAACCATGATGGTAGGGATGTCCCATGAGTGGAGCAAAGCTGGAACCCGAAGAATCGTTCATGAGGAGTGTAGGGGGTGGCGTGTGGTGGTGTTTGGCACGTACGTACGCCCAGTCAGTTATGCCCCTGACTGTTTTGTGAGCATTTTGAATCACTCCCACGCCCCTGGGTTCCAGACACCGGACTTAGGTACAAGGTGGCGATACAGAGAAGACTCGAGTGGACAGGTGGTTGGATGTAAACAAAAACCAAGATTTTATTGAAGAGGAAAAAAAACTTGATACAATTTTATGGGAAAAATTACTAGTGTACACTTCTACAGGCAAAATTACAAATGCAAAAGAATAATAATAACTATACTTATGCAGGGAATGGGGAACACATGGCACATCGAGGGAAAACAGCTATCTTAACAATCCCCTTATCCTTATCCCACCCCCTATACCTAACTAGATTAAGCTATGACGGGTCAGAACTTCATGCTCACCAATCAAAAGGTTTGTTAGACTCAAAACAGCGGTTAGGTTCGGGGTTCATTCTTGGTGCTCTCTGGAGCTTGTCATCATCACGTGGTCTCCAGGCGCTGCAAGGGCGTTGTCCGGGTTCGCGTACCCCAAAGTTAAAGTCTCTGTTTGGGTACTTTACCTTGCAGTGATGATTCTTCGTCGACAGCGGCCAGTTTGAGTTGGTGTGCAGATATTCGAAGGTCGGCCGAGGCTGAAGGCCCGATGATTCGAAACCTCCCCTCGTTTGGTCTTCTCCAGCCCGTCTACCCCTCGGTGGTTTTCTCTTCTCCCCTCGTCGCGTCCCAACTCACCTGACCTGAATCTGTCTGTGTGCTCGACCTGGTGCTGGGGCAGTTCCAGATGGAGTGGGAAAAGGGCACGAGCAAAGGCCAGGGGGTAAGCACGGGACAGGGAAAGAGCGGCAGCCACAAGGGCAAGGGGCCGAGGAGCAGCACCAGCACACCAACCAACGAACGCCCCTGATGATCCTGGACACCAACTCACCAACTGCCAACTTCATTGCTACCTGAGGGGGCCTTCAATTATACCTTCATCAAAAACCCTTATCTGCGCGCCAAATCAGGTTAGTTCTTTGTCTTAATCTTGGCGGGCTATTTTAAATAATGATAGCAATCCATATTAACTGGTATTGGATGGCCGGTAATCGCATCTACCGGCCCGATAATTGACTTGTATTGTCCTGAAAGTTCCTTGATGGGCCTTGTCCAGCTTCGATGGCTCGGTTAATCTGTTTTCGATAATATATGCAGACCGCTAGATGGCCTTAACTATAGGCCTAAACTGAATTTAGATTTGCCTCCAATTCGGCCTAATGCATAATTCAGAGTCCTGTCTGGTTCCAAAATACAAAGTTTCTCTTCACAGAAAGCCTGCAGCCTTAGTTTCGATTTCTCCCAAGCTGTCTGCGTTGCAGAATCCATTTTGGAATCCCACAGGCTTTCTGCCACGAGGCACGGATGCCATCTTGGGTACCCTTTTAAATTTAAAATGTCCATGCAGGGTCCCGTTTATTAATAACAGCCTTCGGGGAAATGCAGAAATTTTGTGAATCTTACAGAAGTAACTTTGGTGGACATAGAAAGAAGAGACCTGATGGAATGCAACACGTCCGGGAGCACAGTTTCCCACTGCTGGTCTGGTAGGTTGCGTGACCTCAGTGCAAGATGAGCAGCGTTCCAAATGATAGCGTTGCATCTCTCAACCTGTACGTTACCGATGGGATGATATGGCGTTGTTTTACTTGTGGCAATTCCCCATTGGGAAAGATAACTTTTGAGTTCGCTTGACATGATCAGAGTGGATGACATTCGCCGTACTGCAAAGGGAAAAGACCTGATCGAGGCATTTGATCACTGTGGAAGTAAGCATATTGGGACAGGGGAAAGCAAAGGGAAAGCGTGAATATTCGTCCATGATAGTAAGCAAGTAGGTGTTTCGCATTGAGGAAGTCAATGCTGAATCGCTGCATAGGCTGTATAGCGTGTATGAGCGAGCCATCCGACGGACGGAAGAATTGCGGTTTTAATTCCGCGCAAATTCTACAAGTGGAGCATATTCTTTTCACGTCTTCCGTAGAAAATTGGAGATTTTTAGATCGCACAAAGTACAACATCTGGATAAAGCCAGGATGGCATAAGTCAGTATGAAGATCCGCAAGAGTCGAAGTTGACATAGAAGAGCAGAATGCACGTGTGAGGGTATCAGGGGCCACATTCTCTTTGCTGGGTCGATAATGTATGGTGTAGCCAAAGGCGGCCAATTTCATCCTCCAGAGCTGTATTTTGTTATTCTTGATCTTAGTGCATTTCAGGTTATCCAGCATAAAGGCTACAGAGCGCTGATCGGTTATAAGCGTGAAATGGCGACAAGCGAGAAAATGGCTCCATTTACGCACTGCTTCGATGATAGCCGTAGCCTCCTTCTCCACAGGAGGATAATGGAGCTTGCTACCCTGTAAAGTTCTGGACAGAAATGCAACAGGTCGACCACATTGATTCAAGGTAGCCGAGATCGCCACCTCCGATGCATCGCACACGAACACGAAAGGGAGATTTTCATCGATGGAGTGAAGCGTGGCTTTTTCCAGTTGTCGCTTGAGGAGGTTGAAAGCTGAAATAGCCGTTGCCTCCTAACGGAAATGACTTCGCGTGAAGCAGGGGCTGGACCTTGTCGGAGAAGTAGGGTATCCACTTCGCATAATAGGCGAACATGCCGAGTGCCCGACGAAGAGAGCCGAGGTTCGTAGGGGGAGGGAGTTCCTGAAGCGGATGAAGTCACTCCGGATCCGGTTTGATGACACCATTGCCCACCCAATAGCCAAGGATGTTGACTAATGGTACTGATTTCACAGATTTGGACTCATTTAAAGTTAAGTTGTGATGACGGAGAACGTCAAAAAATTTCAGGAGGTTGGCATCATGCTCCTTCTGGTCATGACCAGCAATGGTGATATTATCCAGATATGGAAAAGTGTCCGTTATGTTCTCCTGTTTGACTAGGCAATCCATTTCCTGTTGAAAGACGGCCACCCCATTGGTGACCCCAAATGGAAGGCGACAAAACTGGTAAAGCCGACCATTGGCCTCAAAGGCCGTATACTTTTATCAGAGTCTTTTAACGGTACTTGATGGTATACGCTCTTTAAGTCAAAAGTTGAAAATACCTTATAGTTGGCAAGGTTATTGACCATGTCATTGATGCGTGGTAGTGGGTAGGCATCCAGGTCGGTATACTGGTTAATAGTGTGTGAGTAATCAATGCAAAGACGTTTCTTGTGTTGCTTCAGAGGATTTTTAACAATGACGAATTGAGCCCGCCAGGGAGATGAACATGGCTCAATGATACCGTCAGCTAAAAGGCAAGAGATCTCTGCCTCGATAAAGGATAGATCATCTTGGCTGAAACGTCATGATTTAGTGACTATGGGCTTACATCGTGGGGAAAGATTGGCAAACAAGGAGGGCTCGTCGAGCGAAGCCGCCGAAAGCGCACAAAACAGTACTTTGGAAATAGTAAGCACCGGCTTTGACCCTCCAAACTCGAAAGTGAGTCTTTTGTGTTGTTTCTGGAAATCCTGTCCCAGGAGCACATCACTGCATAGGTTTTTGAGCACTCCGAGCCGGGTGGAGAAATAAGTGTGGCCATTGAGAATAAGGTTGACAAGACTAAAGCCGGAAGAGTTGGTGGTCAGTGTCATCAGAGCCATTGCAATTTCCCTGTCCGAGGGGTAAATATGCAATTTTAACTTACTGACAGCCCGCGCACTAATGAAGCTGTCAGAGCTGCATGAGTCGATTAATTAGTGCACTCAAAATGTGTCCATTTACTGAAACCTTCATGGCAGCATGGGATAGACTTTGGGGATAAAACAGCTGTGATGTGAGGAGGAGCAGTTTTACCCTTGACAGCTGTAACCTTAGTAGTGGCTCTTGGGGGCGGAGCAGTTTTATAGATAGTACATAAGAACATAAGAAGTAGGAGCAGGAGTAGGCCATACGGCCCCTCGGGCCTGCTCCGCCATTCAATAGGATCATGGCTGATCCGAATCCAGACTCACGTCCACATCCCTGCCCTCTCCCCGTAACCCCTAATTCCCTTATCTGCTAGGAAACTGTCTATCTCCATTTTAAATTTATTTAATGTTGCAGCTTCCGCAGCTCTCTGGGGTAGCAAATTCCATAGATTTACTACCCTCTGAGTGAAGAAGTTTCTCCTCATCTCAGTTTTGAAAGGGCAGCCCCTTATTCTTAGATTATGCCCCCTAGTTCTAGTCTCACCCATCAGTGGAAACATCCTCACCGCATCCACCCGATCAAGCCCCCTCACAATCTTATATGTTTCGATAAGATCGCCTCTCATTCTTCTGAACTCCAATGAGTAGAGTCCCAACCTACTCAACCTTTCCTCATACGCCAACCCCCTCATCTCCGGAATCAACCGAGTGAACTTTCTCTGAACTGCCTCGAGAGCAAGTATATCTTTTCTTAAATATGGAAACCAAAACTGCACGCAGTATTCCAGGTTTGGCCTCACCAATACCCTGTATAACTGCAGCAAGACTTCCCTGTTTTTATACTCCATCCCCCTTGCAATAAAAGCCAAGATTCCATTGGCCTTCCTGATCACATGCTGCACCTGCATGCTAACTTTTTGTGTTTCGTGCCCCAGGACACCCAGATCCCTTTGTACTGTAGCACTTTGCAGTTTCTCTCCATTTAGATAATAACTTGCTCTTTGATTTTTCTGCCAAAGTGCATAACCTCACACTTTCCAACATTATATTGCATCTGCCAAATCTCTGCCCACTCACTTAGCCTGTCTATGTCCTTTTGCAGGTTTTTTATGCCCTCCTCACTCACTGCTTTCCCTCCCATCTTTGTATCGTCGGCAAACTTGGATATGTTGCCCTCGGTCCCTTCCTCCAAATCGTTAATATAGATTGTAAAGAGTTGAGGTCCCAGCACTGACCCCTGCGGAACACCACTTGTTACTGATTGCCAGCCCGAGAATGAACCATTTATCCCAACTCTTTGTTTTCTGTTAGATAGCCAATCTTCCACCCATGCCACTATATTAACCCCAATCCCGTGATTTCTTATCTTGATCAGTAATCTTTTGTGTGGAACCTTGTCAAATGCCTTTTGGACGTCCAAATACACTACATCCACTGGTTCCCCTTTATCCACCCTGTATGTTACATCCTCAAAGAATTCGAGCAAATTTGTCAAACATGACTTCCCCTTCATAAAACCATGCTGACTCTGTCCTATTAAATTATGTTTGTCCAAATGCTCTGTTACTGTTTCCTTAATAATGGACTCCAACATTTTGCCAACCACAGATGTTAGGCTAACTGGTCTATAGTTTCCAGCTTTTTGTCTACTTCCCTTCTTAAATAAGGGTGTTACATTAGCAGTTTTCCAATCTGCCGGGACCTTTCCTGAGTCCAGGGAGTTCTGGAAAATAATCACCAATGCATCCACAATCCCTACCGCCACTTCTCTCAAGACCCTAGGATGTAGGCCATCAGGTCCGGGGGATTTATCCACCTTAAGTCCCATTATTTTACTGAGTACCATCTCCTTAGTGATTTTAATCGTGTTTAGCTCTTCCCCCCCGCCCCATTGCCCCCTGTTTGTCCAGTGTTGGGATATTTTTAGTGTCCTCTACTGTAAAGACTGATACAAAATATTTGTATCTGCAAAACTAACAGGGGCTCTTGACCGGTATACCTTAGAAAAGTGGCCTTTCTTACTAACAGAGGCTCGTGACTGGCATACCTTAGAAAAGTAACCTTTCTTACTGCAATGATTGCAGGTTACGTTACGAGAAGGACAAAATTTCCTATAGTGGAATGCACCTCCACAGAAGAAACACTTCCTTCCAGATTGCCAAGATGCCACTAGGGCAGGGTCGTCATCAGTGAAGGCTTCTAGGGTAGGGTTGTCATCAGCTAGGTTAGTGTCATCATCAGTGAGGGCTTACGCCCGAGGCCTATCAAAGGAGTTACTAAAAGTGATTGCAGCAGCCCGTGCACGTGGTAAAAGATAGGTATCTGCATTCCTCTTTGCTAAGTCCAGAGAACATGCCTGGTCATAGGCAGTCTGTAACTCAAGGGTTTTATTCTCCAACAGACGCTGGCGTATGAAGGGAGACGCAATCCAATTAATAAAGGAATCACAAATTAACTCCTCCTGGTACTGCTCAGCTGTGACAGCTTTAAGATTACAATCCTTGATGAGCCTGCAAAGCTTTTGAAGGAATTCATCAAGTGATTCCCCGGGTTGTTGTCGTGTTGGGGCCAGTAGATGTCAAGCAAAAATATTAGGATAGCGGAGTCATAGTCTACACAGTCTTCGATATAGTCAAACACATGAGGAGATACATAATTGGCAAGTATCTCTAATTTATCAGGAATATTTTCACCACACACCCTGAGGAAGTTGCTGAAGGTACGATACCAGTGTTTCCATTCCTTAGTAGTTGTAGGTGAATTCGGGTCCAGGTCAAGATGGGCGGGTCTGAGTAGTTTGTCCATGATGGATTGATTACTACATCGGAGTTCCCTTCTACAGTTGAAGTCGTAACTGGCTGTTCCCGAAATCACTCAGAGCGTGGAGCCGATACACAGTTGATTAAATTGACATAAGAAAACTACTAAGCACTTGGTTTGAGTATAAATCAAGGCTTTAATCAACTGTTTCACAACCATGAGTTTCTAGTTACATCACTAGTTCCTGGTTACAAAAACGTCCTGAGCAAGCTGGGCCGATGCCCGAGTATTTATACTTTCCTTGGACGGTGCCATCAGCTGGCCGCCCAGTGTTATCTCATGAGTCATTTCTACATGAATGGTAAGATTCATGACAAGTTCCACATTTTCACCACTCTGTGTAAAGACATTCCTCCTAAATTGTTTATTTGATCTATTAGTGGCTATATTGTATTTATACCCCCTTGTTCTGGACTCACCCACAAGTGGAAACAGTTTATTCATATCCACCCTATCCAACCTCTTCATAATTGTAAAGACCTCTATCAGGTCTGTTTTTAGTTTCCTCTTTTATAGAGTCAAGAGCCACAGCTTTACTGATATTTGCATCCTCTCAATTCTGGTAACATCCTTGTAAGTCTTTTCTGCACTTTCTGCAGTGTTTCAATCTCATTTTTGTAGTATGGAGACCAAAAATGCATGCAGTACTCCACATCTAACCAAGGTTCTATATAAATTTAACATTACCTCCCTCCTTTTTATTCTATTCCTTAGAAATGAGCCACAGCACTTTGAATGCACTCTTTCATAGCCTTAACAATTTGTACTGCTAATTGTATTGATTTATGTATCTGTATTCCCAAATCTCTTGCTCCTCTACCCCATTTAGTTGCTTCCCTTCCAAGGAATAAGTGGCCTCCTTATTTCCCCTACCAATCGCACCATCTCACACTTCATTATATTAAATTTCATTTGCCATTTATCCGCCCACTCTGCAAGCCTGTTTATATCTCTCTCTATTTTGGTGCAGTCTTCCAAATTATTTGCGATACCTCCTAATTTGGTATTACCTGCAAATTTTGACACCATACCTTCAATTTCTGAGTTCGGATCATTTATGTATATGGTGAACAACTGTGGTTGCAACATGCATCCCTCTGGGATACCGCTTCCTACTCCACTGGCCTGAGAAACTTCCCTTAACCTCTACCCTAATTTTTTCTGTTTTGTAGCCATCTTTCAATCCATTCTTCTATTGTGAAGGAATAAGCCATATTCAGAAAAATACACCATTCTATGAAAGTATTCTAGCCTTATTAAAACATAACATACTAGGTCTGGAAATCTGGCAGCCTCAACAATCTAAAGCTATAAACAGCATACAGGCTATTGAGATAAGATAAGTTGTTGACACTGAATCAATAGACTTATTGAAACAGGAGGTTGGCGGCTCCTGAAGTCTGCAGCCTTGGAAAGAATACAATGGTACACCCTGTTAAGGTGTCCTAAATTACACTTTGGAAAGAAACACAGAAAATTAAGAAACATATGCCTTTATAAAAATGGCATCAAATGAAACACGGGAGAGAAGATTCTGTGTTGCAACCAGCTAAGGTAAATAAGAATTGCATGGATCACCCTAGTTGAGGTGTTTTAATTTACACATCGTAAAAAGACACAAACAGAAGACCTTGGTAAAAATATCAAATAGATGCACCTGCTGGTTATGCCATTTTTTATGATAAGCTTTGAACACCTAGTGTAGAGACAAGGGGCTAGATTTTCAGTCGCTTGCGCCAGCAGTTAGCGCCTTAAGAGAAGTGATTTCCGGGCGCTATGCGTGTAGCGCCCGGGCGCAGTGCAGTTTGCGCCCCGCCCCAAATTAAGTTGCCCGTTAGCGCCGGCGCAAAGTTTAGCGCCCGCCCGGATGCGCGCGCAGAAAATGACGTCACATCCTCGTGCAACGCCCTTTGGCCGCCCCGATTGCAAACTTCAGTCGGACCGCCCCATTGTGCAGCGGGCGGCCGGAGCGTTTGGAAAAAGGAACGCAACACAACCAGCGCGGGCCCCGGGGGGCGCTAATTAAAGGGAACGTCCTCTCCAGTATAAAGTCCATCCTTTTTTCAGAAAACAGTCTTGTGCAACGCATTTCTGGAGACACAACAAGGAGGATAGCTAACTGGTTTCAAGCAGCAAGAGCCAGGTATTTTTGGACTCAGGCCATAGCGCTGCAAGTGGCCATTTGGAAATTAGACTGTTTGCCAGGATTTGATGGGGGCTGCATGGGGTGCCAACGCGCAGCTGCAGCGCCATGTCCGTAGGGCTCGCAGACGCATTGTGAGAGGGGCAGCCCTGGCTAGAGGCAGAGGGGGCTACAGGCGTCGGCCACGTAGGCCTTACCCAGTCAGGCTATACCGCCAGCAGTGCTCCTACCTAAACATGAGTGCCGCGCGATGTGTTAGAAGGCTCCGATTCCGAAAGGAGGTGATTGCAGAGATCTGCCACCTGCTTCGCCGAGATCTGCGGCCAAAGCTCAGGTGCAGGACGTCTCTGTCGGTGGAAGTGAAGGTGACGGTGGCATTGAACTTCTATGCCACCGGCTCCTTCCAATACGCTGCTGGGGACATAGCAAACATCTCCCAGTATGGCGCGCATCGCTGCATCCGCCACGTGACCGAAGCACTGTTCAGAAGGAGAAGCCAATTCATCTCCTTCCCCATGGCCCTCGAGAGCCAGCATCAGCGCGCATTGGGATTTGCCAGACTCGGGGAATTCCCCTTGGTGCAGGGCGCCATTGACTGTACGCATGTGGCTTTGCGGGCCCCTCTGGAGCATGGCGAGCAGTATCGCAACAGGAAGGGCTACCATTCTCTGAATGTGCAGCTGGTATGTGACCACAAGCAGCGCATCATGGCAGTCAATGCCAGCTTCCCAGGCAGCAGCCACGATGCCTTTATCCTGCGGCAGAGTACTGTGCATGACATGTTCCAGGCACAGCCTCCCCCAAGAGGATGGCTCATCGGGGACAAAGGCTATCCTTTGTGCACCTGGCTCATGACCCCGCTCCGCACGCCCAGGACCGCTGCTGAAGAGGCCTACAACGAGAGCCATCAAACCACCCGCAACATCATCGAGCTAACTATTGGGGTCCTCAAGCAGCGGTTCCGCTGCCTTGATCGCTCCGGAGGAGCTCTCCAGTATTCGCCGGACCGGGTCTCCCAATTTGTGGTGGTTTGCTGCATGCTACACAACCTGGCTATCCGCAGGACTCAGGCACTGCCACCTGACGTTGGACCAGCACCTCAGGAGGAGGAGCAGGAGGAGCATGAGGAGGAGGAGGAGCAGGAGTACGTTCCCAGGAGGGAGCGGCCAGGGCCAAGGGCCGCACGACGCCACCTTATTACACGGTACTTCTAAGCCACCTGTCAGGGAATGGCCAGGGGCCATGAGGGAAGATGAATGCAGCCGCTCCGCAAGCCCTCAGCCGGCGAAGCCAACAAACACTAAGAAGAACAACCATGGAGACTGCATGAATAAAGATAATTTTTTATTGCACAAAAATGAAAAGCCCTTCCCACATGAATCCCCAAAAACAATAAACGGGCCCCACAAAAAGCCCAACAAACGACTCACTCCCACAAACTGGGGAGGAGCCACTCCACCTTTCTTCAAACCGGGCCTCAACGTCGGCCTAACGCAAAAAATAAGCCCTCCAAAAGCACAACCATGGGCAAAATAAAGATGGCCACCGCCATATTAAAGGAAAGCTGCCCACACCCTCTACTGAGTGGCCCGCGAGGGCGAGACCTTGGCCAGCCTTTTGCCTCCCCTGCCCGGCCTGCTGCTCCTTCGCAAGCTCTGCCCAGTGGCTGCTGCGAGGCTGGGGGAAGGCGCCTGAGGCTCAGATGCCCTTCCGCCAGATGCCGCTGGGGGGCGGCCTACACGGCGTTTGGGCCTCGAGGGGCCGTCTGCTGAGTGGCGCACCTGAGCCTGGCCACCATCAGCTGCAGCCGCTTGCCCTTGACGCCCCAGAGGGGGAATGGCGGCGACGGATGGCGCAATGTGGGCCAGCTGGCGTCTGGGATGCGCTGGCTGGTGCTGTGGCGCGGTGGCACTCGGCCGGGCCCGCATTGCAGGATCCGCAGCAATCAGCCGACGGGCGGCTTGCTGGGATGGTCCAACGCGGCGGCTGCCCTGGCGATGCCTGCCTGAGACAGCGCGTGTGGCAGCAGTGAGTGGCCCTGTGGTCCTGGTGTGCGCGCGCATCACGTCCGCCAGGGTCTTGACGGCATCAGTCAGCATGCGGCCACTCGCGGCAGTTGCTGCCCCGAACTCGCGCACACTGGTCGCCAGCGACTCGATTGCCTCAGGCATGCGCCCCACCACGCTCATGAGCTCCGTGTGGCGCCGGTCCGAGTCGTCGGCCATCTTATCCAGCTACCGCACCTCCTCCGAAGTGAAGGTGTCCGGACTGGAGTCGCGACTCTCCCGCTGGGGAGGAGGGGGCCGAACTAGGGGACCCTTGCCGCGTTGGTGACAGCGAGTGTGCCGAGCAGCAGCACTCCCCTCTGATCCTTCCCCCCTTTGGGGGGAAGGCCGCGGGCCACGCGCACGGCTGCTGGGTGGCTGGACGCCACTGGTCCCAGAAGCTGCATTGCCCTGCGACAGTTCCTCCAGGCACTCGTCCATTGAGGAGGTGTCAAGCATTTCCTCCTCTCCTGCGGGACGTGACTGTTCCCCCGAAGGTCCGGCTTGCTCCTCCTCCTCCTCCTGGTCGGAGGTGCTGTCACTGGCAGCTTCAGGGTCCTGGTCGTCACCAGCTGAAAGCAGGAATGCACAAGAGTAGCTTCAGAGTGAGGAGACGGCGTCAGCGAGGGAGTTAGGACTGGTGGGATTCAGCGCATTGGTGGGACAGTGGCAAAGGAGGTAGCTCGGATGGGCCAGTGCGACGCGAGAGGGCCAAAAGGCGAGGTCCTTACCATTGCCGGGCAGTGGAGGGTCGGATACACCGCACGCTGTGGGGACAATCACACGGGCTCCCATGAGCACACACACGCGCTCCTCCAGCCGAGTGAGCTTCTGCAGCTTGGCGCGGCCACCCCTGGCACGGGCCTGGCGATTAAATGCTACTTTAGCCTGCAAGAAAAAGGACGGGCTGTAAGTGCGCAGTGAAGCCCTGATGTAGTGTGCACTGCCTCCCATGGTGGAATAGCTTGGACAGAGTGAAGCCCTGATGTACTGTGCACTGCCTCCCATGGTGGAATAGCTTGGACAGAGTGAAGCCCTGATGTACTGTGCACTGCCTCCCATGGTGGAATAGCTTGGACAGAGTGAAGCCCTGATGTACTGTGCACTGCCTCCCATGGTGGAATAGCTTGGACAGAGTGAAGCCCTGATGTAGTGTGCACTGCCTCCCATGGTGGAATAGCTTGGACAGAGTGAAGCCCTGATGTAGTGTGCACTGCCTCCCATGGTGGAATAGCTTGGACAGAGTGAAGCCCTGATGTAGTGTGCACTGCCTCCCATGGTGGAATAGCTTGGACAGAGTGAAGCCCTGATGTAGTGTGCACTGCCTCCCATGGTGGAATAGCTTGGACAGAGTGAAGCCCTGATGTACTGTGCACTGCCTCCCATGGTGGAATAGCTTGGACAGAGTGAAGCCCTGATGTACTGTGCACTGCCTCCCATGGTGGAATAGCTTGGCCAAAGTGTAGAGTGCCGAATGGCCATTTGATGCTCATGACTGTCCCAATGCTGCTGGCTGAGGGCTGGCCAATAGGACTTTCAAGTCCCTTTGCCCATCATGTCAGGTGTACATGCAAGAATGAGCAGGAGACTGGAAAGGCTACTCACCTTCACAATCCTGGTCAGATCGTTGTATTTTTTATGGCATTGTATGTGGGTCCTGGGGGCCTCGCCGGTGAACGTCACCCTCTGGGCGATCTGCTTCCAGGCTTTGGTGTAGTCATGGTGGGTTGGATTCCTCCCACTCTCTGGAAACAAGATCTTGCGCCTCACCTCCAGAGCTGCGACCATTATGTCCAAATCACCCTCTGAGAAGCGCAGGGCACGCTGACGGGCCTTCTCTGGCGTTGCCATGACTCCCTGGGGCTGAGCAGCAGTGTTGAGGCCTCTTTGCAAGGCTGCAGTGTGCAGGGCGTGGCAGCAGACCAATTCGTCCCTTCCCCCTTTAACAGCTGGTCGGCACCACGGGGTCTGCTGTCAGTGCAAAAATGACCGCACCCGCGCTGCGCCCCGCCTGGGCGCTATCCCTCTGGACCGCCGGCTTAGCGCCTAAAGGTAGGAGTGGAACGCCTCTTTTAGCGCTCCACCACTCTCTTAGGGCGAAGCCACTGAATTTCCGGCAACGGGGCGCTAATTTGGGGCGGGCGCTAACTTCGGGCGGGCGCTAAGGTTAGCGCCCCAAAACTGTCTATACTGAAAATCTAGCCCATAATTCTTAATGTTACCAGCTGATCTAACTGTAAGAACAGCAGGGGTCAGCAGGAAAATGACTAGAGATAATTAGCTTACATCAGCAGAAAACTTCAAAGGAAATACCACTGCAAAAGGGTATAAAAATTGAACTTACAAATGGGATGATAGATTCGCTGTAAAGGGGTAAATCGATTCTCTGGTTCAGAGGCAGGCTCTGTAAGTCTACACCTCTTTGTATCTCGGGGATCAACGGTATTGTATTCGATTTTGGTGGATATCCTGGAATAAGACTAAGAACTGTAAAACTAGCGAAGTTAAGATTTGAGAATAAGGATCTCTGATAATAGAATTGTAAGCTTTTTGTATTTGGAACTGTTAATGTTGTGATTGAAACACCTACTGTAATTATATGTCAGTTCTTTAATAAATCTATATATTTTTAGAATCGTCTCACATAATACTCCTGTATAAAACTCGCAAACTCAATCTCTGTACGTTCCTTGGTGAGGAGTTGCAGAATTCTGAGGGAGTTTTCCGGACACTCATCATATCCGGAATGTTACAGTCTAGCTAAACTTATTAAAAGTGCTATCTGGAGGATGGTAACATCTTAAGGTTGTTCCTTTCCTTTAGGGAGAGATAGTCTGGACCTTTAGACCCAATTAAGTGTCTTTAGGATTCGGCTACCTCAAACTTTAGTTGAAAGTGAACGTCTGGGGAATATGCCTGATCTGGGGTAGCCCTAAAGGGGCTAGGACTAGTAATAATCCTTTCACTATCTAGCCCCTGACTCCATGGCTGAAAAATTCGGTCTCGACCATTTTGGGGTGCTAACATCGCCTGGGCGCTAACTTTAGCGCCCGGCACTAATTAGCACCGGAGAACCGCAAAATTGAATTTTAGTGCCTCAAGAGGGAAGTGGAGTGCAGGAAGTGGAGTGGAGGGCCATTTTAATTTAAAAGGTACCTACCTGGACCAGCAAGGCAGCCGCGATCCCACGCGATCAGCCTGGCACTCAAGCAGAAAGTACTAGAACAGGAAAGGTAAGTTTTTTTCTTGCCTTGGCCGCCTCGCCTTTAATCATCGCCCCTGACGTGACCAGCTGCCCGATGCATGCCTCCTGCAGCTGTCAATGTTTTATACCAGTGCTGCTGCAGGGGGCAGAAGTCAACTTTGGGTCCATGGCGCTACCGGGGCGATGCACACGGCGATGATGTCATGATCTCTGGGCGAAGGAGATCAGGGCGCAATGCCATAGCGCCACCGCAAAACTCCCACCGAATATGGCGGGAGTCGATGTCAGCGCCGCGCCCGGTCGCAAAGCCATTTGTGGTCTATTAACGCCCCTGGGAATGCTAATGGGAGGCAGAAAGGCACCCAATTTCACCCCCCATATGCCCTGACCTTTGTCATGAGTCACTTCTGTGGCAACAAATCGAAGGCCTTCTGTAAGTCCATGTACACTACATCCACTGCATTGCCCATGTCTACTCTTTCTGTTGTTCATTCAAAGAATTCAGTAAGGTTGGTTAAACATGACATTCCTTTTAGAAATCTCTGCTGACTATTTTTTTATTATATTCTCCATCTCTATTTATTTCGCTTATTTTTTAGCAAAGATTCTTATATCTTTTCTACCACTGATGTTAAGATAACTGGTTAAATTTTCTTGGGTTCATACTACCTTCCTTTTTGAAGATAGGAATTATATTTGCTGCTCACTAGACTTTTGGCACTATTAATTTTTCTATTGAATTTTTATACTCGGATACTAGTGCCCCTGCTACCTCCTCCCTAATTTCTTTGAGTGTCCGTGGGTCCAATTCATTTTTTTTGACACCTCCACCCTTGCTGTTGCTCTTTATTGCACCTCCAATATGAATGATCTGTCATGCAGAATCCCCAAAGCAGTGTCAATGAATGGTGTAGTTATTTTCATCTTGTCGGCCTCCAGCTATTTTTTCCTTTTGGTTCCCGGGAGCTTCAAGGGCAACCAATAGCCCTTTCAGGACTGGTGCCAGATAGCTCATCCTGACACCGTTATGCTACCAGCACATCAAGCACTGTGTACCAGTATGGCAGTCATATTGAATATTTATTCTAATGAGCTGAGCTTGCACACCAAGTCAGCAGGAAGCACTAGTGGCATGTGTTTGTTTGCTAATTATTCACTTCTTTGTACATTAAATTTTAACAGAGGTGTTAATCCAGTTAAAATAAAATGAATTAAAATAGCCATTAAAATAGCAGAAAAGAGATTTGCAGAAAAACATATTAAACATTCATAGAGTCATCTTGAAATCAGGCTGAAATGAATTGTGGTAAAAATTCAAGTGACTCATTGGGCTCAATTTTGCCAGGCCCGAGGAGGCGGGAATGGATCCGTGTGGGGTGTTAAAATTGCAAATAGTGGCAGGCGGGCCCGAACCCACCTCCATCCCACCTCCAAGCAATTTTCCCAAATGCGTGGTTTCTGATCCCGTCTCCGTCCCGCCTCCAAGAGGTTGGATCGTCCCTTAAGACCCTTAAGGCCCTTAGCAACCACTGAATGGCCTCTATAATCCCATTTTGAGAGGCCTTTTTGATTTTAACACTTTTCCCACATGATGCACGCCTCCTCTGAAACACGACGGTGAAACCTGGCGGTAGCACAATTGGATTGCTGACTATCAGCTGCAGCTCCACCATTAAATAGGAGATTTGATCAGTCATCATTTGCAGGTGGCAGGACTTTGTTGACTCAGGTCTGGGGTGACTTTTAGCAGGCATAACCATAGCTGTGGAAGTTTGGAGCCTGACACCCATCTTCAGTGTGACCTCCTGGGAAACCCCTCTCGCCACCTTGACTGAGCGCTTCCTCAACTGAGGCACCTACCAGAAGCATGGGAACCATTTATTTCCTTTCCTCCTGGACAACAGATTCGGATGAAGACCAGCCGCGGCAGCAGCAGAACCATGAACAACAGCAGCACCAACAGCAGCAGCAACAACAGGAGCTCCAAGCTGCTGCGCACCCACCTGAATCTGCACAGGCCAGAAGGCGCCAGCGCATGGAAGCCCGTCGGCGCAGGAGATACCCCCCAAACAGGGTCTACAGACAGAGAATCAGCTACCTCAACATGACTGAGCAGCAGTGCCAAAGGCGGCTCCAACTTTCGCAAGAGGTAGTGGGTGACATCTGTGCAACGGTGCAGCAAGGCCTGGAACCCAGAGGAGCAGGTGTACACCCCTTACCAGTGGCCGTCAAAGTCACCACCGCACTCAACTTTTTTGCTTCAGGCTCATTCCAGGGATCAGCAGCAGACATCAGCAGCATCTCCCAGGCGGCCGCACACTCTTGCATCACGCAGGTAACCGATGCCCTCTTTGTCATCGTGCACAATCACATCCATTTCTCCAAGGATCAAGCAAGTGTCACGGCGCGTGCAGTTGGATTAGCTAATCTGGCAGGCTTTCTAAGGGTGCAGGGCATCGTTGACTGCACACATGTGGCCCATTAAGGCACCTCATCGCAATGCAGGTATTTTTGTCAACCGCAAGGGCTTCCACTCCATCAACGTGCAGCTGGTGAGTGACCACAAGAAGGAAATTTTGCATGTTTGTGCCAAGTACCCTGGCAGTTGCCATGACTCCTTCATACTGTGCCAGTCTAGTATGCCTCTGCTCTTCAGTCCGCCAGACCAACTTAATGGATGGCTACTTGGAGACAAGGGCTATCCCCTGAAGACGTGACTAATGACGCCGTTGAGGAGCCCATCCAACAAAGGTGAGGAGAGCTACAACTACAGCCACATTTCCACCAGATCTATAATCCAGCAAACCATCGGCTTGCTGAAGATGCGCTTCAAATGCCTGGATAGTTCAGGTGGAGCCCTGCGGTACTCAGCAGCCAGGGTCACAAAATCGTCGTGGTTTGCTGTGCACTTCACAACATGGCACAGCGTCGTGGCTTGCAGATTCCTGAGGACCAAGTGGCTCCTCACATATCCTCCTCCTCAGAAGAGAGCAAAAATGAACATTTTGCAGAGGCCCATCAACCGGCGTCAGCAGTACGCGAGAACATTGCTGCTCGGGATGCAAGGAACGCACTCATCTTGGCCAGATCTGCTTAGCTTAGCCAATCAAGCACTTTTGCCTCATAGCTTCTTACCAGAGCATCGACAATGGCCAAGAACCAGTGGATTCCTAGCACTGACCACCATACTGACAATTGCAAGTAATCCTAAGCCCTCAATGTGGAAGTCCCATTAGCAAAATGACACATGCCACAACTGCAACAGTTGCCATCAGAATTTTTATTTACAATACCCAACTGATGGATTTGCAACATTAAACATCACATTTCACCCAAGTGACTACCCTTGTGACTATTTGTGCAGTATCCTTCTCTTACATGTGCTCCTACATGGTGCTTCCCCCTTGGCATCAGCAGATGTGGAGGCCCCTTGCTGACTTTCTTGCTGCTTGTGTTTCGACACCTTTGGCAGGCTTCCTCTGGGGTTACGAACCTGTGAGGGCTCGGCAATAGTCTGCTGCTCCTGCGGCTGTGCAGGGGTTGAGACGCTGATCTCAGTTGGGTGGGGGCTCTGGTGGGGCTCTGACCGAGGACTTGGCAGTGGCATGGAAGTGGGAGCACTTGGAGAGGAGCCCCCACTTCCTTGTTCTCTGCCACCAACATCTCTCTCATGGGTCAGGTCCACCTCTGTGCTTACAAATGGCTTGAGAGCACCTTGCTGCACATTAAGGTGGCCATGGGGACCCGTGTCTGCACTGGCAGTCCTACTCAGAAGGACTTCCATGAAGGTTTGGTTTCTCAGTTCAATAGCTGACCATTGCTCCTCCAGAGATGTCAGTCTATTCTGAACACTCACCATGCTTTCTACACTCTGGTGACTTAGCTCCTCCATGGCCATAGCCATCCTCTCATCTACTGTAGCCATCCTTTCCACGGAGGTTGCCATCCTTTCTGTGGTGCTGCGTTCATGCGCCAATGACTCCACAAAGGCTCTGCTCATGTTTGTGGCGGACTCCTCCATTCACTCCACATTCGCAGCAACCCTGGAGACAAAACCTGCCAGAGACTCCTGCATCTGTTCCTGGAGTTCCAGCACCACTGTTCTTCTGGATGGACCCAGAGGCAGAGGGTCGACATGCAGCTGAGCTGAGCTGGCAGAGTCCTGCGCCCTCCGACTAGGACTCTCCACTGCTGTCCCTGTCTCCACAATCTGCTGATGCTCGCTTGTGAGCTGTGATACACCAGGTGACAACACTACTCTATCTTGCGATGGTCCCATCGAGGTGTGAGTGTCTGCGCTGGTGCTGGGTTGGCTGAATTCTGCTGATGCTGCGCACTCAGAGGTTGCAGCTTCCTCTGAGGAGTCTGGAGGCTCAGGCTTTTCCTCCTAGATAGTGGGGACGGGGCTCTCGATGGTCCTGTGGGGGAGTAAAGGAAAGGGTCAGAGATGTGAGGCCAAGGTTACATGCACATTGCATATTGCAGATGATCATAACTCCATCTGTTAGAGAGTCAGAATCATTATCAGTGACTCATGCAATGTCAATGAGAGAGATGAAAAACTATTCTTTCACCAGCTTGCTGTGATGCACCCGTCTGTCCGTCCCCCACTTGCGCATCGTCCTCGAGTCCCACAATCTCTAGGACCGCCTCCTCCCAAGGGGTGAGGTGGGCTACTGAGGGTGGCCCTCCTCCTGTCCTCGCTCTTTCCCTCTTATTGTGAGCTCTCTTTTCCTGCAATCAGGGAGACAAGTGGAGTTTGAGTGAGAATGAAGGAGTGAGTAGCGAATCCATAGCATAGATGCTTAGATGGAGACAAAGATGGAGTGAGGTAGCAAGACCAAGGGCCCTCCCTGTGTTTTGTAAGTTGTTTTCATAGCACCACAGTGATGGGGAGTGTGGGGGCTGCATAATTGAATAGGCGAATGTGACCATAGAGAGAGAGGGAATGGGTAAGGGTGCAGGGATGTCAGTGTCAAGTGGGATGTGGAGGAAGAGGTTGCTAAAGCTGAGTGCTGGTGAGGAGATGCAATGGGGATCAGATTGAGGGTGATGGGAAAGTCATACTCACTTTTCCAGTGCGCTGAAACCTCTTCCTGCACTGAAGCCAGGTTCTGCGGATCAGCGACAACGAGTTGGCCTCCTGGGCCACCTGGATCCACACAGCCTTCGTCTGCTGGGGAGGCTTCTTCCTCCCTGAAGAAGGGAAGAGCACCTCCTTATTAGCTCTTGCTCCCTCCACCAAAGCTTGCAGGGTGACATCATCAAATCTGGGAGCAGACTTAGGTCTCCCGCTGCTCATTTTCCCTCCAGGTCCCTCTCACAGCAAAGGCCAAGAGGTTGGCAGTCTGCAGAAGAAGCAAGGCTTCTTGCAGACATTAAATGCAGCAGCAATGATGATGTCATCGGAGACTGAATAAACTAATTGAGCCATGGGTTCCCACACGCTGGAACTCAATTGCCCAATTAGGTGAAAATCGCATCATTCTCCCACATCGATTTGGAATCGGGTGGATAACACGAAAAGTGGATGACACGACCCCAGCCCTCCCCAATGACAAAGTCGAGCCCATTGTTTTCAGAGTTCAACGACTACATTAATCCTGGAGTGTGTTCTTATCTATGTGACATCAACGAATACAATAAACACAAGACACCTGACAGTATTGTAGATAGACACCATGCACATGAGTATTAAACAATTGAGGGATACATTGGAGGCCATAAAACACAATCGACATCTCAATCAGTTTATCATCAGCATTTCAACCCTAAACTGCATCACATCTTTCTTTCTCTTCCAGCTATTTTCTCCACTTCTAGATCTTCCCCAGCTGAGAAAGCAGGCAGGAGACTGCTTCCATATATTTGGCAATACAACTGAGTAATTTATTGCCAGGTAATGTACGAGTAGCTTCCTCTCCAGTTTTTCTGTGGGGACATTTTTAGCTTCCATACTTACACCTCCCACTGATGACCCAGCTGAGATTCAGAACCTGCTGTGTACACAATGACAAAAGCAAACCCACAACCTAAGGATCAAACGCATTTATACACAAACTCATTGCACCTCAGAACTATCCCAGAAACAGTTACCTAACACACAAATTTAAATGCATAGAAGACATTCTGGAGTGTTATCTTATTTTGTTGAAGTCATCATCATGGAAAAGCTCAGTCGGTGGAATGTGCTGGCATCCATGAAAACCATGAAAACAGGCAAAATCTCAACAGAGGATCTAACAAAACAACAAACTTTCCACAAGAATGACTATACCAACTCTGCCTCAGATATCCAAAGATCAAAATCATTGCAATATTTTAACAAGGTGCTAACAAGATTAATACACAACAGCTGACACACCGACTTACAAGGAGATGGTGTAAGAAGCTAATGACTGCACAATAATACAGTGCACCTGAGCTATATTTAGTTCATATTCCTGAATTCTACCAATGTCACCTCTGATGTAGATCACCAATGGGCAGGCGATAATGGCAGACATGTGTGTGAGCCATTCCATTCCTTTACTTGCTTTCTCTGCTTAAATGCAAACGCAAATGGAATCATTTACTTTTTTGAGTTTATCCATCTATAATTTTTGTTCATGAAAGTACACCTCTAAGCTTAGCTTACAGCATATCCGCAGTCTTTCATATATATGGTCTAATTTGCACCATTATGATTCCTTCTGCACAAGGGTATTGGAAATACAAAATTGGATCAGTTTTCACCTTCACCGCTTAGATGGTAAACTGGCAGAGCTGATCATCTACCATTATAGAACCTGTGTAAGAAGTCACACAACACCAGGTTATAGTCCAACAGTTTTATTTGAAATCACAAGCTTTCGGAGCACTGCTCCTTCATCAGGTGAAGTGGAGAAATGCCTATAGACACAGATTATATAGTCAGAGTATAATGCCAGATGATTACAGGTAATCTTTCTAACTGCCATTTATCACACCTCGGCAGAGAGATAATCACAGCAATCAAAGGTGTGAATGGTGTCCAAACAGGTCAGTCAGGAAAACATTACATCAAAGAACAATGAGGTGGGGTCACAAGGGGATCTAACAAAACAACAAACTTTCCACAAGAATGACTATACCAACTCTGCCTCAGATATCCAAAGATCAAAATCGTTACAATATTTTAACAAGGTACTAACAGAGGATCTAACAAAACAACAAACTTTCCACAAGAATGACATACCAACTCTGCCTCAGATATCCAAAGATCAATATCATTGCAATATTTTAACAAGGTGCTAACAAGATTAATTGTTGGACTATAACCTGGTGTTGTGTGACTTCTTACATTTGTCCACCCCAGTCCAACACCGGCATCTCCACGCCATTATAGAACCTGCCCAATTTTCATTTACATTGATTTCAATGGAAGCACAAGAAGTTCGGACACACCCAATAATTAAAATTGCCCCATCACTTCCCAGACATGTCAAGGGTAAACTCATATTGGCAGCATACAAATTATGTTTCTTTTGCGTTTATGTTTTTGGTGGTGTCTTTATGCTCTTCAGGATGAGGGTTGTCAATAACAGAGATAGGACCCTTTTTTGCACTTTTGTCACCTAGCTTTAGCATAAGGAGTCCCAGCTCTGACATAGTATGGATAAATGCTACATAAAGCTTCTTCTACTCTGATCCAATGTCAAAAAAGAGCATCAAAACAATGGCCCAGATTTTGCTGTAGAAATAACAAAGAGGTTAACCGCGCTCTTAAAGTGAAAATCGGAGAGCAATTTCCAGCGAGTCCACATGCACAAATCAGGAAATTGCTGTCCAAGTTGCCCTGATCCTCCAGAAGCTTCGCTATAACAGTATCTCGCTGAGAGACTCAGCATCAAAATAAATTGAAGGGTGAGAAATTGCTGTAATTACATGATGGTTACCCACTAAACTCACCAGGAAAAGTTAGGGATTGTCCATTCCAGTGTAAGTACATTTTTAATAGTGTGATAAGTCTAATTACTGCCAAACAACCTCCCTGGCACTGAAACAAGTGTGGAGTCTCAGTCCTTCAGGTTTGAATTATTGTTGGAGATTTTTAAAAAAAATGTAAATACATTGGGGGGGATTTTAACTCAGGTGCGGGATGGTGTCATGTTATCCGAATTCCGTGTTTCCCACACGAATCTAAATGGATGTGGGAGATTGACGCAATTTTAATTGAATTGGCCAATTGATTTCCAACATGTGGGAAGCCTTTGCAAATGGGTTTTTCATGACTGAAAGTCCCCTCCGATGATGTCATCATTGCTGCTGCATTTAAGGTCCACAGCAAGACTTGCTTCTTCTGCAGACTGCCAAGCTTCTTGACTGTGCAGTATGAGGGAGCTGTAACAAATATGACAAGCGGGATGGCAAGATCAGCTCCTTGCTTTGACAAGCTGGCACTGCAGGCATTAGTGGATGGGGCTAAGGCTAATAGGTAGGTGCTCTTCCCTTCATCAGGGAGGAAGAGGCCTCCCACTCAGGCCAAGGCAGTGTGGATGCAGGTGGCTGAGGAGGTCAATACCTTGGGAGTCACCCGCAGAACCTGGATACAGTGCAGGAAAAGATTACATGACCTTCAGCGCACTGGAAAAGTGAGTATGAATTTCCCATCACCCTCAATCTGATCCCCATTGCCTTTCACCAGCACTCAGCTTTAGCAATCTCTTCCTCCACATCCCACTTGACACTGATATCCATGCACCCTTACCCATTCCCTCTCTCTCTATGCTCACATTCACATAACTATTCCACCATGCAGCCCTCACACTTCCTATCACTCTGATGCTTTGAACACAACTGACAACACACAGGGAGGGCCCTTGGGCTTGCAACCTCACTCCATCTTTGTCTCCTTCTAAGTATCTATGCTATGCAATCTCTACAGTCACTCCTTCATTCTCACTCAACCTCCACTTGTCTCCCTCATTGCAGGAAAAGAGAGCTCACAACAAAAGAGAGCGAGCCAGGACAGGAGGAGGGACAGCCTCAATAGCCCACCTGACCCCCTGGGAGGAGGCCATCCTGGAAATTATGGGAATAGAGAATGATTCATGTGTGGGGGACGGACAGACAGGTGTAACACAGCAAGCTGGTGACAGAAAAGTTTCCCATCTCTCTCTTTGACATTGCATGAGTCACTGATAATGATTGAGAAGCTGTAACAGATGGACTTATGAGCATTTGCAAAAAGCTATGTGCATGTAGCCTTTGCATCACATCGCTGACTCTTTCCTTTACTCCCCCACAGGACCATCACAAGCATTCGTCCCCCCTAGCCAGGAAGAAGAGGCTAAGCAGCCAGACTCCTCAGAGGAAGCTGCAACCTCTGAGGGCGCAGCGTCAGCAGAATTCAGCGCGCCCAGCACCAGCGCAGACACTCACACCTCAGTGGGACTTTCGGGACATAGAGTAATGTTGTCACCTGGTGTATCACAGCTCACAAGTGAGCATCAGCAGATTGTGGAGACAGGGACAGCAGTGGAGTGTCCTAGTCAGAGGGCGCAGGACTCTGCCAGCTCGGCTCAGCAGCATGTCGACCCTCTGCCTCTGGGTCCATCCATAAGATCAGAGGTGATGGAAGTCCAGGCACAGATGCAGGAGTCTCTGGCAGGTTTTGTCTCTAGGGTCATTGCGAGTGTGGAGTGAATGGAGGAGTCCATAGCGAACATGAGCAGAGCCTTTATGGAGTCATTGGCGCATGAACGCATCACCACGGAAAGGATGGCTACGGTGGAGGAGAGGATGGCTACGGTAGAGGAGAGGATGGCTACGTAGAGGAGAAGAGTGCGACGGTAGATGCGAGGAGGGCTACGGTCATGGAGGAGCTTAGTCGCCAGGGTCTGGAAAACATGGTCATTGTTCAGAATAGAATGACATCTCTTGAGGAGCGTTGGGCATCTACTGAACAGAGAAACCAGACCTTCATGGAAGTCCTTCTGAGTAGGACTGCCATTGCAGATACGGGTCCCCATGCCCCCACCCCTGATGTGCAGCAAGGTGCTCTCCAGCCACTTCCAGGCACTGGCCCCTTCTGGCCTGTGCAGCTTCAGGTGGGTGAGCAGCAGCCTGGCGTTCCTGCTGCTGCTGCTGTTGCTGGTGTTGCTGTTGTTCCTGATTCTGCTACTGCCGCGGCTGGTGCTCGAGCTCCTCTAATGCCCAGATGGGAAGGAAATAAATGGCTCCCATGCTTCTGGTATATGCCTCCGTTGAGGAAGTGCTGAGTGAAGGTGGCGCGAGGGGTTTCCCAGGAGGTCACACTGCAGAGGTATGGTTAAGCCTTCTAAAAGTTGCCCCAGAACTGAGACCACTAAGTCCTGCCACCTGCAAATCATGGCTGATCAAATCTCCTCTTTAATGGTTGACCTGCAGTTGATGGTCAGCAATCCAATAGTGCTCCCGTCAGGTTTCACATTCGTGTTTCGCACCAGGCATGTTTTACGTGGGAAAAGGGTTAAATTTGTAAGGGCCTGTTAAAATAGGATTATAGAGGCCATTTAGTGGTTATTAAGGGACTTAAAGACCAATCTCGCCTGTTGGATGCGGGACGGAGTCGGGACCATCAGACACGCCTGAATTGAAATTGCTCGGAGTCGGGAACCAGGCGGGGGGTGGGTCCCGCCCGCCAGTTTTTGCGATTTTAAACCCCTGCACGCCTCCAAGCCCAACTCCATGGCCCAATTGAGCCCACTTTTCTTTCTGTCTCTTATGTCCCTCTCTCTCTTAATCGCATCTTCCTTTCCCTCTCTTTGGGGGAATTTTAACTCCAAAAGATGGGTGGGTTGGGGTCGGGTGGGAAGTTAAAAGTGTTAAAAATCTGAATCTCATCTAGAACCCACCTCCAAACCGCCCACTTCCGGTTTTAACGGAGCCAGCATGAGGGAGGGCAGCCAACCCACTCCCAGGAGGCGGGTCGCTTGTTTAACTATTATAATGAGGCTGGTGTGCCTCAGAATAACCTGCATTTTAAATTTAATCCTGGCCAGTCTGATTTCGCAAGCCTCGGGAAACCCAACAGCTAATGGAAGGCGAAGACTGCTGGATCCAGGAGGAAAGTGCATTTCACTTACCACCTGGATCCAGCGTTCCTGCCCAACCCACCCTCGACGATCGGAGTCCACCCCACAATACCTCCACCCGAGGCCTCCAATGGCCTGCCTGGCCTCACTGCTCCACACCCAACCCCCAACACCCCACCACCATCATTCTCCAGGCCGGCCCCTTTCTCCCCCTCCCCGCCCCCCCTGATTATTCTCCAGGCCGGCCCCTTTCTCCCCCTCCCTCCCACCTGATTGTTCTCCAGGCTGGCCCTGTTCCCTCCCTCCCTCTCCGGCCCCCGATGTTCACTCTCCCCCCCGCCCCCATCACCCCCTGGCCCCTGATGTTCTCTCTCCCCCCCACAATCACCCCCTGGCCCTTGAAGTTCTCCCCCCCCAACCCCAATCACCCCCTGGCCCCTGATGTTCGCTCCCCTCCCCCCGCCCAATCACCCCCTGGCCCCTGATGTTCTCTCCCCCCCCCCCCAAATCACCCCCTGGCCCCTGATGTTCTCTCCCCCCCCAATCACCCCCTGGCCACTGATGTTCTCTCCCCTCCCCCCCCAATCACCCCCTGGCCCCTGATGTTCTCTCCCCTCCCCCCCCAATCACCCACTGGCCCCTGATGTTCTCTCCCCCCCAATCACCCCCTGGCCCCTGTTGTTCTCTCCCCTCCCCCCCCAATCACCCCCTGGCCCCTGATGTTCTCTCCCCCCGCAATCACCTCCTGGCCCCTGATGTTCTCTCCCCACCCAATCACCCCCTGGTGGCCCCTGATGTTCGCTCCCCTCACCCCCCCCCCGCAATCACCCCCTGGCCCCTGGTGTTCTCTTGCCCCCCAATCACCCCCTGGCCCCTAATGTTCTCTCCCCCCGCAATCACCCCCTGGCCCCTGATGTTCTCTCCCCCCCACAATCACCCCCTGGCCCCTGATGTTCGCTCCCCTCACCCCCCGACCCCCGCAATCACCCCCTGGCCCCTGATGTTCTCTTGCCCCCCAATCACCCCCTGGCCCCTGATGTTCTCTCCCCCACAATCACCCCCTGGCCCCTGATGTTCTCTCCCCTCCCACACCCCCCAAAATCACCCCCTGGCCCCTGATGTTCTCTCCCCTCCCCCCCCCCAATCACCCCCTGGCCACTGATGTTCTCTCCCCTCCCCCCCCAATCACCCCCTGGCCCCTGATGTTCTCTCCCCTCCCCCCCCAATCACCCACTGGCCCCTGATGTTCTCTCCCCCCCAATCACCCCCTGGCCCCTGTTGTTCTCTCCCCTCCCCCCCCAATCACCCCCTGGCCCCTGATGTTCTCTCCCCCCGCAATCACCTCCTGGCCCCTGATGTTCTCTCCCCACCCAATCACCCCCTGGTGGCCCCTGATGTTCGCTCCCCTCACCCCCCCCCCGCAATCACCCCCTGGCCCCTGGTGTTCTCTTGCCCCCCAATCACCCCCTGGCCCCTAATGTTCTCTCCCCCCGCAATCACCCCCTGGCCCCTGATGTTCTCTCCCCCCCACAATCACCCCCTGGCCCCTGATGTTCGCTCCCCTCACCCCCCGACCCCCGCAATCACCCCCTGGCCCCTGATGTTCTCTTGCCCCCCAATCACCCCCTGGCCCCTGATGTTCTCTCCCCCACAATCACCCCCTGGCCCCTGATGTTCTCTCCCCTCCCACACCCCCCAAAATCACCCCCTGGCCCCTGATGTTCTCTCCCCTCCCCCCCCCCAATCACCCCCCGGCCCCTGATGTTCTCTCCCCCCCCAATCACCCCCCAGCCCTGATGTTCTCTCCCCCCCCAATCACCCCCTGGCCCCTGATGTTCTCTCCCCTCCCAATCACTCCCCAGTCCCTGATGTTCTCTCCCCTCCCCCCCCAATCACCCCCTGGCCCCTGATGTTCTCTCCCCTCCCCCCCAATCACCCCCTGGCCCCTGATGTTCTCCCCCCCAGTCACCCCCTGGCCCCCGATGTTCTCTCTCCCCCCCCAATCACCCCCTGGCCCCTGATGTTCTCTCCCCCCGCCCACCCCAATCACCCCCTGGACCCTTGATGTTCTCGCTCCACCCCCCAAGATCACCCCCCAGCCCCCGATGTTCTGTCTCTCCAGCCCCCGGCTCTTACCAGATCATTCCGTCGCTCATCTCTGTGGCTTAGTGCCGCAGGCTTACCCACCCACAGCCAGCCAGCTTCTCCATCTGGCTGGCTGCAGGTGGCAAACAGAGGTTTCAAATGCAAATCAAGCCCTGCCGTTTAAAATTCCGGTCTTTATTTCACTTTCTATACCAGATTTGCCATTGAATGAAATATTCTAACTTACACGTCATGGTTCAGACTGTGCACTCATCAATAACAATTCTTCAATCTAATTGGATAAGGAAATGTGCAGTTGCTTGCCCTGTTAGATATCTTAATGTTGTGTCCTTCAATAATCAGACTGCAGGGAACGATTCAACAGGTGTTTACTGATTGAGGGTTACTCTAGAACTAATTGTACAGATCACTACTCAGGGTTTATATACAGGTGCGGTCACTGCCGGTACTACAGTATACAGGAGCTGTAAAAAGTAGTTCTCCCTTAAAGGTACATACATTACAATTCCTCCCCTTTTAGATTAACAGTACCATAACACTCATTTAACAATTAAATATCAAACTAATTACAATTAACACTTTTAACATGCAACATTAGCTGAAAATAGTCTATTTATAAATTCAATCTTTGGGGAGGCTTCCTGATCCTTTCTGGATAGTGTCTTTCCCGAGTGTCTTGCTCTTGGTGCGGAGGTGATTCTGGCCCCCTGTCGTCGGTTGGTTCATCAGCTTCCGATGTTACTGTTTCTGGGGTAGATGCTACCTGTACGTCGGGTTCGTCACCAGGTACGTATGGGCGAGGCATGGGGTTGACTTGTTCCTGTGACTCTAGGAGCTGGTCAGCATGGCGTCTCACGATGCTCTCCCCAACGTCCACTGTGTACATTAGTGGGCCCTGCCGTGTGCATATCGTTCCTGGCTGCCATTTTTCTGTTCGGTAGTCGCGGGCCAAGACTGGTTGCCCTACATTGAAGCTCCTTGTTGGCTTCTCATGGATGTGCTGGAATTGCTTACTCTCAACATCTCTTCATACGTTTGGTCTGAGCAAATCCAGGTGAGATCTTAAATATCGGTTAAAGAACATCATGGCTGGGGCCTGGTTGTTGACTGCATGTGTCGCATTCCGGTAGGCGAACAGGAAATTGTCCACCTTGTGCTGCAGCGGAATGTTGTCATTGTACATAGCCTTTATTGCCTTCTTAAAGGTTTGTACGAAACTCTCAGCCAATCCATTTGTGGCTGGATGATACGGGGCGGATGTGTAATGCCTTACCCCATTCCTTTTCATAAATCTTCGAAACTCTTCGGACACAAACTGTGGTCCGTTATCAGAGCAAATCTGCTCTGGCAAGCCGTTCCTGGCAAAAATGGTCCGTAGGACTGCAATAGTTTTCTCCGTGGTGGTGGAGGACATTTTGATCACCTCAGGCCATTTCGAGTGCGCATCCATGGCTATTAAAAATATTGAGTCCATGCATGGACCAGCAAAATCAATATGCACCCGTTGCCATGGAGATGAGGGCCACTCCCATGGGTGTAGAGGGGCATGTGGTGGTGCATTTTGGACCTTCTGGCATCCTGAGCAGCTCTTTGTCAGGTCCTCGATTTGCTGATCGATCCCCGGCCACCACACATAAGCCCTAGCAAGGCTTTTCATTTTCAGCCCTCCCAGTTGACCTTCGTGAAGCTCATTGAGCACTCTCTCCCTTAACTTGGGTGGAATTACCACTCGGGATCCACACATCAAGGTCCCCTGGCATACTGACAGCTGTTCTCTTCTGGATGAGAATGCTGGCAACAGTGAGTCGCCATGTGCTGGCCATCCCTTCACCGTCAAATCATATACTTGAGACAGTGTCGGGTCATTTCGGGCCTCATTCTCTCTACCAGCGTTAGTTACTGGCAAGCATTCAATTATAGTCGAATGAAATATTTCGACAGGATCCACTGCTGGTGCTTCCTCCGCAGTAGGCAGTGGCAGGCGTGATAGCCCATCAGCGTTTCCATGCTGTTTCGTGCCCTTATACTCGATTTCATATTGGTGCGCCCCTAGAAAAAGGGACCATCTTTGTAGCCGTTGCGCAGTCATCACTGGAATGCCCTTCTTTGGATTAAAGATGGAGACAAGTGGTTGGTGGTCAGTCAGCAAGGTGAACTTCTGCCCGTGCAGATAGTGGTTGAACTTTTTCACTCCCCACACTAGACTGAGGGCCTCCCTGTCAATCTGGGCATAGTTACGCTCGGCTGAGGTTAGTGATCGTGACGCAAAGGCTATTGGCCTCTCTGAGCCGTCCGAGAATTTGTGCGACAGCACCGCTCCAATGCCGTAGGTTGACGCATCACATGCCAACCGAATTGGTAATGCCGGGTTGTAATGGGCCAATACCTCTTTCGATGTGATTAGTGTTTTGCTCTTCTGAAAAGCTCGTCTACATTCGTCACTCCACTTCCATGGCACCCCAGTTTGCAGTAGGGTGTTCAGTGGGTGTAGTATTGTAGACAAATTTGTCAAGAACTTATGGTAGTAGTTTACCAGCCCGATGAACGACCTCAGTTGTGACACATTTTCCGGTGCTGGAGCCTTGACTACTGCCTCAATCTTCTCTGGGGACTTATGTAACCCCTCTTTATCGATAACATGGCCACAATACGAGATCTGTTTTCTAAAAAACTCGCATTTGGGGCGGTTAGCTCGGAGCCCATATTCCTGCAATCTAGTGAGCACCTGCTCCAGGTTGGCAAGGTGATCACTGTCATTTTCGCCCGTGACCAGGATGTCGTCCAAATAACACTGGGTCCCTGGGATCCCTTGCAGGACTTGTTCCATTGCCCTCTGCCAAATAGCCGGAGCTGATGCTACCCCGAATACCAGCCGGTTGTATTGATAGAGACCTTTATGGGTGTTGATTGTGAGGTATTTTTTTGATGCTTCTTCTACCTCCATTTGCAGATATGCCAGGGCCAGATCAATCTTAGTGAAGCGTTTCCCTCCAGATAGCGAGGCGAAAATATCTTCAATCCGCGGAAGTGGATATTGTACGGTGTGAAGGACCGGGTTCACTGTTACCTTAAAGTCCCCACAGATGCGAACCTTCCTTGGTTCCCCAGGCGTGCTGCTCAACGACTTTTTCATCACAGGGACGATGGGTGTAGCCCACTCACTCCAGTCTACCTTGGACAGTACACCTGAATGTTCCAGACTCTCCAGCTCTGCTTTGACGGCTGGGCGGATCGCATAAGTTACCGGTCTGGCCTTAAAAAATTTTGGGCTTGCGTTTTCTTCAATTTTAATCATCGCTGTCATGCCTTTTAGTGTTCCGAGTCCTTCCTGGAACACTTCTTTCACGTCAGTTAGGACCTTTGACAGTCGCCCAGGTGTGACGTCATCATCCTTTTTGTCAGCCACATTCAGTGCCTGTATGGAATGCCAATCTAGCTGTATCTTCTGGATCCATTCACGTCCTAGTAGTGGTGGTCCTCCATCTGGCAATACATATAGGTCCATTTTTGGTGTTTCCTTGCCGTTATATATAACGTTCACCCTTATTTTTCCTTTGGGGTAGACTTTTTGCCCCGTGTACGTCTTCAAGACAATCTCTATCTCTCAAGGGTATATGTGAGAATAGCCGCTTGTAGTCCCTTCGGTTTATGACTGTTAGGGCTGATCCTGTGTCCAATTCCATTTTCACTTGTACTCCAGCTATCTTGAGCGTGACCCAGATAGTTTGGTGATCCTCCGTTTTGATCATATTATGTAGTTTCAGACAACCCAGCTCCTTGCTTCTGGAGTCTGTATCACTCTTCTGTTCATCTGAACTACTCTCCATCACCTTATGTACCTTCTTGTACTTCTCCTGTGGAGATTTCTTGCTGCTGGTTTTCTTTCCCGACCTGCAGACTCTTGCTATGTGTCCTACTTTTCCACACTGTCTGCACACTTTGTCCTTGAACCAGCAATCTTTATGGTCGTGTGTTGTTCTGCCGCAGCGATAGCACTTCACTGTTTGGTATGACATTTCATTTGTGCCATATTCTTGCGGTCTCCGTTGTATCTCTGCAGCACCCCGTGCTGCTGCTTCGTGTGATACTGCCATGCTGAAAGCCTTGTCCAGCGTAAGATCCTTTTCTGATAGAAGCCATTTCTGGGTTCCTTCACTTTGAAGCCCACACACAAACTTGTCCCTTAAATATCTGCTAGCCCCGTTCCAAACTTGCAGTGTTTCGATAGCTTGCGCAGTTCTGTTAAATACTCAGCATTACTTTCATCTTTATGCTGGTTCCTTTTGTGAAACTTAAATCTTTCTGCTATCAGCAGCGGTGTGGGGTTTAAGTGGTCCTTTAGGATTGACACTATGTTTTCAAAATCCTTTTCTACTGGCTTCTCTGGGGTTACTAGGTTTCGTAGTAAGCCATACGTTTTGGCACACATTGAATTCAACAATACCAGCGCTTTCTTGTCATCTGGCACTTCATTTGCCTTGCAGTATACTTCTATGCGTTCGACATATGTCATCCAATCTTCGACTTCATTGTCGAACGCTGTGATACAGCCACTCTTCGGCATTTTTGGGTGTGGTTAGACTGGCTTAAAATGGCATCTCCCGCGCTTTCCTTTCTTCCCTGCTGCGGCTTAAAATGGCGTCTCCCGCGCTTTCCTTTCTTCCCCGCTGCGGCTTAAAATGGCGTCTCCCGCGCTGCTGCCAACGCCGCTCTCGGCAGTCCTCGTGGCAAATGGCGATGCCCTGTGGGTTTCGTGCGCTGCTCCTGCGCTGCTGCCAACGCCGCTCTCTGAGGTCCTCATGGCAATGGCAGCGCCTCGCATTTTCCTGCATGCCTCTCTCCCCCGTTGACGCTGCTCGGCCCTTGAACACCGGCTGTGCTCTGCGCGTTTTCCTGCGCGCCTCTCTCCTCCATTGACGCTGCTCGGCCCTTGAACACCGGCTACGCTCTGCTCTCTCTCGCCTCTCTCCCCCGTTGACGCTGCACGGTCCTGAACACAGGCTGCGCCCTGTGCGCTCTGCCCTCTCTCTCTCCCCCATCGACGCTGCTCGGCCTTTTTCTGTGCCGCTTGGTCAGGCTCTAGCCCGTCGCTGTCCGGGAAGGGTCTGCGCAGTACCTGTTGCCAGCCCGTTTCGCTGGACCACCGTGACTGGAAAGCCAAGCCTGGCTCTCGACAGCCTCCCCTGCGATGCTCAAATCTCTGCTGGATGACTGGGCGGTTGCCCGTGGTCGACGCCCGTGCTTCTGGACTCGACCTTCTTCCACTGTTCTCCAGGAGCGAATCCCTGGGAGGTGATGCAGAGTTGCAGGTAGGTTCGAATCTGCTCGTCGCCAATGTTAGATATCTTAATGTTGTGTCCTTCAATAATCAGACTGCAGGGAACGATTCAACAGGTGTTTACTGAATGAGGGTTACTCTAGAACTAACTGTACAGATCACTACTGAGGGTTTATATACAGGTGTGATCACTGCCGGTACTACAGTATACAGGAGCTGTAAAAAGTAGTTCTCCCTTAAAGGTACATACATTACATGCCCTGTTCACACAGGGCCCAGATCCACTGTAGAGGGCGTTGCACCAAAATGGCTCTCTAATCACAGTAGGTTCCCGTGCAAAATCCCATAGAAAGTCTGTGGGCAAGTATAAGTGTAATGAATGGCTGGCGCCGTTCATTCGCCACTGACTGCAAAATCTGGGCCATTAATGCTTTGAACTGGCCACATTAGTCATCCTTATGGGATTTCTGAGTGAAATTATCAAATGGTGCCAAATTAAGAGCACATCTGTATTTGGGTCTGCACCGGGCAGGAACTGGATTGAGCCTGCTCAAACCTATTTCACTCAGAACTCTATGAACCAGATTTTGATTTAAATCCAACCAATCTGAAATGGATTTAAACCTAATCCCTAGATCTGAAAGCACTGTGCTGACCACTACAGTGCCCCGTCTTTCAAAAACATTTGCACTGCCGTATTTCACAAATACTTCATTTATTCGAAATGATTGATGAGCACAGGCTATCTAGAAGTTACTTTAAAAAAAAGATGCACCATAGTTTGAAGAAGGAAACAGCTTATTAACTTGAAATGGCATCTTGGCTTTGGCACCAGGCTTTTGCATTTCATTGAAGATTAATAAATGAATGTCAGAATGGTCCTGCCTATTAATGCAACTATCTGGTTACCACTTCTTTGCAGTGATCTTAGGTTTGCTATAAGTTTCCACAAGTTTACATTCTCTGTGGTTAAACACACTTGTAATGGATTAATGCACATGAATAAATTATTAACTAAAACAAATATATGGGGGGGATGGACCTAAATGAAACAAAACTAATATACAATTTTCATCATTATATACCCTCACATGTTGCATGTGATTTTATGTGATTTCTGGCATGGTGCGACTTTTCATGTGAAATCCCATACTTGCTATACATTGGGCCTGAATTTCCGATCGGAGGCTTCCTGCAGGCGGATGCCTCCGATCAGCAAAAAATCTACGAACCTACCTGCTGGTCCTGGAGATATGGAGGCTTCCACTCCTGGGCCTCTCCTCTTGGAAATGCGCAGAGGCCCACGTATCCTGGGAGCGCAGGCGGTTCGCATGCACCCCTGGGATCACGTGGGCCAGCTCAACCAATGGAAAAAGGGAATCCCCCTTCATACTATTGATAGTTCCGTACGTATGGAACTGTTGAAAGTATGAATGGGGATAACTACAAAAATGCACCAACACACTGAAATAAATAAAGAAAAACCATTACATATATAAAATTAATTAAAATGGCATTTAATTAAATATGTTAAACAAAAATGTAATTTTTTGAAATTTGTTTTTATGGGGGTGCTACTTTTAGCGCCCTGGAAAAATTAGCACCCCCACGGCCGAAATTGTGTGGTGGCGCCCCAAGAGCCAATATCGCGGCGCTACTGGAAGCACCCCACCTCCCTCTTGGGGCGCTGCGAGGGAATATCGCGGCGCTACGTGCCGCAGTGCAACGCGGTATTGCAGGCCTTCCTCCCCTTCTTAAAGGGGAGGGGCCTTGCGCAGCACGACCCAGGGCCCAGCTGGGACGCCAGGGATCGGGAGTGCCGGGCTCACAGAGCGCAGCTGGCCCTCCACGGGTGGCCAGGTCAGGAGGCCAGGGACGACAGCGGAGGCAGGTGCTGGCATGCGGCCAGCAACAAAAATGGCTGGCCAGCACCTCGCCTTTAAATAGCACCGCCCCGGCCGCAGGTAGGCCCCCTATCAGGCAGAGCGTCCGGCGGTAAGTCAGGGGGCATTACCGAAGATCACGGCTGGGGTGTGAGCGGGGTGCTGCGCACGGCGATTATGTCATCGCCGGCGGCGCAGCGCCGCAGGGCCCTAACGGTTAGCGCCGCCGCTACCCTCCCGCTGAATTTCGCAGGAAGCGTTGGTGGCGCCGCGCCCGGGCTCTAGTTGCTTTTCACCCCTGGAGAGAGAGGTCGCCCCTCTTAGGGCACTAACGGGAGGCGCAAAGCAACCGAATTTTTCCCCTATATGTTTTAACAGGGCTTAATATAAACTTACCTTATTGGACAGGGGTTTTAATATATAAGTGAGTGATAAAATCTTATTTTTCTATTTTTTTAAACTCTTATGCTGGTAAAAGCAGGCCTTACAGCTGCTATTACCAGGTGTAAGAATTCTATGGCCTTTTAGCGGGTGGAAGTTGAGCAAATAGAGCAACTCTCCACCCGCAGAGGCACTTTTCTTGGGCATGCGTTGGATCTGTCAAGAGAATTCTTGACAGATCGCAAGTTCCGGCTGTCCAAGTACTTCAATTTTGCATGAAAGCTCTCAGAGGCAATGAAAATGGCAGTTTGTAAGCAAATCTGAGTAATGGCAAATCACTTGCTAAACAAATGATTTATCCTAGATATGAATCACTATTGAAGCCGATTTAACTACCCTGACCTGTAGTTTCCGCTCGATTACCTTGTTTTTTTCGGCGCAATTCTCCCGAAATCGGCGAAACCAAAGCAAAAGATCGCAGAATTTTAAATGCACATTACATTCAGTGCAAATCGGGTTTCCGTGATCTTTTGCACTAGTTTAAAAAACATTGAAGCTGGCCCCGCCCACAAGACTGGCCACGCCCCCAGATCGAATTCATCACCATTGTGAGTTTCTGCTAATTGTGCTCATTTGCAAGCATTCGAAGAGGCACCAAAAATTAAGCTGGCTGAAGATTGTCGGGCAGAAGTGCGGGAAAGGCGGAGCGAGGCGAGAGCGGACCCTATTGTGATGGCGCCGATGAAGATGGCTGCCGTCCTTGCGGGCTCCGTGCGTAACAGCAGCTAAGTGTCCTTTGCTGCTTGGTGCGCTCGGCTCGTTAAGGAAAAAGCATTTCACTGACTGGATTTCACTTGTTGTATTTGGTTATGTGACAAATAAAAAAAAATTGAAATTGAAATTGAAATTGAATTAAACGCAAGGACACTAACAGGCACATTTTAAAAACTTTTGAATATAATTGACTACTGTACACCAATATAACTAGCAAATGGTTCTGTTTAGTTTTTTAAAGTAATTTCCAGTGGTGGACTAGACACTATGATTAAAATGCTTATTTTTTGTGATGAACTCAGTTTCAGCTGTATTAATCAAACTGCACCAAGTTGCTATTCTTAAATATATCAAGAAATATTATTTAAAACTAAAAGTAAAAAAAAAATTAGATTCTTAAACACTGCCGGATTGCATTGGTTCATGGTAGATTTTATGTTTGGTGATATGCAAATGAGTTTGTGTGGCGACAGAAGATACGGAAAGACTTTGCAAAACTAGTGCAATTTTAGGTGCAATTTTCAACCAGATTGCCGATTGCGCCCAAAGCAGAAACTCCAGGCCTATGAGAGTGCATTTACTCTTGTAGTTATGTTATCAATCATAGCAATTTTCATGTAAGTCAAGTTTCTGTTTTGGTTGCTGGCACTGTGCAGCATCAGAGTGAGAAAGAGGAATTATCCCTCTCAGAGAATTTACAGATCAAGGATAAACTATTCTGCATTGATAGAGCAGCAGTGCTGATGCCATTTCAACTCAGTGGAGATGAGCTCACTGAAAACGCTATCAGTTACATGCTGACCTTCAATCAACCTCTTTGATAGGTACTGTATCACTGCTAACTGTGAAGGTAACAGGAAGCATGAATTTTCATGCAACAGGACTTTACAGGCAGCAGGAGATGATTACAGTGTCAAGGAGGTCAAGGCTAGAGAACTGGTAAGGGTTTCCTGATTTGCCAACTTTCCTAAATCTGAGGAGCATCACGTAGCTTATCTCACCAATGGTTTATGTAATTGAAAGGTTTCAAATAAAGATTCAATTTTCTATAGCAGTAAGCCTTTAATATTATCAAACAGTAACTTTTTGGAGTGAAAGGCTTAATTTTTGACTAATTCAACCTGTGAAACCATTTTTGTATTCATTTATGGGATGTGAGTGTTGTTGGCAAGGCCAGCATTTATTGCCCATCCCTAATTGCCCTTGAGAAGATGATGGTGAGCCGCCTTGAACCGCTGCAGCCCATGAGGTAAAGGTACTCCCACAGTGCTGTTAGGGAGGGAGATCCAGGATTTTGACCCAGTGGCGATGAAGAATGGTGTGTGACTTCGTGGGGAACTTGGAGGTGGTGGTGTTCCCATGTGCCTGCTACCCTTGTCCATCTAGGTGGTAGAGATCGCGGGTTTGGGCAGATGCTGTCGAAGAAGCCTTGGCGATTTGCTGCAGTGCATCTTGTAGATGGTACACACTGCAGCCACGTTGCGTCGGTGGTGGAGGGAGTGAATGTTGAAGGTTGTAGATGGGGTGCTAATCAAGTGGGCTGCTTTGCCCAGGATGGTGCCGAGCTTCTTGAGTGTTGTTGGAGCTGTACTCATCCAGGCAAGTGGAGAGTATTCCATGGCACTCCTCACTTGTGCCTTGTAGATGGTGGAAAGGCTTTAGGGAGTCAGGAGATGAGTCACTTGCTGCAGAATACCCAGCCTCTGACCCACAGTATTTATGTGGCTGGTCCAGTTAAGTTTCTGGTCAATGGTGCCACCCAGGATGTTGATGGTGGGGGATTCAGTGATGGTAATGCCATTGAATGTCAACGGAAGATGCCTAGACTCTCTCTTGTTGGAGATCGTAATTGTTTGGTACTTGTGTGACACGTATGTTACTTACTACTTATCAGCCCAAGCTTGAATGTTTCCAGGTCTTGCTGCATGCAGGCATGGACTGTTTCATTGGGGAGAATTTTTCAGGGAGCCAGTGGGTGACATCTGTGGCGAGTCGGGTGGGAAAATGTTTCTTTTTGACAGCGGGTCAGGACCCCACTCTCGACCCGCTGCCACACGCCTTTCCCAAAAGTCTTTCAATACTGAACAGACCCAACATGCAATGGCGGGGGAGGCAATTGAGCCAATTATTGGCTTGTTTGGAAGTCCGTAACACTGATATTTTACTCACCTTTTAACTTTTCCAGGTCACCAATCAATTTCATGCTGCTCCTGGACCCCGTCTGTTCATCTGAGGCAGAGGTTGAGTGACCATTGAAGCAGATGATTGGTGACAGCGTTAAAACTTATATAAAACCTTACAATTTACACCTGCTCACTTTCCAAACCCAGAGGCTCTTTGGTTTCTCCCCTTGGAAGACAGATTGTGCTTTATGCAGGTTGCAACTCTTTGTAGCAAACTCTCCAGCCAGAATCATCTCATTGCAGCAACCTCTCTCACCTTTGACAGGGTGCTTCTGTCATCTCACCTTCAACTGGTATCTATTCCATCAGGATGGGAATCATTTACACTCTATCACCTAGGTCCTCAGAATCTGACCACGATGAACCCCAACACCAGCATCACCAGGCACACCAGCAGCACCAACAACAACAACCTTCTCCGCAATCAACTGATGCTGCACAGGACACAGGGCATCAGCACCCGACCACATTGCTGCCCGGGAGGCCAGGGATGGCCTCACCATGGCCAGATTTACTTCGCTTGATGCTGTACACCCTGGCCACCACATGATGCGCCAGGTTGGCACCACTCCACACCAACACCATAAACATGCCTACAATGCCTAAGCCATTCCTTTCACACTCATCACCATTGCGGGGGGTACCGTTATGTCTCACCATTCACTGCAACTCACTAAGTCACTTCCAAAAGTGCACACAAATCTGTCCAAGAACGCAAAGCGTTGAAAATAATAGTTTCAATGTTTGACACCAGATTAACAGAAACTTCACATGAACATTGGTTAAAACATCCAAGTGCCTGCCCTTTTGTGTTGTTAGTTGGCATGATTGCACTAGGATGAGGGTGAGTGTGAGGAGTGGCTAATGAGATGGGGAAGTGATAATGTAGATAGAGAGGGATGGGTGGAGGTGCAAGGTAAGTTGGTTTGAGTGTGGATATGCAGGAGTAGGGTAGGGAAGGCAGAGTGATGGGGATGTGATGAGAGGCACAGCAGGATGAGGTTGAGTGTGGCTTTGCAGTAACATTTTGTGATCTACTGAGATCATTGAAAGGTTTGCGCCACTGCAGCCTGGTCCACCTGATGACATCCCTGCTTGTGTTCTCCTGTGCAATGTGCAACCAGGCTGAGTTGGTCTCTTGGGGCGGTCTCTTCCGCCCATTGGAAGGGAAGAGGACCTCTCTGCGTGCTGTGACTCCCTCCATAAGATAAGATATGGAGGGAGTAATGGGAGAGCCTGTGTGCAGCCGTGCACCTCTGTGCACCTCTGTTAGTGTTTGCAGCACCTCAGTGCTGTAGAACACTGACAGCACAAATGTCAAACTAAATTTGCGCATTGTCCCTTTAAGGAAACTGGCTGATGATGCGTCATCGAATGACATCATCAGACCCACTTCCTTCAATTGGTCCGGAAACACGCTGGGCGGGCTTAACAAGCCCAATCAATGTATAATCATTTTGGACAGCGAGCTGGAGCCAGGAGCGAGGTTGGGTCCTGCCACCTACTTCATCCGCCAAGAACTCGCCGAGGTAGGGGAAATCACGGCCATTATCTGAGGAATTGCGAATGGAACTGAACACTGTGCAATCATCATCGAACATCCCCACTTCTGACCTTATGATGGAAGGAAGGTCATTGATGAAGTAGCTGAAGATGGTTGGGCCTAGGACAGTTCCCTGACGAACTCCTGCAGTGATGTCCTGGGCTGAGATGATTGACCTCCAACAATCACAACCATCTTTCTTTGTGCTAGGCGTGACTCCAACCAGTGGAGAGTTTTCCACCTGATTCCCATTGACTTCAATTTTACTAGGGCTCCTTGATGCCACACTCAGTCAAATGCTACCTTGAGTTCAAGGGCAGTCACTCTCACCTCACCTCCGGAATTCAGCTCTTTTGCCCACGGCTGTAATGAGGTCTGGAGCTGAGTGGTCCTGGTAGAAGCCAAACTGAGCATCAGTGAGCAGATTATTGGTGAGTAAGTGTCTCTTGATAGCACTGTTGACGGCACTTTCCATCACTTTGCTAATGATTGAGAGTAGGCTGATGGGGCTGTAATTGGCCGGATTAGATTTGTCCTGCCTTTTGTCATCAGGACATACCGGGGCAATTTTCCACTTTGTCGGATAGATGCAGTGTTATAGCTGTACTGGAACAGCTTAGCCAGTAGAAGTGTGGCTAGACATGGAGCACAAGTCTACAGCACTACAGCCAGGATGTTGTCGGGGCCCATAGTCTTTGTTGTATCCAGTGCGCTCAACCGTATCTTGATATCACGTGAAGTAAATCGAATTGGCTGAAGACTGGCTACTGTGATGGTGGGGACCTCAGGAGGAGGCCGAGATGGATTATCCACTTGGCACTTCTGGCTTAAGATGGTTGCAAACACTTCAGTCTTGTCTTTTGCACTCACATGCTGGGCCCCACCAATATTACTCCAAACATGCTTTTGTTTGGTTTACATCCAGCAGTAAATGATCATGCAAGTGTGTGAAATGTATCATACTCGTGATTTAGTGAGAACTGCATGCTTAATGTGAGTACCAGCAAAATTGCTTTATACTTACAAATAGTATGGCCCAAAATTCGCTGCAATTGCAATATCAGTGATGAACAGCATAAGTTACACCGTTGTGTTCCCTGATCCTCCAGTGGCAAATTTATGCCACAATTTGCTGTAAATATAATTAGAATATGCCTCAGCATGCATAACAGCGGATCGGGGGCAGCGCGGCCAATATCTCATACACATCCAAGGTACTGGGTCCCAACACAGAACAGAATAACAGGTTATTTAACAGGGACAAGTTTTGGAGCAATGGCATGGTAACGTTGAGATGGGACACAGTATGTACAGATAAAATGTCTAGGTCGGGTTTAATTTGATTACTGAGTTTGTATTGAAACAGTATAAATATATAAATTGGTGATAAGAAGTGATCCGTGTGCATAGGATTGTCTCCCGAACTGCGAGCGATTCCTAGCCATGTTTCATTAAGACCCATGTTAGCACACACACTCAATAAAAATAAATATAAAAATATTGTAATATCAGTCGGGGGGAAATCAGTACATGCCTAGTTATTAAAATACTTATTTTGTTGCTTAGTTCAGGTTTAAGATTTCAATAAAGTTACTAAAACAAGTCATTAAAATATTACCTTTGGGCACCCTGCTGACCGATTGAATACTTTACTGATTTTGAGCCATCCTGCGCCATTCTGTGATCGTCTAAGTTGCTGTGGCAATTACAGTGGCATTAATTTGGCAAACACGCACCATTGATTTAATGGTGGTGTGCTATGGTAATTAGATGTTCAACTTTGTTGGCAAGGGTCTCTGTAGAATGGTGCAAAAGTCACAGCAAATTTTATGACGTGGCATAAGTAATGGCATAATTCCTTAAAAAATGCAAACATTCCATGAAGGAAGAGTGAAATATACCACCAAATGTATAAAGATTTTTTTCTCCTTTTAAAAGATGAGTTATATATACCATCTTTAGTAGGATATATAGCTTCCTACGTCCATGCTATGACCAATAGCAGGAGGATTTACATTGAATTCATTCTTTATTTCTCTAGTTCTCATATGTAACAAACTCTTCCCATTTGCTCTGGGTAACCTTATTAGTGCATTGATTTAAATCTCTAATTTGCTCAAACCATTAATGCAGTTGATTGCTTGCAATCAATAGTTGGCCTACTGCGCAGAATTACATTTTTTTCTGGCTAGCCTTTTTAGATAGTGGTTCCTAGTCAAGTCAGGAAAATTCTCAATATTTAGAAATGCCTTAATAGTGATTACTAGTTAGTAATCTATTGCAACTGGGGTTTTCAAATCCCCGGTGGGCAGATACAATCACCTGAAAACAGACCTGTCAACATCCTGTTCCTTTTCCACAGTCTTCTATTTGAACCTGCTCTTCTGAGAAGGTGGGAGTGACATCCACCCGAAACCAAGGGAGTCCAACTTTAACTTTGCAGATTGGGCTTCGATAACAGGAGTGCTGCTTCTCCAGGCCCCACAAAGAATCTTTAGGCTCCCCACCCACCCCCTGCCGCCGTCCCAATTAGAAGGCCCTCCCAAAACCCAATCCCCATGACTGTGTTGAAGCAGTGAATGGCTGACTGCAACTTCAGAAGTTCTGCGTTAGGATGCGCATGCGCTACATCCTGAAGTTGCGGTCAGTTTCAAAGAGGTAATAACAGCAAACACTGTCCATTCGCTGTTATTACCTACTGCAAATTCTGGGCCATTAAGAACATAAGAAATAAGAGCAGGAGTAGGCCATACGGCCCTTCAAGCCTGCTCCGACATTCAATAAGATCATGGCTGATCTTCTAGCTCAATTCCACTTTCCCGTCCTATCCGGATATCCCTTGAATCTCTTAGTATCCAAAAATCTATCAATCTCTGTCCTGAATATACTCAATGACTGAGCATCCACTCAGCAAGGTCCCACAAATAGCAAAGGATAGACGTTCTGTGAAACAAATAGAAGAGAGGAGATAAAATCAAGGATAGACAGACCAAAAGGGAGTGAGAGTAAGAGAGAGTTGGAGATAAATAGAATTTTACTCAGCAGCATGTTTTAAAATGCCTCGGTTCTGCTTCTCTCAACCTGCCTAACAGAAAAGTAGGTTTCCAGCTGGTTATCATAACAGCTAGATATATATTTGGCAAGCTCTTAGCTCACTGGCATGAGATAAATGAGATTTTGGATTGAATTGCTGGTATGTGAGGCCTGCACAAGCAGCAGTTTTCACTAATCAGCTTGAAACTTCCTCCATGCTTCAACAGGTTAAACATAATTTTCCACTTTTTTCCCCCCTAATTGACCTGGCTCCGGGTGGGATGGGAAGTGGGAGGATTGTGATCCTGCAGCAGCACAACTGTGTGGGACAGGCTGGATTGACGAGTAGCTCTTTTCCTGTCTGTCATTTTTGTATGTTCGCAAATTGCTGATTAAAACAACAGCTTCACCATATATATTTTGTGTCATTATAAAACAGCATATCATTAGAATTACTGCAATCAATACCATGGGAGATCAGCTAGTATTTATAATGGCCCGGATTTTGCTGTACTAATAACGGCAAAACTGACAGCAACTTTTGGCATCTGTATATGCACAGTTAAACGTGGAAATCCGGATGTTACTGTCAGTGATACCCTGCTCCTCCACAGGGTGCGCTGTTGCTGTCTTCGCCAATGGAATCACTGTAATGGTATGAACTTAGGCAAATTACCCACTATTCTTGCTCTAAAAAGAGATGAAAAAGTTAGACCTTGTATAATCAGGAGGAACTGAGTTTTTTTACAGTGTAGTAAGTGATAATTATTGCTGAACAATCTCTCTGGCCCTGAAAAATTAATTTTACAAGTATGGAGTCTCAGGGATCGGTCCTTGGACCCCAACTATTCACAATATATATTAATGATCTAGACAGGGAATTAGATGTAATATCTCCAAATTTGCAGATGACACAAAGCTGGGTGGGTGTGTGTGCTGTGAGGAGGATGCCGAGAAACTCCAGGATGATTTGGACAGGTTGGGTGATTGGGCAGAAGCATGGCAGATGCAATATAACGTGGATAAATGTGAGGTTATCCACTTTGGCAGATTATTATCTGAATGGCAATAGATTGGGAGAAGGGGAAGTGCAACGAGACCTGGGTGTCCTTGTGCACCAGTCGCTGAAGGTAAGCATGCAGGTGCAGCAGGCGGTTAAGAAGGCAAATGGTATGTTGGCCTTCGTAGCGAGAGGGTTTGAGTACAGGAACAAGGATGTCTTGCTGCAGTTGCACAGGGCCTTGGTGAGACCACATCTTGAGTATTGTGTGCAGTTTTGGTTGCCTTATCTGAGGAAGGATGTTCTTGCCATGGAGGGAGTTCAGTGAAGATTCACCAGGCTGATACCTAGGATGGTAGGAATGACGTATGAGGAGAGATTGGGTTGATTGGGCTTGTACTCGCTGGAGTTTAGAAGAATGAGAGGGGATCTCATTGAAACTTATACAATTCTGACAGGACTGGGCAGACTAGATGCAGGAAGAATGTTCCCGATGGTAAGGGAGTCCAGAACCAGGGGTCACAGTCTAAGGATAAGGGGTAGGCCATTTATGACAGAAATGAGGAGGAATTTCTTCACCCAGAGAGTGGTGAACCTGTGGAATTCTCTACCACAGAAGGCAGTAGAGGCCAATTCATTAAATATATTCAAGAAGGAGTTAGATATATTTCTCTAGGCTAAAGGGATCAAGGGGTATGGGGAGAAAGCAGGGACCGGGTACTGAATTTGGATGATCAGCCATGATCGCATTGAATGGCGGAGTAGGCTCGAGGGCCGAACAGCCTACTCCTGCTCCTATCTTCTATGTTTCTATCCCCCCAGAAGAAAATTAATGTTGCAGATTTTTTTAAATGTTTTTTTTTTAGTTTTTCTATTTTTCTTTTTTATGTCTTTCCCTTGATCTTCATTATGTTCAAATCTTTATTTTGCTTCCTAGACAATTATTTAAATGTAATTTATATTTCCTGTTTTTTTTACTTCCTGCTTTGCAGTCTTCGCGTCTCAGGGAGGATTCTTCAATCTGATTGGTTGAAGAGCCTCCCTGTTGCTTAACCTGCTCGCAGACGCCACAGATCCACTGTAGATGCCGTTGAATTCAAAGAGACACCAGATGACGGGAAGTCTCCGCTGACAAGCCCGCTAAAAGTCTGTGGGCAACTGTACTCGATGTGAACGACAAAAACCGTCCCTTTGCCGCTCACAGCAAAATCCAGGCCAATATATTGAAGATCTTGGCCTGGAGTTTCCGTTCAATTGCGCTGGGTTTTTTTGACGCAGTTCACCCAAAATCAGCATAACAGATTGCAGAATTTTAAGTGCAAATTGCGTTCAGCACACTCCTGCACTAGTTTTATAAACATTGCGCTAGAAGCTGTTCCCGCCCACAAAACTCACCATGGCCCCAGGGTGAATGAATCACCATTTTGGGTTTCTGCTCATTTGCAGGCCTTCAAGGAGGCTCTAAAAATTAAGCTGTAACTTTTTTGGCACTAATAGGCATGATTTAAAATGTTTTGAACATATTTTTTTTAAATTTACTACAAAACTGACTAAAAGTCATTTTTAGTCATTTAAAATTGGGTTACTCACAGGTGGTGGATTGACACTTGTGATTAAAAATGCTTATTTTTTGTGCTAAACCTAGTTTCAGCTGTATTATTCAAACTTCACCAAGTTACCACTCTTAACTATATCAAGGTATTTTTTTTAAGCAAAATTTATTTTTATGAAAATAACGTTTTGAAACACTGCTCGATTGTGCTGGTTCATGGCTGATTTTGTGTTTGGTGATATGCAAATGAGTTTGAGCGGAAACTCAGTGGAAAAAAAACACTTTTCAAAATGGGCGCAATTTTGCGCTCAATTTTCGCCATTTCACCGATTCCACCCAAAGCGGAAACTCTATCCCCTTGTGCATAGAACATATTTCCTGTAAGTGTAAGACTTTTTCATTTGCTCTTTTACATAATGCCTGTCACACTTAAACTTCCTGACCGTGGAAATCCACGGGCCGCGAGGCTGGTGGGATCATGCCTGCCGACGCTGACCCTGCTAGTGTTTTCGTTGACAGCGATAGGGCAACTAATTTGCATAGCATCAGCCGGCACATCTACGGCACCTGCCTGACCCTTGCAACTGGAAATCTGGTGCCTGCTCATCAGTGGTAGGGTTCAGTTGCCCAGGCACCCCACTGAGACCCCTGCCATGTCTCCTTTGGTCCCCTATTCAAGGGAGGGTTATTGAATAATACGTTGACAAAACACACTCACTCTTTCTTCAGGGGTTCAAACTGCTCTTCTCGCCTGGATCCCCTGCCGGTGGGGTCCACTTATACTCAACTGGAGGCTGGCACACCTTATCTCACTCGGCATATCAGTCCAATGTCAGGTTCCATTTGAGCTGGGGAAGATGCAACATCCGGCAAATGGAGTCCCATCCCCTATAGCTCCATCCCTGAGGCCATCTCCTGGATGTCATTTGCTTTGTAAGGGGTTGGAGGTGGTTCCATCTCTTACAGACAGCTTGAAAAATCCCCAAATTAACATAGTCCAGCGCAACTGAGTCCCTGCCATTTTCCGGTGAGTTCCATTGGATTCCCTCTAGAATTAAGGTGGAAGTTCAGTGGATTTTTGGGGCATCCATTATAAAACTTCTTTTTTATACTTACCTCCGGCTGACTCTTTCCACATGATTCACTTCAGGTCTGATCTTCCCAGTTCCCAAGCTGCATCTCCAGCTGCAGATAGTGCTGTTATTAATGGCCCTGAATTTGCAGTTTGTATGACAGCGAACTAGAATCATAGAATCGTTACAGCACAGAAGGAGGCCATTTGGCCCATCGAGCCTGTGCCAGCTCTCTGCAAGAGCACTTCAGCTAGTCCCACTCCCCCGCCCTTTCTCCGCAGCCCTGCAAATTTTTTTCCTTCAGGTACTTATCTAATTCCCTTTTGAAAGCCATGATTGAATCTGCCTCCACCACTTTTTCAGGCAGTGCATTCCAGATCCTAACCATTCGCTGCATAAAAAGTTTTTCCTCATGTCGCCATTGGATCTTCTGCCAGTCACCTTAAATCTGGGTCCTCTGGTTCTCGACCCTTCCGCCAATGGGAACAGTTTCTCTCTATTTAATCCATGTCTAGACCCCTCATGATTTTGAACACATCTATCAAATCTCCTCTCAAATTTCTCTGCTCTAAGGAGAACAACCCCAGCCTCTCCAGTCTATCCATGTAACTGAAGTCCCTCATCCCTGGAACCATTTTTGTAAATCTTTTCTGCACCCTCTCTAAAGCCTTCACATCCCTCCTAAATGGTGCCCAGAATTGGACACAATACTCCAGTTGTGGCCGAACCAGTGTTCTATAAAGGTTCATCATAACTTCCTTGCTTTTGTACTCTAAGGCCACGATTTTCTCATTGGTGTCGGGATGGGGGCGGGTCAGCTAGTTTCCGGGTTCCAGTCCCGCCCCCAGCTGCCTCCGCTCTACAGAGGTGATTTTTCCCTTGATTGGCCTTATTAAGCCCGCCCTGCGGGCTTACCGGCCAATTAACAGGAAGCGGGTCTGATGATGTCATTTGATGACACATCATCTGCTGATTTCCTTAAAGGGACCATGCACAATTTTATTTTGACAGTTGATTTTTCAGTGTTTGACAGCATTGAGGTGCTGAAAACACTGACAATCACTGCACAAAGGTGAACTCTTGCACCCAGGCTTATGGAGGGAGTCACAGTATGCAGGGAGGTTCTCTTCCCTTCCAAGGGCGGGGAAGACCTTCCCAGGACACCAACTTACCTTGCGTCTCCACCCAACCCTTTCTATCTACTTTATCACTTCCCCATCTCACTAGCCACCCCTCACACTCACCCTCATTCTACTGCAAGCTAACCAACTAACAACACACAAGGGTGGGCACTTGAGAGGTTTAGCCAATGTCCATGTGAAGTTTCTGGTAATGTGTTGTCATACAGAGAAATCTCTTTTTCAAAAAGTGCCCCTTATTGGACAGATCTGAGCGCATATTGAAAAGTGTCTTACTGAGTTCCACTGATTGTTCAGTCATAGCTACCCCCCCTCCACCCCCCGCCCTGCTATAGTGATGTGTGTATGTGTATGGAATGGCTTGGATATTAAAGGGATGCTTCACGGTGCTGGTGTGGAATGGTGTCAACCTGGCGCATCATGTGGCAGCCAGGGTTTATAGCATCAAGTGAAGAAAGTCTAGCCATGGTGATGCCATCGCTGGCTTCCTGGCCAGCAATTTTGTCAGGGACTGATGCCCTGTGTCCAGTGCAGCATCAGGTGATGGCAGCGAAGGTTGGTGATGAGGTTGGTGATGTTGGTGTTGGGGATGATTGTGGAAGGATTTGGAGGACCAAGATCTGATTGTTTCATTGGCTCTGATGTTGCTGGAATAGATGGCAGCTGCAGATGAAATGACAGAAGCGATCTGTCACTGGTGAGAGAGGTTCTCCCAATGAGGTGGCACTGGACATAGAGTTGGATTTAAAAACTTGTAAACTAAAGAAATCTCTATGTATTAAAAATGCAGTAACCAAAATTTTCTTTGCTCTGAAACTCACCATGTGTAACATGGCTTCCTTGACACCACTTCTGCAGCTGTCATCTTTTCACAAACATCAGACCAGACTCAAAACACGCCACACTTACCTGGCGTGCTGTCCGAACATCGTAAAACCCGACCCAGAAGCTGGAAAATCGAAAATGACCCTGAAAACTGCTCACAAGTACCTGTTAACAGGTAGTTAATTGCCTTTAATCCATTTCCCGCCGCTAGGTGTCAGGTTCATTCGCAAATCGGGGACCCAACACTTCGGAAGGTTGTGCGAAGGTGGGATGACGGCGGATGCTTTAACCTTTGATCCGCCTCCAAATCCGCCCTCTGAGCGCTGGCAAAATCGCCACCTATGCATCTATTTATAAAATCCAGGATCCCGTATGCTTTTTTAACCACTTTCTTAACCTGCCCTGCCACCTTCAATGATTTGTGCACATATACCCCCAGGTCTCTCTGTTCCTGCACCCCCTTTAGGTTTGTACCCTTTAGTTTATATTGCCTCTCCTCGTTCTTCCTACCAAAATGTATCACTTCACACTTTTCTGCATTAAACTTCACCTGCCACATGTCTACCCATTCCACCAGCCTGTCTATGTCCTCTTGAAATCTATCCCTATCCTCTTCACTGTTCACTATACTTCCAAGTTTTGTGTCATCTGCAAATTTTGAAATAGTGCCCTGTATACCCAAGTCCAAATCATTAACATATATCAAGAAAAGCAGTGGTCCTAGTACCGACCCCTTGGGAACACCACTGTATGCCTTCCTCCAGTCCAAAAAACAAAGGTTCACCACTACTCTCTGTTTTCTGTCACTTAGCCAATTTCATATCCATGCTGCCAATGTCCCCTTTATTCCATGGGCTTCAACTTTGCTGGCAAGCCTAATATGTGGCACTTTATCAAACACCTCTTGGAAATCTATGTATATCGCATCAACCGCATTGCCCTCATCTGTTACCTAATCAAAAAATTCAATCAACTTAGTTAAACATGATTTGCCTTTAACAAATCTGTGCTGGCTTCCCTTAATTTAGCCACACTTCTCCAAGTGGCTGTTAATTTTGTCCCGGATTATCGTTTCTAAAAGCTTCCCCATCACCGAGGTTAAGCTGACTGGCCTGCAGTTGCTGGGTTTATCCTTGCGCCCTTTTTTGAACAAGGGTGTAACATTTGCAATTTTTCAGTCCTCTGGCACCACCCCTGTATCCAAGGAGGATTGGAAGATTATGGCCAGTCCCTCCGTAATTTCCACCTTTCCTTCCCTCAGCATTCTAGGATGCATCCCATCTGGTCCTGGTGATTTATCTACTTTAAGCACAGCCAGCCTTTCTAGTACCTCCTCTTTATCAGTTTTTATCACAACCAATATCTCAACTACATCTTCTTTCTTGGTAATGACAGATGCAAAGTACTCATTTAGTACCTCAGCCATGACCTCTGCCTCCATGTGCAGGTTCCTTTTTGGTCCCTAATTGGCCCCACCCCTCCTCTTACTACCCGTTTACTATTTATATGCCTTTTGAAGACTTTTGGATTCCCTTTTATATTAGCTGCCAGTCTATTCTCATACTCCCTCTTTGCCCCATTTATTTCTTTTTTCACTTCCCCTCTGAACTTTCTGTATTCAACCTGTTTTCACTTGTATTCTCAACCTGACATCTGTCATACGCCCCTTTTTTCTGCTTTATCTTACTCTCTATCTCTTTTATCATCCATGGCGCTATGGTTTTGGTTGCCCTACCTTTCCCCCTTGTGGGAATGTACCTCGACTTTACCCGAACCATCTCCTCTTTAATGTCAGCCCATTTATCAATTACATTTTGCCTGCCAATCTTTGACTCCAATTTACCCGGGCCAGATCCGTTCTCAACCCACTGAAATTGGCCCTCCTCCAATTAAGTATTATGGGCTAGATTTTCAGTATAGACAGTTTTGGGGCGCTAAACTTAGCGCCCGCCCGAAGTTAGCGCCCACCCCAAAGTAGCGCCCCGTTGCCGGAAATTCAGTGGCTTCTCCCTAAGAGGTTGGTGGAGCGCTAAAAGAGGCGTTCCACTACTATCTTTAGGCGCTAAACCGGCGGTGCAGAGCGCAACACCCGAGCTCGGGCGCAACGCACGGCAGACACTCTGGTGCCAGTGAGCTCTTAAAGGGGAAGGGTGCATGTGTTTTTTTCAAAGGCAGAGTCTGGGGGGGGAAAGAAGAGGAGGAGGAGGAGGAGGAGGAGGAGGAGGTGGTGGTGGTGGTGGTGGTGGCCGGAAACATAAATACACCGTTCACAACAACAACACATGCAGACTGCCTTCTATAGTGCAGGAGGAGTGCCCTTTAAGTTGCGCTCCCCAGGGTGTGTTGCGTTCCATTTTACAAACGCTCTGGACGCCAGCCGCACAATGGGGCGGTCCGACTGAAGTTTGGATTCGGGGCGGCCAAAGGGCGTTGCACGAGGATGTGACGTCATTTTCTGCGCGCGCATCCGAGCGGCCGCTAAACTTTGCGCCGGCGCTAACGGGCAACTTAATTTGGGGCGGGGCGCAAACTGCGCTGCGCCCGGGCGCTACACGCATAGCGCCCGAAAATCACTTCTCTTAAGGCGCTAACTGCTGGCGCAAGCAACTGAAAATCTAGCCCTTTGGCTCTAGATTGCTCTTTGTCCTTTTCCATGGCTAACCTAAACCTTATGTTACTATGAACATTGTTCCCTAAATGATCCACCTAATTCCCTAGAACCAGATCCAGCAATGCCTCCTTCCTCATTGGCTGGAAACATACTGATCAAGAAAGTTCACCTGAATACACTTCAGAAATTTGCCCCCCCTCTGCCCTTTACACTATTACTATCCCAGTCCATATTAGGATAATTGAAGCCCCCCATTATCACTACTCTATAGTTCTTGCACCTCTCTATAATTTCTCTGCAAATTTGCTCCTCTATATCCTTCCCACTATTAGGTGGCCTATAGAATACACCTAATAGTGTAATGGCACATCTATTATTTCTTAACTCTAACAAAATAGATTCTGTCCTTGACCCCTTCAGGACATCCTCTCTCTCCAACACTGTAATATTCTCCTTAATCAATACTACCACCCCACCTCCTTTCTTTCCTTCCTGAACACCTTGGGCCGGATATGAGGTGTGTCTGCACCCGTAGGGCCCTCACAAGTACCGGTTTCATAATTTGACAGATTATCTGCCTGCCCTGGAGAAGGGCCTCCACGGACAGAGAGTTCCGCATTCTGCACAATTTCCGCCCGCTGAAAACCTTTAAAAATCTTATGTCTGGTAAAAGCATGTGTATGGCTTGCTTTTACCAGCATAAGAGTTTTTAAAAAATATATATTTTTTTACACTCATATTTATAATTAAAAAAATACTTTTTAAAAAGGGAAGTTTATTTTTAGCCCTGTAAAAAACTTTAATTTTTTTTTCAAAAAATTTAACTTTTGTTTAAAATATTTAATTTAAAGTGATTTTAACAAATTTTAAATAAGTGACTTTAAAAAAAATTATTTAATGTTTAACTGTGGTTTTTAAGTAATCCCTATTTATAATTTTGACAGTTCCGTGCGTAGAGACGTGTCAAAAGTGTGAAGGAGGATTCCCTTCTTTGATTGGTTCTCCATGGCCCACGTGATCCCAGGGACACTTGCGAACCGCATGAGCCCCTGGGATGCCTGGGCCTCTGCGCATTTCGTAGAGCAGAGGCCCAGGATCACAAGTCTCAGGGCCTACGGAGCCAGCACGTAAGTGCGTAGATTTTTTCCGATCGTAGGCATCTGCCCGCAGGAAGCCTCCGATCAGAAAATACAGCCCCTTATATCCAAGATTATTTTGTACCCAATTTTATTTTGGGTACTAACTGTCAGAGTACGCCATCATACCACCTTTGAAACTGACCGCAACTTCGGGATTTGGTGCATGCGGAAATCCCGAAGTTGTGGTCTGTCAATGATAGCTCTAAAACTGGTTGCACCCCCTCCCCCAACAGATTTGGCAATCAGTGAAATCTCGTAAATCATTGGAACTGACGAAAACTTCGGCTCTTCCGCAGTAAGTATGCTGTTAAATTCCCCACTAAAAGTTAGGCCCAAAGGAATTCAGTGTAACTGAGGTTTTAACAGTGTATTGACCGCTAAACAAAGGTTAAGGGCCTGGAAAACTAATTTTAATTTTGTGCAGTATGAAATTTGTTGATTTTAATAAAAAAATTTAAGAAACTTTTCCAAAAAATGTTTTGATTTTTTTTTAAGTTTGTGCATCTTTATTTTAGGTTTACCTTTTCCCCATATGAGTGCCCCAATCTTTGTTTTGCTCTATCTATTTTTTAAAAAGTTAGAATTTCAGGGCTTACTCACTTGTTCGCTGTGTGTGAGAATTCTGTCTTTTGATTGACTGCTTTGGCAGCCTGTTGACATCACAGCACTTCACACAAGATGCTCCCCATTAAGTTCTGTTGAATTGAATTCAAGGCCGTAAAACCTGAAGTTCTCGACACAGGGATTGCAAGATCTTTGTGTGGAGCATACTTTGCCTTCACTTCGCTGCTGACTGCAAATTCGGGTCAAAATTACCTACCTGAAATCTGTGAAGGTCAGCCTTCTCACAAACCTGGAATCTTGCTGCCTATCCTTGCATTAACAGTAATGTCCAACATCTGTACCAGTCCTTCCACTGTCATTTCTAAATGTCCACTGATTTTATCTCAAATGATGGTTTCTAAGATTTTACCCACAGCTGATATTATACTAACTGGTCTTTATGTACCCAGTTTATCTTTCTTTCTCATTTTGAACAAAGATGTATTATTGACTACTCTCCAATACAACTTGCATTTTTAGAGGATTGAAAAATTGTGGCTAAAGCCTTTCCTATCTCTTTGACTTTTTTCAACAACCTAGAATGCATACCATATGGACCTGGTGATTTATCCACCTTGAATTTTGCTAACTTTTTCAGAACCAGTTCCTTTTCTACAGTTATTTCTGAAAATCATTCCATATATTTGTCTAGTACATGTATTCTCACTTTATTTGTTGAAATTGATTTAATTTCTCTGCTATACATTCCTCCTCCACAATTAGACTCTTTCCTACATCCCTGATTGGTTCTACCTTCGCTTTATCTGTTATGTGAATTGTTGATATGATTATAAAAGCCCTTACTATTTCCTGTTATATGTCACCTTGCCTTTTTTCCATTATCCCTTTTGGCCCTTCTAATCTTCATTTTCACCTCCCTACTACACTTTCTAGTATTGTTGGCCCTAATTTAAACATATCCTTTCTGTTTAAATTTCAATTTGGTTTTAATCTCTCTATCGACAGAACTTTATTTTTTGATGCATCCCCTTTTCACCTTAGAGGAATATATTTATACTGTGCTCTATGCATCTCATATTTGAAGATTTCCTACTGTTAATTTATTATCCTGTATACTGCGGACCAATGACCCATTGTTACCACACATCAGCTACAGATTATATTTTTCAGCCACTTTGTTCCCACAGAACCGTCACAGAATTTTCAAAAATGGCAAAGTTCAAAAGCAGCAATCATAACAGGCACATTTTTTTAACAATATAAAGTGTAGATGCAGCTCATGGCAATCTGTATCAGTCCACAAAAAAAAATTAAAGCAAGTCTTCGTAGATTCCATAATATCTATAAGTGGTATAGCCATAAATGACATGCACAACAGATGTAGAATATACCCCCATTAAAAGGATGTTCATGACATTTTAAATTCCAAATACAGAAGGGCTTGAATAAAATGGCTCTGTGATTTATTTAGTTGCTTTCCATTGATATAAACAGGAGATTAAACATTATCCCTTAAAGCTTTGCTATTTGAAATAATTTTATAGTACATCAGTTGTAAGAACCTTTAGCCAAAGAAGGCTGGATTATAGGTTATTCTTCATCCTGTTGTACAGTTTATATTACTAATGAAGTAGAGTTATTTAAATCCAGATTAAACAAACGAGATACAGTTAAATTCAATACACCTATAACCTTTGTTACCAAGGCACAGCAAGGAATTTGAATTGTGTGCAGTGTCAGTAAGGTTGATAGAAATAGTTTATTGGGAGCCCACTGATTTTTAATCTTAATGGGTATGCACTAATTTAACAGACTACAGAGCTGCTGGAGGCCTCCTCTCTAGCCATTAGTGCCACAGACTTCTATCTTGAACTACCAAGTATTGCTTACAGTAATTATTGTAACAGCTACATTTAAATCCAATTCCATTCATTCAACCTTAGGCAAAGGAAATTATCATAAAATAAATGACTGGCCTACATTTGTCTCCATGTTCCAGACCTTCAGTGCAAGCTTAATGTCCGTATAATTTCTTTTATCTTACCTTCAGTTGACCTCACTGTTAATATGTTTAAAGGTGCTTTTATGCTTACCTTCTTTTTAACTTCCAATCTTGGGGGCTAACCTCCCGATTCTGTTTTCCAATCCTGTATTTTCCTATATTCTATTTCTTACAAACCTGACCCCATTATAATGTAGTCTTTGGGAACCTATTTGTGTATTTAAAAATCGGTCCTTTTTCTGATTAACTGGTCCATGATAAAGATGTGACCACAAAATCTCTCCTTTCTTTGGACCTGTTCATTGGTCAGTGTTCCCTGGTAATGTCTTGTCATTGGTCCCTTCTAAAGCTGCTCCTTGGTGCTACACTTAATGAATGCGGCTTCTGGACTGACTGCTGCACTTAGATCGCCTAGAATATTACACTACATACATTACGATAGGAAATGCAAGAAAGCAAAGTCAATATTGTTAAGAATCCCTTCAATGGTGGCTCTTTAATGTTGTCAGCGACAGTAAAGCTAGCCTGTACCCAGTTCATGATGGTAGGCCGTCACTATCCAATTTCTTCCCATGAGGCTCCAAAAGTGAGTTATTTTTTAAATGTATGTAAAGGCAGAGAAGTTGATGAATAAAACATTTAACTTTAGATCTTGTATTACTGTGTAAGGCTACTGTGGCTCAGCATAGTGCTATAGGAGCTAAAACCACAATGATGCTGGGCAACAAAGGATAGACTGCATTTCAGAAGAAGCAGCATTTTTTGATGTTTGTGTAATATAGGTGCGACAGTGAATCGAAAGTAAAATTATTCATGGAAGTTATAATAGATGTAAATGGTGAAGTAATTTTTTTCTCCAGGTGTTCTGGGGGAGTGGGGGAGGGGGAGGGGGAAGGGTATTTTGAGCTGATGTTAACTCATTGTAGACAGTATTTTAAAAATAAATTTTGTGTAATCACATTACATGCTTTGACAGAATTATATATATTTCTGAATCTAATTATCTTCAGCTACACTGTGAATTGATTGGTAACTAATTGAATCTGCTTTCCCTTTATCCTATCTTTGCAGTCCATTTATGAAAAGTCTCAGAAACCACTGTCACATCTCCTTAAAGTCTCATCTGAATTTTGCACATCAACCTCAAAATGACAAGAGACGTGGATGTTGTGGTTTAATATTTTTTGTACCATGCAATATTTTGTGTAAACTGAAGCTCTGCACTGCGTGAAGCCTAAAGCTGCATGCATTTCAATAAGGTTCACAGCATATATGTAATTAAAGGGGACAAAACTAAATATCTTGGGTTTGGAGCCTGAAGTGGGACATGAAGCTTATTGGCAAGGGGAGCACACAAATAATAATTACTGAGAGTGAACGTATGTAAGCCATTTGATCATATAATAATTGTACATAAAGTGAGATAATACCGGCTGTATATTTATGACAGGAGACGGAACAGATGGCAGATGAGTAAGTGAGAAGTTGCATTCATTGGATTGAATGTGAGTTTTAGGACGAAAGGAAACAGAAAAGGAAATCTGATGGAACTTAAGACAAACAAGGCCTGGTGTTTCTGCTAGGATGTGCTGGTTTTTTCAGTGCAATTTGCCCAAAATCGGCCGAGCCAGCAAAAGACGGCAGAATTTCAAGCACATATTTTTATGTCAGTATAAATCGAGTTTCCGCGATCGTTTGTGCTAGTTTAAAAACATCACGCTAAAAGATGGCCCCGCCCACAAAGCCCAGATCAAACTAATCACCATTGTGAGTTTCCACTAATTACACTTGTTTGCAGGCCTTTGAGGAGGCTCTTAAAATTAAGCTTTATTTGGTGCAACGACACTAATAGACACATTTTAAAAGCTTTTAAATATTTTTTTTAATATGCTAAGAAATGGAACTCGTAAATGTTTCTGTATAGTTTTTATTAAAGTAATTTTCAATTATTTAAAATCGGGTTACTCATTGGTGGTTGACTCGGCACTCTGACTAAAAAATGCATGTTTTTTGTGATAAAACCACTTTCAGCTGTATTAATAAAATTGCACCAGGTTACCACTATTAAATATATAATGGAATATTCTTTAATGCAAATTTTTTTCATGGAAGATTTTACATTTGACGGTATGCTAATGAGTTTGAGCGGCAACTCGGGGGGGGAAAAACATTTTTCAAAACGAGTGTAATTTTGCATGCAATTTGCACCCGAAGAAGAAACTCCAGGCCAAACTGCTTGAAAATTAGTATTTTAGATTGAGTTGCAAATGTCAGTCTGCGAACAAATGAATTTCAATTTTATTTAGTATAATTTTACACAGTAGACCACTTCATAGTAAGGTTCACCAACACTGATACAATACCAGAATTCGTAAAGGTTTATTCTGATCCAAAATTCTATAGATGATAAATCTGAAAAGAACTGTCTTAGCACAGGATACGGTTTGATGCTTATTGATCTTGAGATCATTTAGTCAAGGGACAGATCTTCAGTGACAAACAGGAAAGGCAAATGTTTAAGAATGCCCATTGAAGTGCCAATGAAATAAATATGCATTGGAAACAGTATAGCTCATGATCTTTTTATTTTGTTTGTGTGTATTTTTGTCACTCAGTAAGATGAGGGATGTCATTGTTGGGAAATGAAGCATTTTCTTTACATTCTATCCAGAATCATCAGTGCAGCTCAGATATAGCATAAAGCTCTGTCTCAAAAATATATTGTTAATCCTAAACTTGGATGCACCTTACTATATTGGTCTGATGTTTCAAGGTCCAACACTAATGTGCCTTTGTCAGTGGTACTAACAAGTCAGTGCTAATTGGAACTGATACTAGATTGAGACGATCCAAATTCATCTCATTTTTGTTTGGAGAGTGAAACACCCAAAGGGTGAAATTTGTCTTGGGCAGTAGCGGAAAACAGGCAATAGCGAATCGACAGCCCATTTTAAACTCCGCCTGGTTTATATCATTTGTAAATGGTTTTCTTGCTAGGTCTCTCTCTCTGGTGAGACCTCTCTCTCTTTTGCACAGTAATTTACCGAGTGGTTCGACCCACTCACCCCTTAGGTTCTGTACACTAGACTTTGAGGCAGGAACTACAATGCAGAGAATACTCTGTAGACTAAGTTTAATGAAACAAAGTGAAATTTTATTGCATAAAGGAAAAATTGAATGTAAGCCAATAAGGTACATGGGAGGGAAAAACAAATCATAATACAGTACTAACCAATATATCCACAGGCATATTATACTTTACAAGGTTCACCATGAAATAGGGAAACATACGGAACATCGAGGGACAACAACTCATTGTTAATTATCCCCTAAAATGCCCACCCCCTAAACCTAGCTAGATTAGATTATGAGGGGCCAGAAACATGCTCACCAGTCCCAGTTAGAAAATAGAGGTTTTGAAGTCTGCGTTTTTGGTCCTCTCAGGCGTCCTGTCTCCACGTGGTCAGCGGAACGCAGCGGGCTGCGGCACACTCTTTTCTCCCTCGAGGTAATGGATACGGGCAGGCTGGATGTTAGCAGGCCTGGACGTCAGCGTGCAGAGAGACCAACTGTTTGACCATTTTCATATAGGTTTCTTCTTGGAGGGTTGCCGTCTTTTCGTCTCGTCAATGGCCCGGGGTTTGTCGATGATCTCCCGATAGCTACCCCGGGTCTGGGCGCTGACTCGATCTTCCCTCTCGAACCTCTCTCTCCAACAACTCTCTCGAACATCTCCCGATAGCTACCCCGGGTCTCCAGTTATACTTCTCATTGAGGCCCTTATCTCCCGCCATATCAAGGTTAGCCTTTGTTTAACTTTTGGCGAGCTTGTAGCACAGAGGGGTAGTCATTGTGTTTAATGTACTTTCGGGATGGCTGGTAACTGCCATCTCTGGTCTGGAATGACCTTGTATTGTCTTTAATGGGTCTTGATGTCCCCCTTTGAATTTGAAGCTGTTTCCCTTTGTCTGGGTAAACATTTTGATGGCCTTTATCTACCAGCCGATCTAATTGGATCTGCATCCAATCCATATGTATGGGGTTCTGTCTGGTTTCGCCTTCTTCGAAATTGCATTCCAGAACTTACTGTGGGCTGAATCCACAAAAGCTGTCTGTGGACTGCAGGAACCATTTTAAAATGTCCCAAAAAGCTGGTCACGGGGTCTGGTGGCCATTTTGTGTGCCCCTTTTCCTGGGCTTCTTTTAAAACAGTCTTTAAAAATTAAGGCCTTTTCTGCCAATAGACCCTTATAGGACAATGTTCAATTTTGCGAATCCTACACATTTTAGGACTTAGCATTGAAAATGAACAGCTAGTTTGTTATTGTCAAATTTAGCTCGAAAGCTTAAGAATTTTGCTCTTTTTGTTGTTCTTGGAACATGAGTGATGCTGGCAAGGCTGTATTTATTGCCCAAACATAGTTGCCCCGAGAAGGTGATGGTGAGTCTTCTCTTTGCACTGCTGACTGTTAATTGCCTATCAATTATACAAAGTAAAATCCTTAATCTATACAAACTCTTACTTGGCAGGGTCTATTTAGGGGCAATAGTTCAGGCCTCCTAGAACCAGTACCAAATTATTGGTAGAGAAATGAGCCCCATAACGTTAGTTTGCTTACAACCTTTCTTGCAGCCCTGCTTGTGCTACAGAACTACTTTTGGTGATACTTTCATAAAAATAATCTAAACAATTAGGAATAAACTTCGATTGCCAAAGAAGCAAGAATCTTATTTGTATATTATAAAGCCTATACATTTTAAATTGACTTTTTAACACACAGGGAATAATCCACCTGACACAAAGATCCCTGCAGCCATTCTTCCTCAATGTGGATGCTGGCCACAAACCAATCTAATTGAAATCGGCGTTAAGTGCTGCCCTATACTGTGCCCAATATGAAAATGTAATGTGGGGTGAGATGCAGTATGCTTAGGTTTATGTATATGACACAAATGAGTAAAATCACAAATTGCATTGATTGTTGATGTGCTGAATCTACTAACTTCAGAATAGATTTGACAACATGACAAAGCAATCAAATCGTGGTTAAACTGACCTTGCTATTTGATTAGCTACAAATAGCTGTGCTGATGTACAACCAGAGAGATGTGCATTTAAAACATCGGTGGACCTTGTTGTAACTGAAATTGCTACACTACCATCGAATGTAGTCTAGCAAATAACATTAAAAAGCATGTGATGCAATTATGTAGTGTAGTTACTTTAGCAGCCTTCGTAGGATGATGGAAACACTATGCCATCTACAGCTTCGTTGGATGCATTAAAGAACAATTTCAGTGTTTGAATGGTGTGATGGGAATTCAGAAGCAACAGCTACCAAAACTCCAGAGTAACCAAAGAAGAAAATATCCCTGACTTCTTAGAATCAAGTTCTACACCAACATTTCTAATTTGTGTTGAATCCACAAAAAAAGATATATTGCTCACTGTCAGAATCAAGATTTCACTGCATTTAGCAACAATAGTGCATGTGAAATGTTATTGTAGCCTAATCAGACCATATTCATTCATCATGGTAAAATTTAGCATATGGCGCTTACTTTATATAAACAGAAAACCCACTCCTTGGGTCCTAAGTTTTATTTGTCATTAATATGCTGATCCTATTGCTAAAATTGTTCTGTACAATGGGCTTACTGCCAGAATTTGAGTACTTTTATGTACTAATTGGAAAACTCTTTATAATGCAAAAAGAACTGCCACAGCTTTTCTTTCAGTACTCAGCCTATTAATGAAAAATACATGTAGTATAATCGGGCATATTTTGTGCTTTGAGATGTGATACCAGGGTTTATATTCATGGCTCTTTTCTGTTAGAACAAGGAAAGATTTGATGAGCTCAGAGTTTGACTTGTGTTATTGTGGATATGACATTAGTCTTATAAATATGGACATTTATATGTTGCCTTCAATGGACATGGATCATTCTACTGAATTTTCGTTGCAAAATAAATACAGATTCTATAGGTACTGGCAGTCCTCCAGAACCGTGTCCAAGACACCATTCCTTATTTGTGTGCTATGATAGTGAGTATCGTGTCCTGTCTTGTCACACATGCATACTTTCCAATGGGGGTCACCACAGAGCAATCAGGACTGGAATTCTGCCCTCTTCCCTGTTCTCTTTGATAGACTAAGGCCACTTGTAGCACATCTACTGTTGCCATGGCTGAGATCAGTTATCACAGCATGCACCAGAGATTGAAGCTGGAACCTTGGTTCCCTGTATGGCTTAGTACTACAATGGATGTCACATTTGTCCCATTGAGTCTTCAGGGGAGCCAGAGGCTGCTGAATTCTGTCATGCAGTTTTGCATCAAAATGGAGGATTTTTAACAGTATGCCGCTAGACAAGAGTTGTGTTAGCTGATTAGCTGATAGGAAATGCCTAATTTTTGTCATTATTCATGTATATGTTCTGCAGTATTTAACCTTCAATTCTGTAGGCTGTCTAGGACACAGTGGCCTTGAAATTATGCTTTACAACTGTTAGTGTACAAAGGCTGACGTGTTCATTGAAATGGAGGCATTAATCCATTTAAAGCAAATAGATAAAGTAAACCTTAGCTAAAATACCAGGCAAAGAAATGTCATGCAAAAATTTGTACACGAATACAAGCACAGAATAATTTTAAGGCCAGTATCTTACAAAACTATATTAGGAAAAGGGAGAGTAATAATTTTGTGAATTTTAATTAAAATGTTAGAAATGTGTTAAAATGGAATGGGAGAAGGAACCTTATTAAAGAATGTTTAGAAAGCTAATGCAAGACTTCTTAACCCAGTATGTGATGAAGTGCCAGCAAAGCAGTCATACTTGATTCCATCATTAGCTATGCACCAGAGATGATGGAAAATGTTAGTGGTATATGAATACCTGCCCTTAACCTTGAAAATGTGAAATAAGTGTCAAAAGAATTGATTAAGTAAACACATAAGATTTCTGGAAGCTAACTATAAAGCAGTGCAAGTTGAAATAAGGAGGCTAAATTGGGAAAGGGAAGTGGCTGATTCCTGTGATGTCCCCTGTAAATGCCTGGAAGGTCCCTGTGGCATAAAAGCTAGGAACACTTGTGACTTTCCCCATCACTGGCAATGCGTGACAGCTAATTAATTTTCCCTGCAGATCTGCAAGGCCCAGATGGCTCAGGTGACTTGCAGCCTCTCAGCTGAACCTGAGCAGTTCTTTACAATGCCCAAGTAGCTGACTATGTTCTGGGGACATCTCTTGAGAGTCACAGGCATTCTGGCTGGGATTTCCCTGCTATTGGCACGTTAGTGGCAGAGTGGAAATACTGCCCACCAATGTGAATCCGACGCTAACCTGCTGCAATTTCCTCCTAGGGCCCTCATTTATTATTCAGGCTGTATTTAGAGTGGTAATACTACTCCTGATAGGTTTACTGTCACTGGTAGGGAGGAAAATACAGTTCTGGCGCAGCCTTCAAAAAAACATCCACCAGTTAAAGAGCAGCATCACTTTCTGAGCAATAGGAAGAACAATAGCAGCAATGCCTGAAGCACCAGCAGCATTATTTAGGGGACAAGGTCAGTAGGTTCAAGGTCAACTAGATTCCCTGATGTATTACCTAAAGCGTTTCTGGCTATAGTGAGGGCCAGAAGAGGCAGATTGCTGGGCACTGACAGCAGGAAGCCCCATAAGAGGGTGACACAAATTGTCCAAAGGGAGGTGGCAGCGGAAGTCAGTTCTTCCTCCACCACCCCAAGAGCTGGCAAACAGTGTAGAATAGGTTTCAATGACCTCACAAGGGTGGCCAAAGTAATATATGTCCCCTAATAGTCAGACAGCCTTAACTCAGCACTTTACCTCTCATAGCACCTGGGTTTCTGAGGAACTGAATTATACAAAGGGCAGTCTCTGCAAACACTCAAGCACCTTCTAAATCAAAACCACTCTAGTAACTCACATTGCCTGACACAAGAGCCACTGTTAATCTTCAAGAACATTTTATTTAAAGGAACAATGTACCTCCATATCTTATCATCATTGATGCATGCACTGATACAGAGTTAAGTGTCTATGCCAGTCACATGCCCTTAATATTGTCTTCTCTCCCTACAAAAGAAAAGATGGGCTGCAACCAATGCCAATGAAATACAGCCAATGGAGGAACATCAGCACTGAAAACCCGAAGCACACATAAAGAGCAGACACTGCACATCATGGGCAGGCAGACAGGAAAACCGATGGGAAAGCCTGCAGTTGGAGACTGTGCACAGTGAAGCAAGTTCCTTTGTGTTTCACATCATAGGGGGTGCTCTGAATGATAAGTTTGGCTATGATGTTGACCACACAGGCACTTCCACTGGGGAATTAGATGCCAGAACCAAAGCCTCAACTGCTGCCACCTTTTCACCAACTATGCTGTAACATTTTATTTGTGTATATATTAGCATAGAGAAAAGGAAGTAGCTAGTGAATCAGAAGGACTATCACTGGGTGAAGCACTGAGCATCAATGGGACTGTGGACTTGGAATTGAAAGAGGAAGATAACGCTGTTCCTTCATGGAGGGTGGAGAAATGACTGCCCTTGGCTGTGGAGCCTGGGGAAACAAATCTCAGTCTTCTAAAGAGCTATGAAAAGGAAGTATCAATCTAATATGCAGGCAGTAGAGACGGTTTCCAAGCACCTGGTTGAGATGATGGACAAATGGATTGGAGTCCACAAACCACATCTGCAACATATTATGGGAAGTTCCTTTGATCTGCAGAACATCCTTAAAACTGTAACAATCTAGGAAGATTCTGTAGTATCAAGATGTGATGAACATCGTATAAGGACATTGATGGCTTACGGTGTGACAACTAATGCTGCTGCTATAGCTGTTTTGAAATGGACACATTCACAAGGTTTGCAAGACCTGGTTAGAATTATTTGGTCTGTACTGACACCGGTCAGTAACTCCTCTGAACCTGTGTCTAGCAGCAGTGGGCTGCAAGGAGTGGGCACAGATGTCATTGTATCTTCTGAGCGTGACATAAAGCCTGATGCCTTAAAGCCTCTTCCAATGCCTATACATTGGTGAAAGGCTTGGACTATTTCAACTCATGGGTCTCATTTAAATGTGTCTACACTGTGTCCCACCCGAAGCTTGTGGGAATGACATCAAATCCGGGAGGCAAGAGATGGAAATCGGTCGGGAGGCTGATGCTGCCGATGACCTTAGGGAATGGTGCTTGACATAAAGTTAGTGCTAAGAGGGTGGAGGACCTCCAAAGAGCTTCCGGTGGTGGGAGGGAGAGGGAAGGTCGGGGCTGGGAAGGCCCAAGGCTTCCTTGCAGGATCTGGGGCAGCACTTCACAAAAATAAAATGGTAATACTTAAGTTGGCCACTTCTGGCCAATCTGCTGCCTCGCGCTAGGTTTTGTTGACAGGTTATGTGCTTTGCGGGCCTCCCATGATTTCAAATAAAAATCGTTTTGCAGCGCTGATGACATTGTGGAGCCATGACTTCAACATATTAAGTAGGCAGCCGGCTGCCTGGGATGAGTGGCCCTTCTGTTCCTGAAATTTCCTTGGTTAAAATTGCAGCGGGCGGGAATGTGTCAGGAACACGGCACGAACCCCCCTGCCACCATTTTAACTAGCTGCCTTATTCACGCCGGGCGAGCTGGGTTACAATCAGGGCTAATAAGTTCCAGTTAATCTTAAAATACTTATCCAACCTGCATAATCCTTTTAATGCAGATGGTTGCCTTAAATGTTTATAAATATTTAAATGAAACTTTCAACAGTGCCCCAATCAAATATAAATAAATACTAAAATATTTAAATGTTAATCCTTAATTAGCAGTTTCATCTGTTAACTTAAAATAAATTTGACTAATCTCATGATATTGCCAGCTGTCATGCCAAGGGCTCTCAAAAATGCCGCCTTCCTGTTTGAAAAAATAAATGAATGTAATCCTACGGAAGGCTTCACATATCGTCAAGAAAATGTTAATTGTGCAGATGCTGGTTGGGATATATTTAGGCTCTGCAAAATCATTTGTAAAATCATAATTTTACTGAACCGTCCCTGAAAATTAATTCAAGAATGAATGTGTTCTGTATTCATGACTGTTACAGTCACTGTGAACATGGACATTCTATTTCACCAATGTAAAAATAACAAATCTGATGATTGATGCATCTAAAAATAATTAAGTAACTGATTTGTTCATTTCATGCAGACTATTGGTTTGTTAATCAGTAAAGTGGCTCATTCAATTTTTTTTCACGATACAATTCTCTTTCTAAGTAGAATAGTTGTAATACACAGATTATTGTTGGAACAACGGTAAATGAATGAAGCTCTGAATGAAAGCAGAGTCGAAGATTTAGGCTAAACCTGATCCATATTGACATTCACAAACCATTCAACTATCTATGACGTAACAGTTTAAAAAAAAATACTCAAATTTATCCATCGAAACTTGTGGCAGAGGAATGAACTTTGTAAAAAAATCCACAGCATGTACAGAGACTGCGATCCATGTATCGCCTTTAAAAAGTTCACTGATCAGCAAGTTATTCACTTGTGACTTTTAGTGGGAAAACCACCAAACTCCATGCAACAGCATCAGCTGGATAAGAAGATTGATTAAAGTACTGCCAAATTTACATAATTTATTATATATAAGTCTTCCATGCACACAGTTTAATTTAATAGCAGTGCTAAATATAAATGCAAAATTCCATGATTATACACTATGCATTCATGATTAGCTAGGAGTATGACGATTGCTCTCGTTTAAACTGAAATCTCAAGAGTTGCTCCGCTGCAGCTCACCGGTTTTGGAGTTCAGTAAATTGACCAGCTTCTGCACAGATCCGGCTGAGAGGTAGGGTCTTTTGGGGGTGGTGGTGGGTGTGCGGCAAGAACGGGCTTAGAGTAATCTGGAGGTTTTTTGTGAATTACACTGAAATCCCCCCAGAAAAGGAAAATCCTACCTTTTCTGGGCGGACTCCAATGCCTGGAAAATGGTGGATTAGCATGCAGTTTGTATGCTGTGCCCATTTTGCCATGAATATTTCAATCAGGTTCCTACAATGAATGTAGGACCCTGATTTACATATTCAAAAAAAAATTCCCACCGGTTTTGGGCGTGCGTGCTGTGGACCCATTTAAAGGGCGTCCTCAAAATTGAATCAGGTGGACAAAATGGCTATCCACGTCCTCACCAGATTTTTCTCTGGTGGTTGCCCATTTTTCAGGTGAGAAACAGGCAGCTGGCAGTCAAAAGTTAGTCCCCTTGGATTCATGGGGGAACAGTTCAAATGCAATTATGGTTACTTAATACTATAGGTATAAACATTGGAACAGTACTGAACTTGTTTAGTTTAAATCTAGAGTTTAGACCTTACCTGACTCCACTCCCTTGTGTTAGATTGAATTCAGATTTAGGCTGCATTTTTGTTTCTGGTGTACCTTAACATACTTTTTGTATCATCTAAGAAGTTAAATATGTGGGGTTTGGCTGTAAAAGTGCTGTAGGGAGAGGAATTTTTGGAACAGATATTTAGAGTGTGGAATGTAAAGGTGTGTTAGACATATTACAATTTGTTATATCTCAACTTACTGTTGGTGGCATGTTAAGGCATCCAGAGGATGCTGGTTGAAATTACTATAATTTGACAAATGCTAGAACTAATGCAAATTAACTGTGTGACCTTTCTGCACCTTTTGGTATTTCAGACAATGGAAGGAGTTCAGTGTCATTTAAAGTGAAATGATAATATGAAATTAAATTCAGCTCACAAGTTATTAAATTCATAACATACAGCTTCTGGCAAATCAGGATTAGGTTCTGAAGAAGCATCTATCCTTGGGATAATGGAGTCTGAGCAATGCCCATTTACCCTGAAACTTTGTTTCCTGTCGATCAATCAACTTTCTATCCATGATGCTACCTTTCCTCTTACACCATACGCCTGAAGTTTTCTAAAAAACCTCTTGTGAGACAGCTTATTGAATGGATCTGGATTGCCAGAAGGCAGAGACGTGAGTTCAAATCCCACCACGGCAGCTGGGGAATTTAAATTCAGTTAAGTAAAATAAATCTGGAATTAAAAAGCTAGTATCAGTAATGGTGACCATGAAACTATTGGATTGTCGTAAAAACCCATCCGGTTCACTAATGTCCTTTCGGGAAGGAAATCTGCCGTCCTTACCTGGTCTGGCCTATATGTGACTCCAGACCCACAGCAATGTAGTTGACTTTTAACTGCCCTCTGAAATGGCCTAGCAAGCCACTAAGTTGTAACAAACCGCTACAAGAAACAATAATAAGAATAAAACTGGACGGACCACCCAGCATCGACCTTGGTACCGGCTATGGATACGACAACAGCACACCCAGTCCAGTCGACCCTGCAAAGTCCTCCTCACCAACATCTGGGGACTTGTACCAAAATTGGGAGAGCTGTCCCGCAGACTAGTCAAGCAACAGCCTAACATAGTCATACTCACAGAATCATACCTTTCAGCCAATGTCCCAAAATCCTCCATCACCATCCCTGGGTATGTCCTGTCCCACCAGCAGGACAGACCCACCAGGGGTGGCGGCACAGTGGTATACAGTCGGGGAGGAGTGGCCCTGGGAGTCCTCAACATTGACTCCGGACCTCATGAAGTCTCATGGCTTCAGGTCAAGCATGGACAAGGAAACCACCTGCTGATTACCACCTACCGCCCTCCCTCAGCTGAGGAATCAGTACTCCTTCATGTGGAACACCAATGGAAGAATGACTGAGGGTAGGAAGGGCACAAAACATCACCAAGAGTGGCTCGGTAGCACCACTACTGACCGAACTGGCCGAGTCCTGAAGGACATAGCTGCCAGTCTGGACCTGTGACAGGTGATGAGAGAACCAACACGAGGGAAAAACCTACTTGACCGCGTCCTCACAAATCTACCTTTCACAGATGCATCTGTCCATGACAGCATTGGTAGCAGTGACCACTGCACAGTCATTGTGGAGACGAAGTCCCATCTTCACACTGAGGACACCCTCCATCGTGTTGTGTGGCACTACCACTGTGCTAAATGGGACAGATTTAGAACAGATCTAGCAGCTCAAAACTGGGCATCCATGAGGCGCTGTGGGCCATCAGCAGCAGCAGAATTGTATTCCACCACAATCAGTAATCTCATGGCCCAGCATATCCCTCACTCTACCATTACCATCAAGCCAGGGCACCAACCCTGGTTCACTAAGGAGTGTAGAAGAGCATGCCAGGAGCAGGACCAGGCGTACCTAAAAATGAGGTGCCAACCTGGGGAAGTTACAACACAGGACTACATGCATGCTAATAAGCAGAAGCAGCATGCTATAGACAGGGCGAAGCAATCCCACAATCAACAGATCCGATCAAAACTCTGCAGTCCTGCCACATCCTGTCATCAATGGTGGTGGACCATTCAATAACTAACAGGAGGAGGAGGCTCCAAGAATATTCCCATCCTTAATGATGGTGGAGCTCAGTGCATGAGTGCAAAAGACATGGCTGAAGCATTTGCAAGCATCTTCAGCCTGAAGTGCCGAGTGGATGATCCATATCGGCCTCCTCGTGAGGTCCCCACCATCACAGAAGCCAGTCTTCAGGCAATTCGTTTCACTCCACGTGATATCAAGAAATGGCTGAGCGCACTGGATACAGCAAAGGCTATGGGCCCCAACAACATCCCGGCTATCATGCTGAAGACTTGTGCTCCAGAACTGGCCGTGCCTCGAGCCAAGCTGTTCCAGTACAGCTACAACACTGGCATCTATCCGACAATGAGGAAAACTGCCCAGGTATGGCCTGTCCACAAAAAGCAGGACAAATCCAATCCAGCCAATTACCACCCCATCAGTCTACTCTCAATCATCAGCAAAGTGATTGAAGGTGTTGTCGACAGTGCTATCAAGCGGCACTTACTTACCAATAACCTGCTCACTGATGCCCAGTTTGGGTTCAGTCAGGACCGCTCCGCTCCAGACCTCATTACAGCCTTGGTCCAAACATGGTGAGAGTGACTGCCCTTGACATCAAGGCAGCATTTGACTGAGTGTGGCATCAAGGAGCCCTAGTAAAACTGAAGTCAATGGGAATCGGGTGGAAAATTCTTCATTGGCTTGAGTCATACCTAGCACAAAGGAAGATGGTTGTGGTGGTTGGAGCTCAATCATCTCAGCCCCAGGACATCGCTGCAGGAGTTCCTCAGGGCAGTGTCCTAGGCCCAACCATCTTCAGCTACTTCATCAATGACCTTCCCTCCATCATAAGGTCAGGAATGGGGACGTTCGCTGATGACTGCACAGTGTTCAGTGCCATTCACAACTCCTCAGATAATGAAGCAGTCTATGCCCACATGCAACAAGACCTGGATGACATTCAGGCTCGGGCTGATAAGTGGCAGGTACCATTCGCACCACACAAGTGCCAGGCAATGATTATCTTCAACAAGCGAGAGTCTAGCCACCACCCATTGACATTCAATGGCATTACCATCATCAAATATTTTTTTAATCCATATATACCACTGCATATCGACTGCATTCCCTTTATCTATCTTATCAGTTACTTCTTTAAAAAAACTCTTTTAGATTTGTTGAACATGATGCCTTTCTCGTATCACTGCTGGCTGGCTTTGATTAACTTATGGATTTCCAAATGCTCACCAACTTTATCTCGAATTATGGATTCTAATAGTTGCCCACAACTGACATTAGACTAACTGGTCTCTAATTACCTGAATAATCCTTCTGTCCTTTCCAGAGTATTACATCGGCTGTGTGTCATTTCAATGGCACAATTTGTATATTGAAGCATGATTGAAAAATTGTGGCCAGCAGCTCTCTAATCTCTTCTGACTTCTTTCAAAAGCCTAAGGATGCATGCCCTTAAGGTCCAATAACTTATATATGCTAAATTCTGCTAATTTCTCCAGAGCCGATTCCTTTTCTATAGTTATGCCTAGCATTTGTTCTATATGTTTCTGTAGTACTGCTATATTCTCACTTATACCATCATTTGTAAATACCAATACAAATTATTTCTTTAACATCTCTGCCATACCTTCAACCTCCAGAGTTAGACTTCCTCTTTGATCCCTTTTTTTTCATATTCCCCTTTAGTCCTTCTAACCTTCCTTTGTATTTCCCTATTATACTTTCTATATTCCTCATGATTATCTTTAGTATTGTTTGCCTTAACTTTATAATATGCCTTCCTTTTAAGTTTCAGTTTAGTTATAATTTCTCTATTTATTCATGGAACTCTAGACTTTGAGTCGACTTGTTTGTTAATATTATTGCCCAGTTAACTTTGGCCAGTTCCCCTTTTATGCTGCTGAACAATGCCATTTTCCACTTCAATGCTCTCATCTTTGACTTTTCATTATCCTTTATTTATCCTTACGTTGAACCTACCTATGTTGTCATCGCTATTTCCCAATTGTTCTCCTATTTCCACATCAGTTATTTGTCCCACTTTGTTTCACAGAATTAAATCAAGCATTGCTCTTTTGTCTGTTAGACTAGAAACATACTGATCTTAGATGCATTCTAAAATCCATTCTCCAGTTTGAACATAAGGATTAGGAGCAGGGGTAGGCCATATGGCCCCTCGAGCCTGCTCTGCTATTCAATAAGATCATGGCTGAACTTCAACCTCAATTCCATTTTCCTGCCCAGCCCCACATCCCTTGATTTCCCTGGAGTCCAAAAATCTATTTATCTCAATTTTGAATATACTCAATGATTCAGCATCCACAGCCCTTTGGGACGGAGAATTCCAAAGATTCACAACCTTCTGAGTGAAGAAATTGCTCCCTATCTCAGTCTTAAATGGGTGACCCCTTATCCTGAGACTATGCCCTTAGTTCTAGATACTCCAGCCAGGGGAAACAACCTCTCAGCATCTACACTGTCAATCCCCATCAGAATCTTATGTTTCAACGAGATGACCTCTCATTCTGCTAAACTCCAGAGAGTATAGGCTCAATCTCTCCTCATAGGACAACGCTCTCATCCCAGGAAGCAATCTAGGAACCTTTGTTGCACCACCTCTAAGGCTAGTACATCCTTCTTCAGATAAGGAGACCAAAACTGTGCACAGTATTCCAGGTGTGGTCTCACCAAAGCCCTGCACAATTGTCGCAAGACTTCCTTACTCTTGTACTCTAACCCCCTTGAAATAAAGGCCAACATGCCATTTGCCTTCCTAATTGCTTGCTGTACCTGCATGCTAGCTCTCTGGCTGCAATTTTGCCAGCGCTCAGAGGGCGGGTTCGGAGGCGGGTCAGCTGTTAAAATCAAAATGATTGACGGTGGGTTATCAACTCACCGCGATCCCACCTCTGTGTTAGTTTCAAGAGTATCACGTCTGTGTTCTCAGAGCAGACCCAACACCAAGCAGTGGGTAAGGGATTTAAGACACTTGGAGGGAAAAATTCAGTGATGCCCCCTTTGGGGTGCTGACTTCACCGGTGTGCTACTTTTAGGGCCCTGAAAAAGTTATCGCCGCTGCGTCGTAAATTCAGTGGTAGCGCCCCAGGCAGGAGGCGGGGCGTTACTGGAAGTGCTCCTCCCTCCTTCCTGGGGCACTAACACTGAATATCGCGTCGCTACATGCAACAGCACCACGCGTGTCAGCACGTAGCACCGTAGTATTGCAGGCATCCCTCCCCCTGATTAAAGGAGAGGGACCTAGCGCAGCACTGCGCTGCGCGCACTGGGGCCCTGCTGGACCACCAGGGAGCAGGGTGCCGGGAAAGCAACCCTGCCGGCACCTTGAATGAAAGAGGGGAAGGGGGCAGGTGCTGGCAGGCAGCCAGAAAAAAAAAATGGCCGCCTGACACCTGGCCCTTTAAATACTGCCGCTGAGGCTGCACAAACGTCCGGCGATACATCAGGCGGCGCGGCCGAAGTTTGCAGCCAGGGCGCGAGCGGGGCGCTGTGCACACCGATGATGTCATCGCTGGAGGCGCAGTGCTGCGGGGCACTACTGGCTACCGCTGCTGCTAACCTCCCACTGAATTTCGCGGGAGGTGTTAGCGGCACCGCGCCCGGGCGCTAGAGGCTTTGCACCCTGTTGACGCCCCCTTGGGCGCTAACGGGAGGCGCATAGCAACCCAATTTTCCCCTTAACTCCTTGTTAAATGCATGTTAATTGCTATTTGGACAGCCTTTTCCTATTTTACCGCATTTTAAATGGGTTTCACGCTGTCCGGAGATCACCTCGGGTAAGTATGTCGGCAGTAGCAGTGAGCTGCATAGTTCACAGCTGCAACTGCAGTATAAAAGCTGAACTGTCACATACGTTCACTTTCAAATGTCAGAGGTGTCTGATTTCAGGATTTGGCGAGCACATTTGATCTGTCTGGAGGCTGTCAGTGTGTGGTGTTAACTCTATATGCACTGTCACCCCCTTGGAGCAAGCTCTCTCGCCATCGACAGATCGCTTCTACCATCTCAAGTTCAGCTGCCATCTCTTCCAGCAAAATCAGTGCCCTTGAAAAAATATCACCTTGGTCCTCTGAACCCCTCCACGATCAGCCCTAACACCAACATCACCAGGCATACCAATATCACCAACAACAACACTTACCTTCTGCGCAATCACCTGATGCTGCACAGGACACAAGGCATCAGCACCCGACCACATTGCTGCCTGGGAGGCCAGCGATGGCATCACCATGGCCAGATTTACTTCACTTGACGCTGTACACCCTGGCTGCCACATGATGTGCCAGGTTGGTAACACCACCTCACACCAGCACATAAAGCATCCCTACAATGACCAAGCCGTTCCTTTCACACTCATCACCATTGCGGGGGATACCGTTATGCCTAACCATTCACTACAACTCACAAAGACACTTCCAAAGGTGAACACAGATCTGTATACTAAGGCAAAGTGTTGAAAATAAAGATTTCAATGTTTGACAACACGTTACCAGAAAATTTACATGAACATTACATAACACACCTGTAGTGTCTGCGTATCAATAACACAGAGTGCAGGAGAATGGTAATAACAGGTGTTTACTGAACAGAGGGTATGCTGGAACTGAAAGTACAGAAGCCTGCTACGGCTTTATATACAGGTGTGGTCACTGCCGGTACTACAGTATAAAAGCAGTTCTCTCTTAAAGGTACATACACAACAATTCCTCCCCTTTTAGATAAAAAGTACATAACATTCATTTAACAATTAAATAATAACTAATTACAATTATAATTTTCTTTGTACTATAATACATCAGCTGAAAGTAATCATTTATAAATTCAGTCTTTGAGGAGGCTTCCTGATCCTGTCTGGATAGCGCCTTTCTCAAGTATCCTGTTCTTGCGGCGGAGTTGATTCTGGCTCATTGTCATTGGTTGGTTCGTCAGCTTCCAATACCACTGATTCTGAGGTAGATGCAATCTGTACTTCGGGTTCATCACCAGGTGTGCAGGCTCGTGGTATGGGTTTGACTTGTTCCTGTTCCTGGTCAGCATGGCGTCTCACGATGCTCGCTCCAACGTCCACTGTGTACATCAGTGGTCCCTGCCGTGTGCATATCATTCCTGGCTGCCATTTTTCTGTTCGGTAGTCGCGGGCCAAGACAGGTTGCCCTATCTTGAAGCTCCTGGTTGGCTTCTCATTTATGTGCTGGAATTGCTTATTCTCAACATCTCTTATGTTTGGTTTGAGCAAATCCAGGCGACATCTTAACCTTCGGTTAAAGAACATCATGGCTGGAGCTTGGTTGGTGACTGCATGTGTTGCATTCCGGTAAGCAAACAAGAAATTATCCACCTTGTGTTGCAGTGGTATGTTGTCGTTATACATCGCCTTTATTGCTTTTTTAAAGGTTTGTACAAACCTCTCAGCCAATCCATTTGTGGCTGGATGATATGGGGTGGATGTGTAATGCTTTACCCCATTATTCCTCAAAAACCTCCGGAAATCCTCGGACACAAACTGTGGTCCATTGTCGGAGCAAATCTGTTCTGGCAAGCCATTCCTGGCGAAGATGGTCCGTAGGACTGCAATAGTTTTCTCCGTGGTGGTGGAGGACATTTTGATGACCTCTGGCCATTTCGAATGTGTGTCCACGGCGATTCAAAACATTGAGTCCATAAATGGACCAGCAAAATCAATGTGTACCCATTGCCATGGAGATGAGGGCCACTCCCATGGGTGTAGCGGGGCCTGTGGTGGAGCGTTTTGGACTTTCTGGCATCCTGTGCATCTCTTGGTCATTTCCTCGATTTTTTTTTTATCGATTCCTGGCCACCACACAAATGCCCTGGCTAGGCTCTTCATTTTTACCCCTCCCAGATGACCCTCATGAAGCTCATTGAGCACTCTATCTCTCAACTTGGGTGGAATTACCACTCGGGATCCACACATCAAGGTCCCCCGGCACACTGACAGCTGTTCTCTCCTTGACGAGAATGCTGGCAACAGTGAGTCGCCATGTGCTGGCCATCCCTTCACCGTCAAATCATAGACCCGAGAGAGTGGTCATTTCGGGTTTCCTTCTCTATACTTGAGTTTGTAACCGGTAGACATTCGACTGGTCGAATGGAATATCTCAACAGGGTCCGCTGCAGGTGCTTCCTCCACCGTAGGCAGCGGCAGGCGCGACAGCCCATCAGCGTTTCCATGCTGTTTCGTGCCCTTATACTCTGTCGTATTGATGTGCCCCTAGAAAAAGGGACCATCTTTGCAGCCATTGCACCGTCATCACCGGAACGCCCTTCTTTGGGTTAAAAATGGAGACAAGAGGCTGGTGATCAGTCAGTAAGGTGAATTTCTGCCCGTGCAGATAGTGATTGAACTTCTTCACCCCCCACACCAGGCTGAGAGCCTACCTGTCAATCTGGGCGTAGTTATGCTCGGCTGAGGTTAACGAGCGTGACGCAAAGGCTATTGGCCTCTCTGAACCGTCAAGGAATTTGTGCGACAGCACCGCTCCAATGCCGTAGGGAGACGCATCACATGCCAATCGAATCGGTAGTGTTGGATTGTAGTGGACCAATACTTCTTTTGAAGTGATTAGGCATTTACATTTCTGAAAGGCACGCTTACACTCATCACTCCATTTCCATGCTACTCCAGTTTGCAGCAGGGTGTTCAGTGGGTGCAGAATTGTAGACAAATTTGGCAAGAACTTATGGTAGTAGTTCACCAACCCGAGGAACGACCTCAGTTGCGACACATTTTCTGGTGCTGGAGCCTTGACTGCTGCCTCAATCTTGTCTGGGGACTTTTGTAACCCCTCTTCATCAATCACGTGGCCACAATACGAGATTTGTTTCCTGAAAAACTCGCATTTGGGGTGGATGGCTCGTAGCCCATATTCTTGTAATCTAGTGAGCACCTGCTCCAGGTTGGCAAGGTGTTCACTGTCATTTTCGCCCGTAACCAGGATGTCGTCCAAATAACACTGGGTCCCCGGGATCCCTTGCAGGACTTGTTCCATCGCCCTCTGCCAAATAGCCGGAGCTGATGCTACCCCGAATACCAGTCGGTTGTACTGGTAAAGACCTTTGTGAGTGCTTATCGTGAGGTATTTTCTAGATGCTTCTTCTACCTCCATTTGTAGATACGCTTGGGCCAGATCAATCTTCGTAAAGCGTTTCCCTCCAGATAGTGAGGCGAAAATATCTTCTATCCACGGAAGTGGATATTGTACTGTGTGAAGGACTGGGTTCAGAGTTACCTTAAAGCCCCCACAGATGCGAACCTTCTTCGGTTCCCCAGGCGTGCTGCTCAATGATTTCTTCATTACAGGAACGATGGGTGTGGCCCACTCGCCCCAGTCCACCTTGGACAGCACACCCGAACGCTCCAGACTCTCCAGCTCTGCTTCGACGGCTGGGCGGATCGCATACGGTACCAGTCTGGCCTTAAAAAATTTGGGGTTTACGTTATCTTCAATTTTTATCGTTGCCGTTACGCCTTTGAGTCCCAAGTCCTTGCTGGAACACCTCTTTCGCGTCAGTTAGAATTTTTGACAGTCGTCCAGGTGTGACGTCGTCATCCTTTTTGTCAACCACAGTTAGCGCCTGAATGGAATGCCAATCCAATTGTATTTTTCGGATCCATTCACGTCCCAATAATGGTGGTCCTCCATCTTGTAGTATATATAGATACAGTTTCTGTGTTTCCTTGCTGTTGTATTTAACGGGCACCCTTATTTTTCCTCTGGGCTAGACTTTTTGCCCCGTATATGTCTTCAAGACAATGGACGTGTCCTTCAAGGGTATGTGTGAGAATAGCCGCTCGTAGTCTCATCGATTCATGACTGTTAGGGCTGATCCTGTGTCCAATTCCATCTTTACTTGGGACCCTGCTATCATGAGGGTGACCCAAATGGTTCAGTGATCCTCCTTTGCGATCACATTGTGTAACTTTAGACAAATTATTCTCCTGCTCCCGGAGTCATTATCACTCTTCTGAACTACTGTCCGTCATCTTTTGTACTTTCTTATATGTTTCCTTAGTAGTTCTTTTAGTATTGGTTTTCTTTCCCGACCTGCAGACTCGAGCTATGTGTCCCACTTTTCCACATTGCCTGCATACTTTGTCCTTAAACCAGCAATCCTTCTGGTCATGGGTTGTTCTGCCGCAGCGATAGCACTTTTCTGCTCCATATGCCATTTCATTGGTGCTATATTCTTGCGGTTTGTGTTGTATTTCCGCAGCTCCCCGTGCTGCTGCTTCATAGGATACTGCAACGCTGAAGGCCTTTTTTAGCATAAGGTCCTTTTCCGAACGTAGTCGTTTCTGGGTTCCTTCACTCTGGAGCCCGCAGACAAACTTATCCCTTAAGGTATCTGCCAGTCCTGCTCCGAACTGGCAGTGTTTTGATAACTTGCATAGTTCCGTAAGATAGTCAGCATTACTGTCTTTGTGCTGGTTTCTTTTATGGAACTTGAATCTTTCTGCTATCGGCAGCGGTGTAGGGTTTAGATGTTCCTGTAAGATATTGACAATCACTTCAAAGCTTTTCTCCATTGGTTTAGCTGGGGTAATTAAATTCAGCAATAGGCCGTATGTTCTCGCGCCCATCAAATTCAATAATACCGACGCCTTCTTTTCATCGGCCACCTCCTTTGCCTTGCAGTACACTTTAATTCTTTCCACATACGTGGTCCAGTCTTCTATTTCATTGTCGAAAGCAGTGATGCTGCCACTCTTCGGCACCTTGGGTGGTCTAAAATGGTGCCTCCCACGCTTTTCCTTCTTCCCCAATGGATTAAAATGGCGCCTCCCGCGCTTTTCCTTCTTTCCCCCCCCCCCCCTGCTGCCAATGCTGCTCCTAGCGTTCTAACTAATAATGGCGGTGCCCCGCGGCTTTCTGCGCGTCTCTCTTTTGTTAATTAATTTTCTTAGTTTTATTCTTCTTCGACGCTGTCCACTGCGCGTCTCTTTTCCTTCCCCTTTTTTATTTTCTTTAACCCTGCCCGATTCTTGAGTACTGGCCGTGCCCTGTGGGCTCCACCCTCTCTCTTTTTCTTCCCGACGACGCTGCTCGGCCCCCTTGCAGAGCCGCTCGATCGAGCTCTAGCCCGCCGCAGTCCAGGAAGGGTCAGCGCACTACCTGCTACCAGCCCGATTTGCTGGGACACCTTGACTGGATAACCAAGCCCAGCTCTCCACAGCTTCCCCTGCGATTCTCTGAACTCTGATGGATCACTGGGCGGTTGCCCACGGTCGACGCCCGTTGCTCTGGCTTTGACCTCCAAGAAGCTTCTTTTCAGGGATGGATCCCCGTGAGGTGATGCAGTACTGCAGGTGAGTTTGAACCTGCTCGTTGCCACTGTAGTGTCCGCGTATCAATAACACATGGACTGCAGGAGAACGGTAATAACAGGTGTTTACTGAACAGAGGGTATGCTGGAACTGAAAGTACAGAAGCCTGCTACGGCTTTATATACAGGTGTGGTCACTGCCGGTACTACAGTATAAAAGCAGTTCTCTCTTAAAGGTACATACACAACAACACCCAATTGCCTACCCTTGTTAGTTAGTATGATTGGACTAGGATGAGTGTGTGTGTGAGGGGTGGCTAGTGAGATGGGATGTAGATACAGAGGGATGGGTGGAGGTGCAAGGTAAGTTGGTGTGAGTAAGGATGTGCAGGAGTAGGGTACAGAAGGCAGATTGATGGGGATGTGATGAGAGGCACAACAGGGTGAGTTTGAGTGTGGCTTTGCAGTAACGTTTTGTGATCCACTGAGATCATTGAAAGGTTTGCGCCACTGCAGCCAGGGACTCCTGATGACATCCCTGCTTTTATGCTCCTGTGCAATGTGCAACCATGCTGCGTTGAGCCTGGGTGTAGCCTTGTACCTCCGTGCAGTGCTTGTCAGTGTTTGCAGCACCTGAATGCTGCAGAATACTGAGAGCACAACTGTCAAAAACAATGTGGCCGTGGTCCCTTTAAGGAAACCGGCTGATGACACGTCATCAAATGACGTCATCAGACCCGCTTCCTATTAATTGTCTGGGATCCCCGCAGGGCGGGCTTAACAAGGCCAATCTACGGAAAATCATTTTCCGAGAGCGGCTGCAGATGGGAGTGGGACCAGAACCCGCCGTCCAGCTCTCCCGCCGCCATCCCACCTCCGCAGGGAAAATCCTGCCCTCTGTGTTTCTTGTACTAGGACACCCAAATCTCTCTGAACACCAACATTTAATAGTTTCTCAACATTTAAAAAAATATTCTGTTTTTCTACTCTTCCTACCGAAGTGAATAACCTCACATTTCCCCACATTATACTCCACCTGCCAACTTATTGCCCACTCACTTAACCTGCTTATATCCCTTTGCAGGCTCTTTATGTCCTCCTCACAGCTTACTTTCCCACCTAGCTTTGTATCATGAATAAACTTGGATATATTACACTCCGTCCTTTCATCAAAGTCTTTAATATAGATTGTAAAAGGCTGAGGCCCGAGCACTGATCCTTGTGGCACCCCACTAGTTACAGCCCGCCAACCTGAAAATGACCCGTTTATCCCTACTCTCTGTCTTCTGTCCATTAAGCAACCCTCTATCCATGCTAATATATTTCCCCAAACCCAATGAGTCCTTAACTGGCATAACAACCTTATGTGGCATCTTATAAAATGTCTTCTGGAAATCCAAATATACTGCATTCACTGGTTCCCCTTTATCTAATCTGCTAGTTACATTCTCAAAAAACTCTAATAAGGTTGTCAAACATGATTTCCCTTTTGTAAAACCATGTTGACACTGCCTAATCATATTATGATTTTCTAAGTGCCCAGTAACCACTTCCTTAATAATGGATTCCAGCATTTTCCCGACGACTGATGTCAGGCTAACTGGCCTGTAGTTCCCTGTTTTCTCTCTCCCTCCTTTCTTGAATAGCAGGGTTACATTTGCAACCTTCCAATCTGCTGGGACCATTCTAGAGTCTAGGGAATTTTGGAAGATCACAAACAATGCATGCACTATCTCTGCAGTCACCTCTTTGAGAACCCTAGGGTATCAGCCATTGGGTCCAGGGAATTTGTTGGCTTTTTGTCCCATTAGTTTCTCAAGTACTTTTTCTCTACTGATCTTAATTACTTTAACTTCCTCACTCTCTCATTAGCCCCGTGCTTCTCCACTATTTTTGGTATGCTTATTTCCTTATTCCCCATTATAATTTATCCTGTCTCTGCCTCTAAGGGACAAACAAAAGGGCTTACTTTTGTTACTCTCTTCCTTTTTACATACTTGTAGAAGCTCTTACAATCTGTTTTTATTTTTCTTGCTATTTATTCATATTCTATTTTCTCCTTTTTTTATCAATTTTTTGGACATACTTTGCTGGTTTCGAAAGCTCTCCCAGTCCTCAGGCTTACTACTATTCTTCATAACATTATAAGCCTCTTTTAATCTAATACTATCCTTAACTTCTTTAGTTAACCACGGATGGTTCACTTTTCCTGTGGATTTTTTATTGCTCAATTGACTGTATATTCATTGAGAATTTTGGAATATTTCTTTAAATATTTGCCACTACTTATTTACCATCATACCTTTTAATCTAATTTCCCAATCTACCTTAGCCAACTCGCCCCTTGTACCTATGTAATTGGCTTTATTTAAGTTTAAGACTCTAGTTTCAGACTTAGAATTTCACATTGTTTGAGAGTGAAATACTTATCATATTGTGACAACTCTTCCCTAGAGGATCCTTTAATATGAGATTACTAATTAACCCTGTCTCATTACACAATACATGATCTAAAATAGCCTGTTTCCTGGTTGCTTCCACAATGTATTGTTCTCAAATGTATCCCCTGAATTCATCCACCAGACTACCTTTGCTAATTTGCTTTGTCCAGTCTATATGAAGATTAAAGTTCTCCACGATTATTGCATTACCTGTGTTGCAAGCTCCTATTATTTCTTGATTAATACTCTGTCCAATGGTATAGCATTTAACTGCGCATGTGCAGTCTTTGGAAGTTGCTGTCCAATTTACTCTTTAGTAACGGTGATCACGAATAGCCTTACCATTATTTCTACCGCAAAATTCGAGTCATTATTGCTGTGTTGTTCTTTGTTAGCTAAGTTGGTGTATTATATTTGCTAATCATTTAATACCAAATTAAAGCTGTATCTGAATACCCAGATTGCAGTATTTCATTTGAATGGTTAGTATCCTACCTAATCGTCACTTGGCAGTTAAACAATTAACATTAAATATCTCAAACCATGCCTCTGCAAAACACACTTCCTCCCGAGTTTTGGTGTCACAGTACAGTGGAACATTCACGGATGTACAATATATAGATTTTTAAAAAATAAATTGGACATTTCAGTGTAACACGGTTCAGTTTCAATATTACCACAGGGTACAGCACAGCACACAACAGAAAATACATTTTCATACTTTTTGTTAAAGTGGAAAAGTATATTCAAAGGCCTTTTCATCTCCCCAGTGACCCGATGCAGATCATAAGGCTATTTTTTTTCTTTTGTGTTTTTCCTGTGAAAGTCATCAAGCAGTGGGATACTCTACAAGCACAGTCATGTGAATGTTTCTGTTGGCATGGGAATTGTGTGCCTGGTACATTGATGCGCTGTTCATGTCATTAGGCTCTAATTAGCATTGGAATCCAGCACACACTTGGGTTCATTTCAAATCCACATGAAGGCTCTGAAAATACTTTAATGAAAAACTCATTAGGACAGAAGTATGACTGTGAATAGACAACGTTAGATTTTGAAAACTGGACTCCCAGAGTTTTGGTACTATCATCTGCCTATTGTCATTTGCCAATTTCAAGACCACTTCTGAAGATCAAACTTTTATCCTTTCACCCTGGGTTTTAACCCAACCAAGACATGCAAGTCTATTTTTTCCTCTGATGTTTGCTGAGCATTCTGTCAGAAATTATTTAGACAGTCTCAATCCAGTTACTTGGAAATTAAGAGTGCAGAGTTGCACATTTAATTCATAATTGGCATAAAATAATTTTAAAAAGGAATTACTGCAAGATGATGTTATAAAATAATTTCTCTTAAGAAAAGTATAATTAAAAAAATTGTTTTCATGTTAACAGGAATTCATATTGTAATGTTCTTTGTCATGCCCTAAAACAGGCAGAGAAATTCCCCTGGCTGGGGGGTCTAGAACGAGGGGTCAGTCTCAGGATATGGGGTAGGAAATTAGGACTGAAATGAGGAGAAATTTCTTCACTCAGAGGGTAGTGAACCTGTGCAATTCTCTAACACAGAAGGCTGTGGAGGCCAAGTCACTGAATATATTTAAGAAGGAGATAGATAGATTTCTAGACACAAAAGGCATCAAGGAGTATGGGGAGAGCGGGAATATGGTACTGAGCTAGAGGATCAGCCATGATCATATTGAATGGCGGAGCAAACTCGAAGGGCTGAATGGCCTACTCCTGCTCCTATTTTTCTATGTTTCTCTGAAATACAATGGCCCGGATTTTGCGGTCAGTGGCAAAGTGATGGCACTTGCCGCTGACCTCTAAGAAAGCTGCCCACAATGATCTAGCGATCTCTGTGGTATCAATTTCACCTCTCCCGATGTGAATGTGAATCTGACACCAACTTTAAGGGATCTCCAGCATCCTGCAGCAGTGATGTCATCAAGCTAGCTAAGCAGCCAATCACACTGAAGAATTCTCAAAGACAGCAAACTAGGAAGTAAAAGGCAGGTTTTATCCTTCACTTTTTAATAATTTTACAGAGAGCGAAATAAAGATTGGGAAATACACATGGGATTAATGTAGAAGCTGAAATATAAACAAACTTTTAAAAGTATTATAAAAAAACATGGAATTTTTATCATAATGGAAAATTTTGACATTCCACAAATATAAAATTAGTTTTTCAGGGCCAGAATAGTTGTTCAGCAGTAATTATGACTCAGTACACCATTAAAAACCCAGTTACACCTCATTCAAAAAGACTTAACTTTTTCAGGGGATTTTAAGAGCGATACTCCAGCGTAAAAGCTTAAGTTCTCATCAGTTCAGAGATTTCAATTGACTTCCGGCTGCAGGGAGTTTAACAGCGAGCCCTGTGAAGGAGCAGGGAACAACTGACAACAACTTCTGGATTTACGCATTTAACTGCGCATGTGCGAACTCAAGAATTTGCTGTCAGATTCACAGTTGTAATGACGGCAAACACTGACAGTTTTGCCATCATTGCAACCACAAATTCCGGGTCATTGCAGTTTCATTATTCAATGGATATTTTTTTCACAGGGGCTGCCTGCTATTGTGTATCAGTCAAAAGAAAACAGGATAATTAAAAATGCAGTTATGTATGTGAATAATGGAATAAAACTACGTGTAAGCACCTACACAATTGTTATTAATTGTAGTAGTGACATTTTTGAATGTAACATTAAAAGATAATGAGGCTAATTTTAACAAAAACCACCTGACGGAGAACTGATGAGATGGGATTGGCCACCTGTTTTTACTTTCATTGAAGTCAATGGAAAGTATAATGGGGCAGGGTGTAAAAAGGGTGGCTGACCTGATCCCATCAGTATCCCATCGGGCGGGTTACAGTAAAACTAACAACAATTTTTATGTACATTTTGAGATTAATATAGCTGGAGACTTAGAAGTGGAATTTTATCTTCCAAAATCAAAAAAAAACAAAATGTTAATACACAGTGATGTGTTAAATACCCATCAGACAGACAATGATACACATAACCTATTATTGAATTATTGCCTGAGCCACATGCAAATTGGCATAGAAGCAGACAGATCAGGAGAATTAACACATGGCTAAAGGACTGGTGCAAGAAAGAAGGGTTCCTTTTCATGGGACACTGGCACCAGTTCTGGGACAGGAAGGAGCTGTACCAATGGGACGGGCTCCACCTGAACAAGGATGGGACCCATGTCCTAGCGGAAAGGGTAAATAGGGAGGTGGCAAAGGCTTTAAACTAGTAAGAAGGGGGGAGGGATCTGCAAGAAATATAAGCAGCGAAAAAATAAATAAAACAGGAAAAGTGAGCACAGGAAAGAATAAAGTAAGGGAGGACATTGTTGGCAAGGGAATAAATAGAGTTATGGAACAGGAGTCTAAAAAGATGGATAAATATAAAATGAGAGGAAATCCTATTAAAAATGAGTTATACTGTCTGTACAGCAATGCACACAGTGACTGTAATAAAACAGGGGAGCTGAAGGCAAACATGTGTTAGGAGGAACCAGACATAGTAGGGATTACTGAGACATGGCTACAGAAAAATCAGGACTGGGAATCAAACATTGCCTAAAATATTTAGAAAAGATAGTGAGGGAAAAGGGGGAGGTGGAGTAGCTGTACTTATTAGGGATAACATAATGACACTAGAAAAATTGACGTAGATATCAGCAAGACAAAAATAGAATCCATATGGATCAAGGTAAAAGATAATAAAGGTTCAATCACACTAACCGGCATAGTCTACAGACCACCTAATAGTGGAAGGAAGATGGAGGAAGAAATATACAGACAAATTAGAGAAATGAGTAAAAAACATAGAAGAATAATTATGGGGGATTTGAAATACCCCAATATTAATTGGACAGAAGAGGTAGGTAAAGGGGATATGGGAATAGAGTTCATACAATGTCTATAGGACTCCTTCCTAACTCAATATGTAAAAATCCCAACAAGGGAGGATTCGCTATTGGATCTAGTTATTGGAAATGAGCCATAGCAGATAAGAGAAGTAAAAGTAGGGGCACATATAGGCAATAGTGACCATAATATAATATGTTTAAGATGATAATAGAGAAGGACATAAGTATGACAAAAAACAGGTTAATAGATTGGAGACAATCTGATTTTGAAGTGCTGAGAATAGAACTTGAGAAGATAAAATGGGTAACAATATTGGCAAACAATGGTGTAGAATGACAATGGGAAACATATAAAACGGCATTCAACAGAGTGCAGGTAAATTATATTCTGCTAAATGGAAGGAACAAACTAAACAGTAATGAGACTCCATGGATGAATAAAGACATAAGGGAACAATTGAGGGTAAGGAAAGAGGCATACATTAAGTACATAGACAGCAGAGGAGAGCATGATAAGAGAGAATACAAAGGGATTAGGAGAGAAGTCAAAAAAACAAATAGGAAGGCAAAGAGGAACAATGAATTAAATTGTCAAGGAACATAAAACAAAATAGTAAAATATGTTACAGGCACATCAATAAAAAAAGGTTGGGATGGGAATAGGGCCATTAAGGGATAGATAGGACAATACCACAGGTAACAATAAGGAGATGGCAGAAATATTAAATCATTATTTCACGTCAGTATTTACCATGGAGATAGAACAGGTGGACATGGCATTGGATGATGAGATGAGGAATGATATAAGTGCATTTAAAATATAAAGAGGGGATATATTAAATAAACTAATCTAACTCAAAGAGGATAAAACCCCTGGTCCAGATGAATTGCATCCACGCATTTTAAAAGAATCTAGGGAAGAGAGAGCAGAGGCACTACTACACATATTTAATAATTTGTTTGAGAAAAGTGTAGTCCCAGTGGACTGGCGGACAGCTAATGTAATACCTATATTTAAGAAGGGGGATAGAACATGTCCAAGGAATTATAGACCAGTCAGCTTAACATCGGTGGTAGGAAAAATAATGGAATCCCTACTAAAGGAGAGAATAGAAGAACATCTAGAAACAAAAAGTATAATAATGAATAGTCAGCATGGATTTCAAAAGGGAAATCTTGCTTGACCAACCTTATTGAATTTTTTGAAGAGGTAACAGAGAGGGTAGACAATGGTAATGCAGTAGATGTAATTTATCTAGATTTTCAAAAGGCCTTCGATAAGGTACCCCATAATCTATATATATATATAAAAGAGTTGGTTTGTTTGTCTGTCCGCTATACACTCAAAAGTTATAGAGCGTACCTACACGCATGTTATATCAAAAGAAAGCTTATGATCAGGGGAGTCTAATAGGCATATTTACTTTTTGGTCAGACAAAAATTGTTCGGACAGTAGACAAAAAACGTTCAAAAATCCGCTCATTAGCGGTTGACCAATCCTACCGCTCATTAGCATTGAATGACGTGATGGTGGACCAATCCTACAGTTCAGTGACCTGATGGTTGACAAATCGGTGCGTCATGGGTGGGACCTAATCCTGCAGCCTCCCCAAACTTCGCCGCCATTTTTTTCATCACCACAGCGAGAGCGGGAGCTGAGCGGCAGCCATTAAACACCTGCCGGGCCTCAAGCTAAAAAAATGGTAATGGGGATTAAATGATATGAAATATAGATTTCCAGCAAAAAAAAAGTTGGTTTTAAAAGAAAAAAAAATCCATTTGCAAAGGGGACTCGGGCTTTCCCCCCCCTCGGCGGTGGATGAGCTGCCTGCAGGCCTCAGGCCTCGAAGCCTCAGCCTTTCCTCGCCAGCCACACCCGAGCTACGCACCGCCTGTCCCGCTGGGCCCGATTCCAAACCAGCGGCCCGCGATCGCTGCCATCTTGGTAAAGGCTGGCGGGCGGAACGGAGCTGAGTGTAGCCATTGCCGCCATCTTGGTAAAGGCTGTTGGGGCGGGAGACAGCGAGCGCAGTGAACGTCGGCGGCGGCGGCCCAGAGTGGGACCTGAGCTAAGGTGAGTCGGGCTGGGCCTCACATTCCAGGCCACGCACGGGCTGGCCCTGAGGCGCTGATCCGCACACGGGGGCTTCGGGTCACCGCGTCCAGGCTCTGAGGAAAGGGAGAGAGAGGAAATCAGGGAGAGACGGGGGGGGGGGAGGGAGAGAGAGGGGGAGGGAGGGAAAGGAGAGGGGGAGGAAGGGTGAGGGGGGGGGGAGAGGAGGGGGGGCGGGGAGAGGGGGAGAGGAGAGAGGGGGAGAGGAGAGAGGGGGAGAGGGGAAGGGAGAGGGGAGGAGAGGGGGGAAACATAGAAACATAGAAGATAGGAGCAGGAGTAGGCCATTCGGCCCTTCGAGCCTGCTCCGCCATTCAATGAGATCATGGCTGATCATCCAAATTCAGTACCCTGTCCCTGCCTTCTCCCCAGATCCCTTGATCCCTTTAGCCTCAAGAAATATATCCAACTCTTTCTTGAATATATTTAATGAACTGGCCTCCACCGCCCTCTGTGGCAGAGAATTCCAATGCTTTCCAAGTGCGCTGCTATTACATCTTTTATAATGGACTCTAGCATTTTCCCCACTACCGATGTCAGGCTTACCAACCTATAATTCCCTGCTTTTTCTCTGCCACCTTTTTTGAATAGTGGGGTAACATTAGCTACCCTCCAATCCATGGGTACTGTTCAAGAGTCGATTGAGTTCTGGAAGATGACCAGCAAAGCATCTACTATTTCTGGGGCCACTTCCTTAAGTACCCTGGGATGTAGATTATCAGGCCCTGGGGATTTATTGGCCTTCAGTCCCATCAATTTTCCTAACACCATTTCCCTACAAATACTGATATCTTTCAGTTCCACCCTTTCATCAGACCCTATGTTCCGCGGTATTTCTGGAAGGTTATTTATGTCCTCCTTTGTGAAGACAGAACCAAAATATGTATTTAGTTGGTCTGCCATTTCTTTGCTCCCCATTATAAATTCCCCCGATTCTGACTGCAAGGGACCTATGCTTGACTTCACCAATCTTTTCCTCTTTACATATCTATAAAAGCTTTTACAGTCAGTTTTTATGTTCCCTGCAAGCTTACTCTCATATTCTATTTTCCCGTTCTTAATTAATCTTTTTGTCCTCCTTTGTTGAATCCTAAACTGCTCCCAATCCTCAGGATTATTGCTTTTTCTGGCCAATTTGTATGTCCTCTCCTTGGATCTTATGCTATCCCTAATTTCCATTGTTAGCCACGGTTGAGTCACTTTTTTTGTTTTATTTTTATGCCAAACTGGGATGAACAACTTCTGTAGTTCATCCATTCGGTCTTTGAATGTTTGCCATTGCCTATCCACCGTCAACCCTTTGAGTGCCATTCCCCAATCAATCCTATCCAACTTGCTCCTCAGACCATCGTAGTTTCCTTTATTTAAATTGAGGACCCTAGTTTCTGAGTCAATTACTTCATTCTCCATCTTAATGAAGAATTCGATCATATTATGATCGCTCTGACCCAAGGGGCCTCGTACAACAAGATTGCTAATTAATCCTTTCTCGTTACATAATACCCAGTCTAAGATGGCCTGATCTCCGGTTGGTTCCTTGACATATTGGTCCAGGAATCCATCCCGTAAACACTCCAGGAATTCCTCCTCCACAGTATTGTTACTAATTTGGTTAGCCCAATCTATATGTAGATTAAAGTCACTGATGATGACTGCTGTGCCCTTATTGCACGCTTCTTTAATTTCCCTTTTAATGCCATCCCCAACCTCCGCCTTACTGTTTGGAGGTCTATATACCAGTCCCACTAATGTTTTTTTCCCCTTAGTATTTCTCAATTCTACCCATACAGATTCCACCTCATCAGAGCTAATATCCTTCATTACAATTGTGTTAATCCCTTCTTTAACCAGTAATGCTACCCCTCCTCCCTTTCCTTTTTGCCTATCTTTCCTGAATATTGAATACCCCTGGATGTTGAGTTCCCAGTCTTGGCCGCCCTTGAGCCACGTTTCCGTAATCCCAACCAAATCATATTCGTTTACCTCTATTTGCGCAGCCAATTCATCCACCTTATTACAAATGCTCCTCGCATTAAGACAGAAAGCCTTCAGGCTTGTTTTTTTAACGCTCTTAGACGTATTAGAATTATTATTTACTGTGGCCACGTTTGATTTAAACCGTTGATTTCTCTGACTGCCGCTTTTGTTTTTCTCCTTCCTATCTTTTGCTTTTATCCTTGTTTTCCTTTCCTCTGTCTCCCTGCTCAGGTTCCCAACCCCCTTCCATTTTAGTTTAAACACTCCCCCACAGCACTAGCAAACACTCCCCCTAGGACATCGGTTCCAGCCCTGCCCAGGTGCAGACCGTCCAGTTTGAACTGGTCCCACCTCCCCCAGAACCGGTTCCAATGTCCCAGGAACTTGAATCCCTCCCCCTGGCACCATTCCTCTAGCCACGTATTCATCTGAAGTATCCTTCTATTTCTACGCTGACTAGCACGTGGCACTGGTAGCAATCCTGAGATTACTACCTTTGAGGTCCTGCTTTTTAATTTACCTCCTAACTCCCTATATTCCGCTTTTAGGACCTCATCCCAGTTTTTACCTATATCATTGGTGCCTATATGCACCACGACAACTGGCTGTTCACCTTCCCCTTCCAAGATGTTATGCAGCTGCTCAGAGACATCCTTGACCCTTGCACCAGGGAGGAAACACACCATCCTGGAGTCTCGTTTGCGGCCGCAGAAACACCTATCTATTCCCCTTACAATTGAATCCCCTATTACTATAGCTCTACCACACTTTTTCCTTCCATTCTGTGCAGCAGAGCCACCCCTGGTGCCAGGAAGTTGGCTGCTGCTGCCTTCCTCTGATAAGCCATCCCCCCCAACAGTACTCAAAGTGGTATATCTGTTGGCGAGGGGGATGGCCACAGGGGATCCCTGCACTACCTGCCTGCACCTAGTACTCTGCCTGTTGGTCACCCGTTCCCTTTCTTCCTGTCCAACCTCTACCTGTGGTGTGTGCAACTCCCTAAACGTGCTATTCACGATGTCCCGAGCATCGTGAACGCTCCAGTATGCATCCAATCGCAGCTCCAGCGCTGCAATGTGGTCTGTCAGTAGCTGCAGCTGGGTGCACTTCCTGCACATGCAGTTGTCAGGGACACAGGAAGTGTCCCTGAGTTCCCACATCTCGCAGGAGGAGCAGATCAGGGGGCCCGGCTTTCCTGCCATGACTTACCCTTTAATTAATTGAGTTTAAATTAAATCAACCAATCCCACTAATTACACTACAGTTAAATAGTTTACCAACAGTCCCCGCTACACCAGAGAGTCCTTAGAAACTATAAAACAGAGTTAAAGTTTAAAAAAGAGAGAAATACTCACCAACCAATCACTTACCTGCTTCCTGCTGACATCACACTTGGATTACTTTTTACCTTTCTCCCGGAACCTGGATTGGTATGCCTCTGGTGATCCCTCGCAGGTCCGCTGCCTCTCCGGTCTCGGGGCTCTGGGCCTCGCTGCCTCGGGCTGCTGTTTAAGTACCTCTGCCGCTTCTGGTGATCCCTCGCAGGTAGAGGGGAGAGGGTGAGGAGGGAGGGGGGGAGGGAGGTATTATGTCCGTGAATGATCGAGACACGGACAGCAGGAGTTGAACAAAACAAGTCTTTACTGATTGAAGTCAATCGGGAAACTAAAACTACAGAGGCTCACTAGCGCCTTTTATACAGGGGTGGTCACTGCCGGTACTGCAGTCTGAGACCAGTTATTCTCTTAAAGGTACATACACAACAATTCCTCCCCTTTTAGATAAACAGTACATAACATTCATTTAACAACTAAATGATAACTAATTACAATCACAATTACGGTTGCTAGATACATTGGTTAAGTTTAAGCAATTATAAGTTCAGTTTTTGAGGAGGCTTCCTGATTCTGTCTGGATAACGCCTCTTTGGGGTATCAGGTTCTTCTGGCAAGGTTGAGTCAGGATCAATGTCGTTGTTTGGTTCATGTGCATGCTCTCTCCAACGTCCACGGTATACATGAGAGGTCCTTGCCGTGTACAAATCGTTCCTGGCTGCCATTTCTCAGTGCGGTAGTCCCGGGCCAAAACTGGTTGATCTACCTTAAAACTCCTGGTCGGCCTTTCATTCATATTCTGAAACTGCCTGTTCTCCACATCTCTTCGGATGCTTGGCTTAACGAAATCCAAGCGGCAGCGTAGTCTTCGATTGAAGAACATCATGGCTGGAGTTTGGTTGGTAACTGCATGTGTCACATTCCGGTAGGCAAACAAGAAGTTGTCCACCTTGTGTTGTAGGGGTATATCTTCATTACACATTGCCTTGATAGCCTTCTTGAATGTTTGAACAAACCTCTCGGCCAATCCATTAGTGGCTGGATGATATGGGGCAGATGTGTAATGCTTAACACCACTGTTCTTTAAGAATCTCCGGAACTCTTCAGACACAAACTGTGGTCCATTGTCAGAGCAAATCTGTTCAGGCAGCCCATTCCTGGTGAATATGGTTTGTAAAACTGCGATAGTTTTTTCCGTGGTGGTTGAGGACATTTTTATTACCTCTGGCCACTTTGAATGTGCATCCACCGCAATTAAAAACATCGAGTCCATGAAGGGACCAGCAAAATTAATGTGCACCCTTTGCCATGGAGATGAGGGCCACTCCCATGGATGCAGAGGAGCTTGTGGTGGGGCGTTTTGGACCTTCTGGCATCCTGCACAGCTCTTGGTCATCTCTTCGATTTCTCTATCGATTCCCGGCCACCACACAAACGCTCTGGCTAAATTCTTCATTTTTACCCCACCCAGATGACCCTCATGAAGCTCATTGAGCACTCTATCTGTCAACTTAGGTGGAATTACTAATCTGGATCCACACATCAAGGTTCCTCTGCACACTGACAGCTGTTCTCTTCTCGGCGAGAATGCTGGCAGCAGTGGTTCACCATGTGCCGGCCATCCCTTCACCGTTAAATCATAGACCCGTGATAGTGTCGGGTCATTCCCTGTTTCCTTTTCTATGTTTGCATTCGTCACAGGGAGACATTCGACTATGGTCGAGAGGAATAACTCCATTGGATCCACTGCAAGGTGGTCTTCTTCTACCGTCGGCAATGGTAGGCGTGACAATCCATCAGCATTCCCATGCTGTTTAGTTCCTTTGTACTCGATGTCATATTGGTGTGCCCCTTGGAAAAGGGACCACCTCTGCAGCCGTTGTGCTGTCATTATCGGTACGCCCTTCTGAGGGTTGAAAATGGAGACAAGAGGTTGATGATCGGTTAGTAGAGTAAATTTTTGACCGTGCAGGTAGTGATTGAACTTCTTCACCCCCCACACTAGGCTGAGGGCCTCTCTGTCAATCTGGGCGTAGATACGCTCGGCAGAAGTTAACGAGCGTGACGCAAAAGCTATCGGCCTCCCTAAACCATCAAGGAATTTATGTGACTGTATCGCCCCAATGCCGTAGGGAGACGCCTCACACGCCAGCCTGATCGGCAGTGCTGGGTTGCAGTGAGCCAATACTTCTCCTGAAGTGATTAAATGCTTACTCTTCTGAAAGGCCCGCTTACAGTCATTGCTCCATTTCCATGCTACTCCCATTCGTAGCAGGGCGTTCAGTGGGTGCAGAATTGTCGAAAAATTCGGCAAAAAACTTATGGTAGTAATTCACCAATCCGAGGAATGACCTCTGTTGCGACACATTTTCAGGCGCTGGGGCCTTAACAACTGCTTCTATTTTGTCAGGGGACTTATGTAACCCCTCTTCATCAATCACGTGGCCACAGTACGATATCTGTTTCTTAAAAAACTCGCACTTGGGGCGGTTGGCTCGTAGCCTATGTTCCCGTAGTCTAGTGAGCACCTGTTCTAGGTTGTTAAGGTGTTCACTGTCATCTTCACCTGTCATAAGGATGTCGTCCAAGTAACACTGAGTCCCCGGAACCCCTTGCAGGACTTGTTCCATCGCTCTTTGCCATATCGCCGGAGCCGATGCTACTCCGAATACCAATCGATGAATCTGGTAAAGACCTTTGTGGGTGTTTATCGTGAGATACTTCCTAGGGGATTCTTCAACCTCCATCTGCAAATATGCTTGTGCTAGGTCAATTTTTGTAAAACGCTTCCCTCCAGACAGTGAGGCGAAGATGTCTTCTATCCTTGGAAGAGGATATTGTACTGTGTGAAGGACTGGGTTCACCGTCACCTTGAAATCCCCACAGATGCGAACCTTCCTTGGATCTTCAGGCTTATTGCTTAACGTTTTCTTCATGACAGGAACGATGGGTGTCGCCCACTCGCTCCAGTCGACCTTAGACAACACGCCTGCCTTCTCCAGATTCTCCAGCTCTGCCTCGACGGCTGGGTGAATTGCATATGGTACCGGTCTTGCTTTGAAAAACTTGGGAATTGCATTCTCTTCTATTTTTATCGAGGCGGTTACTCCTTTAAGAGTGCCCAGTTCTTGTTGAAATACCTCTTTGGCGTTAGCTAAGATTGTTGACAATCGTCCAGGAGTGACGTCGTCATCTTTCTTACCGTCCACCGTCATTGCATGAATGGAGTGCCAATCTAAGCTTATCTTCCTGATCCATTCACGTCCCAATAACGGTGGTCCACCATTTTGCAGTATGTAGAGATACAATTTCCATATTTTCTTGCCGTTGTATTCGACAGGCACCCTTATTTTTCCTCTGGGGTATACTTTTTGCCCCGTATACGTCGTCAAGACGATGGATGTCTCTCTCAAGGGTATGTGTGAGAATAGCCGCTCGTAGTCTCGTCGATTCATGACGGTTAGCGCTGATCCTGTATCCAATTCCATTTTAACTTGGGACCCTGCTACCATGAGGGTGACCCAAATGGTTCGGTGATCCTCTTTTGCGATTGCATTGTGAAGTTTGAGACAGCTTAGTCTCCTGTTCCCGGATTCGCTATCGCTCATCTGGTCTTCGGAACTACTGTCCGTCATCTTTTGTACTTTCTTGTATGGTTCCTTAGTAGCCTTTTTGTTGTCGCTGGTCTTCTTTCCAGACCTGCAAACTCGTGCAATGTGTCCCATCTTTCTGCATTGCCTGCATATTTTGTCTTTGGACCAGCAGTCCTTCTGGTCATGGTTAGTTCTGCCGCAGCGATAACATTTTGCAAATCCCCGTGTCATTTCATGGGTGCCGTATTCCTGTGGCTTTTTTAAAATTTCCGCAGCTCCCCTGGCTGCTGCTTTGTATGATACTGCCACACTGAAAGCCTTATCTAGCGTCAGCTCTTTCTCTGAGAGTAACTTCTTCTGTGTGCCTTCACTCAGGAGTCCACAGACAAATTTGTCCCGTAGGGTATCTGCCAGTCCTGCTCTGAACTGGCAGTGCTTTGATAGCTTGCATAGTTCTGTAAGGTACTCGGCATTGCTCTCATCTTTATGCTGAGTTCTCCTGTGGAATTTAAATCTTTCTGCTATTAACAGCGGTGCAGGGTTTAGGTGTTCCTGTAGGACAGCAACAATTTCATTAAAACTCTTCGCCTTTGGTTTGGCTGGAGTAATCAGGTCCCACAATAGGCCGTACGTTCTAGCGCCCATTAAGTTTAGCAATACCGATGCCTTTTTCTCATCGGCTATTTTGTTTGCCTCGCAATATACCTCGACTCTTTCCACATATGTGGTCCAGTCCTCTATTGTATTATCAAAGGCAGTGATACAGCCAGTCTTCGGCATCTTGAAAATCTAAAATGGCGCCTCCCGCGCTTTGCCTTCTTCCCCGCTGATTTAAGATGGCACCTCCCGCGCTTTGCCTTCTTCCCCGCTGATTTAAGATGGCACCTCCCGCGCTTTGCCTTCTTCCCCGCTGTTGCTCGCGCTGCTTTCCGCGGTTCCCGTTGCAACCTGCAGCTCCTTGCTTTTTCTTGCGCGTTTAATATTTCTTTTTTTTATTATTTTCCCGTTGTGGAACAACCCTGTGGGACTCTTGCCTCCCTCTTCTCGGGTCTACACACAGCCTGGCTTCGTAGCACCGGCTGCGCCCTGTGTGCTCCACCCTCTCTCTCTCCTCTTCCCGACAACGCTGCTCGGCCCCGTTGCAAGCCACCCGCTCGAGTTCGTGAATGCCGCAGCCCAGGAAGGATCAGTGTACTACCTGCCACCAGCCCGATTAGCTGAAGCACCGTCGACAGGAACCAGGCCCTGCTTTTGACAGCTTCTCAAGCAATCTTCAACTCCGCTAACACAGGGGCGGATGCCCACGGTCGACGCCCATTTCTACTGCTTCTTTCTTCCTTCTGGCCTCGACCTCTGCTCACTTCGCTGCAGGAATGGATCCCAGGAGGTGGTGCAGACTGTAGGTAAGTTCATATCTGCTCGTCGCCAGTATTATGCCCGTGAATGATTGAGACACGGACAGCAGGAGTTGAACAAAACAAGTCTTTACTGATTGAAGTCAATCGGGAAACTAAAACTACAGAGGCTCACTAGCGCCTTTTATACAGGGGTGGTCACTGCCGGTACTGCAGTCTGAGACCAGTTATTCTCTTAAAGGTACATACACAACAGGAGGAGGGAGGGTGAGGGAGGGTTAGGGGGGAGGGAGAGGGGAGGGTTAGGGGGGAGGGAGGGAGAGGGGAGGGTGAGGAGGGAGTGGGGAGGGGAGAGGGGGGGTGGAGGGTGAGGAGAGGGGCAGGGAGGGTGAGGAGAAGGGGAGGGAAGGAGCGGAGAGAGGGAGGGAAGGAGAGGGGAGGGAGGGAGAGAGAGTAAAGCAGGGAGAGACGGGGAGGGGGAGAAAGAGGGTGAGGGAGGGAAAGAGTGAAGGGGTGGGAGAGGGAGGGAGAGCTCACTTCCTTCCTTCCTTCCTTCCTTCCTTCCTTTGCAGGGGTCCATCGGGCCGGGCCTGAGGCGTTCCTTACCCCCCCCCCCCCTCTCTCCAGGCTAAACCCGAACTAAATCCAGCAGTCTCTCTCTCTCCCTCCCTTGTCTCTCTCTTCTCCCCCAGTCTCTCTCACTCTCTCTTCCCCCCCAGTCTCTCTTTCTCTCACTCCCCCGTCTCTCTCTCTCTCTCTCTCTCTTCTCCCCCCAGTCTTTCTCTCTCTCTCTCTCTCTTCCAACAACAACATGCCCTCAAAAAACCCTCAGCACCGCCGGGCACTCCAGCTAGTAGACTGATAAATAAGGTCAGAGAATGCGGAGTCAGGGGACAAGTAGCAGAATGGATTGCTAGCTTGCAGTCAAGACAGAAAGCAGAGAGTGGGAGTAAAGGGTCGCTATTCACAGTGGCAGAAGGTTAGGGTTAGGTGTTCCACAAGGATCAGTGCTGGGACCATTGCTGTTCACAATTTACATTAATGATTTAGATTTTGGAATCAAAAACACAATTTCTAAATTTGCGGCTGATACCAAATTGGGGGGCATAGTCAATACTGAGGAGGACTGCAACAAATTACAGGAGGACATTAATAAACTTGTAGACTGGGCAAATAATTGGAAAAATTAAGTTCAACACAGATAAATGTGAGGTATTACATTTTGGTAGTGTAAGACATTTCCTTTCTGGACATCACCACAGGTTTAAGATTTTGACCCGAGAATTAAAAGTGAGTAATTGACACAAACGCGGATTCCGACTTAAATCAACTTTATTGAGATGGCAGAGATCAAAGGGTACAATACAATGTCAAAACTAAACTTGTTGCAATACAATGCCCATGACCACTAACTTTTGTTGTGGATAGGAGATACATAAGATCACCGACGGATGGTTAGTTCATGTTGAATGTAGGTTCTTTGGGCAGACCGACCAAGTCACACTCCTCTTCCGACTGCAGCCCTATCATCATAGGTGAGCTGACTGGCCAAGCCATCTCTTCCAACTGCAGCAGGTCCTCGTACGTGAGATGGATATCGAAACCACCTCCTTCCAACTGCAGTGAAGATATATTTTTGGTCGTTGTCTTTTACTCTTCTCAGTAAATCAGTCTGGGTGCTGCAAAGGGGCGTTCCCTTCTTTCTCCGATATGTGGGAGGAGTTAGTCGAGTTGGCATTCTTCCATTGTGTCCTGAGTCCACTGGCTATTGTCAGTTATTAACATCTTTATCTCCTTATCAGACTCAAGGCAACTTAAACAATGTCTGAGAGGGTTGCAAAGTTTGCAGGGGTGATCAGCAACACAATACGAATTGTGCAAAGGTCTTTGACTTGTGTTCTGTCTTGCAGGCCTCCTTTTAGGATGTCTTGATTGTGGCTTCATAACACCTCATTGTCTACTTTTTTATCTGTAAATAGCTTGTAGCCACAAAGGTTCAATTGTTGATTACGGGATTTGCCCAGCAACACGGCCTTCGGTCAAGCATGATGGCAGCCAATTTTAATCGGCAAAAGACTTTTTGCTACAGTAGGAAGAATAGAGAGGCCACTTATCACTTGGAGGGTGCAAGTCTAGGTGGGGTAGAGGAACAAAGGGATCTCGGAGTACAAATACATAAATCACTAAAAGTTGTGACACAGGTTAGCAAGGCCATAAAAAAGCAAACCAAGCACTAGGGTTTATTTCTATTGGGATAGAATTGAAAAGTAGGGAAGTTATGCTAAACCTGTATCGAATCTTGGTTAGACCACATTTAGAGTACTGCATGCAGTTCTGGTCGCCATATTATAAAAAGGATACAGAGGCACAGGAGAGGGTGCAGAGAAAATTTACAAGGATGATATCAAAAAAAGAGGGTATACATAACAGGAAAGGATGAAGAAGTTGGGTCTCTTTTCTCTTGAAAAAAGAAGGCTGAGGATTGACCTAATAGAGGTCTTTAAAATTATGAAAGGTTTTGATAGAGTGGATACACAGAGAATGTTTCCACTCGTGGGGAAGAGCATACCTAGAGGCCATCAATATAAGGTAGTCACCAAGAAATCCAATATGGAATTCAGAAGAAACTTCTTTACCCAAAGAGTGGTGAAAATGTGGAACTCGCTACCACAGGGAGTGGTTGAAGCGAATAGTATAGATGGATTTAAGGGAAGGCTGGACAAGCATATGAGGGAGAACGGAATAGAGGCTTACGCTGATTGATATAGATGAGGAAAGACGGGAGAAGGCTCGAGTGGAGCATAAACACCGGCATGGACTCGTTAGGCTGAATGGCCTGCTTCTGTGCCATATATCCTATGTATTTACTTACATTTTGAAGTTTTCTTAAATTAACCAAATAATGGTACAGTAATAGGCATTGCAGACAATTTAAGATATTGTGATGGGGTGCTAGGACTAGCAGTGCAGATAAAAAGTCTTTAAATATATGCTCTTAATTTGCTCCATGTTGAAATATGCTTTCTTTTTTTTTTAAACAATTTATCACTGCCAGTATGTCTGTCTGCCATACAGTAGAGAAATTCAACAGCATTGTTCGAATCTTGTTAGATTTTCAAAATTTTCTTGGATTACCTTTTTTTTTGCTGTACTAATTTTGAAATGAATATACTTTGGTCACTAATAAATTAATAGGCACTGAGTTTTTTTTATTCGTTCATGGGATGTGGGTGTCACTGGCAAGGCCGGCATTTATTGCCCATCCTTAGTTGCCCTTGAGAAGGTGGTGGTGAGCCGCCTTCTTGAACTGCTGCACTCCGTGTGGTGAAGGTATTCCCATAGTGCTGTTAGGGAGGGAGTTCCAGGATTCTGACCCAGCAACGATGAAGGAATGGTGATATACTTCTAAGTCAGGATGGTGTTTTACTTGGAGGGGAACTTGGAGGTGGTGGTGTTCCCATGCGCCTGCTGCCCTTGTCCTTCTAGGTGGTGGAGGTCGCGGGTTTGGGAGGTGCTGCCGAAGAAGCCTTGGCAAGTTGCTGCGGTGCATCTTGTAGATGGTACACATTGCAGCCAAGGTATGCTGGTGGTGGAGGGAGTGAATGTTTAAGGTGGTGGATGGGGTGCCAATCAAGTGGGCTGCTTTCTCTTGGATGGTGTCAAGCTTCTTGAGTGTTGTTGGAGCTGCACTCATCCAGGCAAGTGGAGAGTATTCCATCACACTCCTGACTTATGCCTTGTAGATGGTGGGAATGCTTTGGAGAGTCAGGAGGTGAGACACTTGCTGCAGAATATCCAACCTCTGACCTGCTCTTGTTGCCACAGTATTAATGTGGCAGGTCCAGTTAAATTTCTGGTCAATGGTGACTCCCAGGATATTGATGGTGGGGGATTTGGTGATGCTAATGTCATTGAATGTCAAGGGGCAGTGGTTAGACTCTCGCTTGTTGGAGAAAATCAATGCTTGGCACTTATGTGGCAGGCACTGGACCCTTTACATTCCAAGCAGCTTGATTTGGGCAGCTGTGCCGTAATATAAATGAAGTGGCACTGCTTCCTTTAGAATATTTCCATGACTATAGTTTTCCACTTGGTGGCCTGTATGAGCCTTGCCCAGCATTGTGCAAAGTCCACTTGCCAGAGCCAGTCGCAAATGCAGTTATTGTCAGTTGCCCATATTGTTGTACTGTGTAATGCATCTTCAATATGCATAGGGTAGGCTACACAGCACCTGGAGCTTCAGTATATTCCAAAACTGCTGCCAGTTGAATTTGTGCTATAATATATTAGAGGTCATAAGACAAGCTGATTTGCTTGCTTTACAAAGAATGTGTCACACACACAATTTCTTGCATCATTCCATTCTCGCTGGCCTACAGTGGCTCCCTGTTTCCCAATGTATTGAATTTAACATCATTGTCCTTGCCCTCAGCTTCAAATCTCCCACAGCCTTGACCCATCTTACTGCTGCAAGTTCCTCCAGCCTTATGCCCTTCTGCATCTAACTCTGGCCTTTTGTGGAAATCCTCCTCTCTTTGCCCCACCATATTTGCCCAAACCACTCTGCCTCTCCACCTTTTAAAATCCTTTCTCAAAACTCATCTTTTCAACCAAGCTTTTGTTCACCTCTCCTAATTCTTCCACCATGTCTTGACGCCCAAACTTTTATTTCTCCTCCTCCCATGAAGAATGTTGGGGTATTTTCTACATAAATGCAAGTAGTTGTTAAATAGGACATTACATTCCAAGAATTTAAAGAAGAATAGTTGGGTTAGTCACCTGTCTTCCCACTATCAAGGAAATAAGTGAGGATAAGAAACATAGAAACATAGAAAAATAGGAGCAGGAGTAGGCCATTTGGCCCTTCGAGCCTGCTCCACCATTCAATATGATCATGGCTGATCCTCTAGCTCAATACCATATTCCCACTCTATCCCCATACCCCTTGATGCCTTTTGTGTCTAGAAATCTATCTATCTCCTTCTTAAGTATATTCAGTGACTTGGCCTCCACAGCCTTCTGTGTTAGAGAATTCCACAAGTTCACCACCCTCTGAGTGAAGAAATTTCTCCTCATCTCAGTCTTAAATGTCCTACCCTGTATCCTGAGACTGTGACCCCTCATTCTAGACCCCCCAGCCAGGGGAAGCATCCTCTCTGCATGCAGTCTGCCTAGCCCTGTCAGAATTGTATACATTTCAATGAGGTCCCCTATCATTCTTCTAAACTCTAGTGACTACAGGCCTAGTCGACCCAATCTCTCCTCATACGACAGTCCTGCCATCCCAGGAATCAGTCTGGTGAACCTTTGCTGCACGTCCTCTATGGCAAGTATATCCTTTCTTGGGTAAGGAGGCCAAAACTGCACACAATACTCCAGGTGTGGTCTCACCAAGGCCCTGTATAACTGTAGTAAGACATCCTTGCTCCTGTACTCAAATCCTCTTGCAATGAAGGCCAACATACCAATTGCCTGCCTAAGTGCTTGCTGCACCTGCATGTTTGCTTTCAGTGACTGGTGTACAAGGACACCCAGGTCCCTTTGTACATCAGCATTTCCCAATTATCACCATTTAAGTAATACTCTGCCTTTCTATTTTTCCTACCGAAGTGGATAACTTCACATTTATCCACCTTATACTGCATCTGCTATGTATTTGCCCACTCACTCAGCTTGTCTAAATCACCTTGAAGCCTCTTTGCATCCTCCTCATGACTCACAACATATACTGCTTCTGACATCAGTCCTGAACATCTTTTTTATAGGTTGTACCTTTGTCGTCTAGTCCTGCAGTTGTGGGTTAACTTGAAATAATGCTCTGAATTGACAGCTGGAATTTTGCTGGCAGTCAAAGGGTGGGTTTGGAGGCGGGTCCACTGTCAAAATAGCAAAGATTGACAGCAGGTAGGAAACCTGCTTAAACTTAACATGGACATTAGCTAAACCTCTCAAGTGTCTACCCTTGTGTGTTGTTAATTGGTATGCTTGCAGTAGGATGAGGGTGAGTGTGAGAGGTGGCTAGTGAGATAGGGAAGTGATAATGTAGAGAGAGTGTTGGGTGGAGGTGCAATGTAAGTTGGTGTGAGGTGTGAGTAAGTTTGTGCAGGAGAAGGGTATGGAAGGTAGAGTGATGGGAATGTGTTGAGTGGCACAGCAGGGTGCGTTTGAGTGTGGCTTTGCTGTAACGTTTTATGATCCACTGAGATCATTGAAAAGTTGGTGCCAGGGACCCCTGACGACATCCCTGCTTTTGCCCTCCTGTGCAATGTGCAACCAGGCTACGTTGGTGTCCTGTGGAGGTCTCTTCTGTCATTGGAAGGGAAGAGAACCTCCCTGCATGCTGTAACTCCCTCCATAAGCATATGGAGTGAGTCATGGGAGAGCCTGGGTGCAAGCGTCCACCTTTGTGCAGTGCTTGTCAGTGTTTGCAGCACCTCAATGCTGTCAAACACTGACAGAAGAACTGTTAAGCTCAATGTGGCCGTGGTCCCTTTAAGGAAGCCAGCTGATGACGTGTCATCAAATGATGTCATCAGACCCACTTCCTGTTAATTGGCCAGGAAGCCCACAGGGCGGGCTTAACCAGGCCAATCAAGGGAAAATCCCTTTGACAGAGCGGCTGCAGCTGGAAGCAGGACCAGAATCCGGAAACCAGCTCTCCCGCCACAATCCCGACACCATTGAGAAAATTGTGGCTGACATTTCTATTTGATTTAATATCGTATATACCTCTCTTAGATCCCTTCTTACATGTCACCTTACAAAGTGAGGAGTCCAAGTTTTTCTCACTTTTCCTCATTACTCAGTCTCGTGGTCCTTCTCTGCACTACTTACAAGGCACAGATGTTTACTTTGTGCTGACCCATGCCCAATGATCTCAGACTTTATATTCTGATTTGGTAATACAGCTTAGCATTATATTTGCTTTAGTAAGTGTTCCTCTGCAATGGTCATTGTTGTCACTACCACCACTCCCAAAATCCTTTTTTATTCAACTGTTTAGTCCATTATTTAGGATAAATGAGGAATGATTATCATCTTTGTGAAAGGAAATCTTTGGGGGAAAATTCAGTTGGTTAGCACCACCAGTTCGCGATTTAGGGGGCACTAATGGAGTGCTGATGCAATAGCGCCGAGGCGAGGCGAATCCAGCGATGCACGCCAAATCTGGCACCCCCGTAGTGCCGCTGCTATGAGTTACCGCTGGGGATCTCGGCGCCAGGCAGATCATGACATCAGTGAATGAGCAACGCTCACTGGGCGCCCGATCTGCAAAATTTATTGTGGCCCCCTGCCTTAGCACCTTGCCCCGACTGCGACAGGGAGAGGCGGCATCAAGCAGGCAGATGTCAGCTCCAGGGGCGCTACTTAAAGCCATCCTCAGTAATGAGTCGCAGCTGCCAGGTTAGTTGTGTTTCACTGCTTCCTTGTCATTTTGATGTTATGAAACCGATTCATTCAGTCTTTTAAAGATTGTTTAGTATCAGGAGTGTTGTGGCTACTAAGAATTAGTTACATTTATTCTCACAACATAGCAAAGTGCTACACTTGGTTACATTAATGGGGGTGGTACTGGCAGTCAACCTCACCCTCCAGGATCTATGCTGGAGGGAGCAGAGGCAGCGAGAAAGATTGGAACATGTGGCCAGAGGGAGGAGAAGGGCCATGAGGGCCCTCAACAGGAGACCTTACCCTCCAAGGGTATTCCGAAAGCACTTCTCCTACCTCCAAATAAGTGAGGAGCAGTGTTTTAGAAGGCTCTGCTTCAGCAAGGAGGTGGTCACAGAACTCTGCCACCTCCTGTAGCCAGACCTCAAGACTCGGATCAGGGCAACCATGGCTCTCTCAGTGGCAGTCAAGGTAACCGTCACCCTCAATTTCTTCATCAGTGGATCTTTCCAGTTTGCAACAGGAGGTATACCTAACAACTCGCAGTTCGTCGTCCATCGCTGCATGCGGGAGACCACATACAGCGAATTCTCAATGTGAATGCCTGCTATCCTGGCAGCAGCCACGATGCCTTCATCCTGCGCCAGACCTGTGTGCCAGCACTCTTCCAGCCACCATGTCAAGCTCGTGGCTGGCTGGCTGGAGGCAATGGATATCCGCGCTCCACCTGGCTCATGAATCCTCTCCGCAACCCCAACACTCATAATGAGAAACACCACAAAATAATCCAAACTGAATTAATAAATTTATCAATAATCAGTGAACACATATTTACAACAACAATATTACCTATTCACCCTTGTGCAATCCCTTAGTGCCTCTCATTACTGTGTCTTTGCCTACTCTAGTGCTCCTCCAAAGTGTTGGCTCAGTGGCTGTAGCACGGCTGGTGGAAGACTGCTGAGTGTCCATGAGGGAGACTTAATTTGGCCTTGCAGGAAGCCCTTGACCAGCTCTGGGCCTGGAAGGGTCAGCTGCAGACTGCTGCACCTCAGCTTGGGCTGCAGCAGTCTGGGCTGGCTGGATGACAGGCAGTGACCAGGATAATGGCAGAGTTTCAGTGTTGGGAGCAGGAATGCTGTCATCCTGAGAGAGGACAGCAGCTCCCTGCTCCGCTGACCCACTGCCACTTCCCCAGGGCAGCACCTCTGCATCCCTAGCAATCTGGCCTGCAATGACACTGTGAAAGCCCTGGTCAATGGTGGTAGACCCAGCCACGATGGCAGCAGTCAGAGCTTGTGTGGCATCAAGCTGAGACTGCATGAAGAGCAGTCTGAGATTAGATGCCACCAATCATAGCCTGCATTACAGCACTAAGACATTGCATTGCTTCTGCCTGTGCTGCAATGGAAGCTGCCAGATCGTCCGTCACAGGTCTGGGTCGCCACGGTCTCTCTGGGAGTCTACCATCCTTTGCAGACTGGAAATGATGGGCTCCATGGTGTGCGCAGAGCTCTGTGAAATGTTGGAGGTGGACTCCTCCATGCTCCTTACCATTGCCGAGAGGCTCTCGGGCACCCTTGCCATTGCACCTATCATCTCCGTGTGCATGCCCATTACCCTTCTTCTAAAGGCCTCCCCATTGAGGTCCTTAACTGAGTCCTGTGCAGCAGAACTCTCCCTCTGGGGAGCTCGCTCCTGAGCTACCCTTTCCCCTTGGCTTTGCTGCAGTCCACTCGTCCCTGGTGCATCACCCTGTGCAGATCCCGCTACTATAGTAGCCTCTAAAGTATGCGTAATGCCAGTATCTGAGCTGGTGCCTGCGGGTGAGCCATGCAGTGATACGGCGTCGTCTTCCTCCTCCTCTTCTCCCACCTCGCTCTCAATGGTACCCTCAAGGCTAGGCTGCTCAGCTGCTTGCTCATTATCTGAAAGCATAAAGGCACAAGATTCGGGTTAAGGCGAGGGGAGGGGGCAGGAAGGGAGAAATGCATGATTAGCTGGAAAGTGCAAAAGGCTTGTGGGGTGAGGGGAAAGTGGGATGTGAGGAGAAGGAGTATGGATGAACATACTGTTGTTGTCCCTGGTGGCCACGGCGCCCACCACCTGGCATCCAATAATCTGCAGCACTCGAGTCTCTGGCTCAGACAGTGGTTGGGTGTCAGCTTGTCCCCCGCCTGTGCACTCCTGCTCCCTCCTTTTGTGAGCCACCTTGGCCTGCAAGAGAAAGAAAAGAGTGTGAATGAGTGTAGAGCAATGTGTTTGGGTGATGTGCCTGCCATAGTTGAATAGCTATCATTGTGTGCAAGGTGCGAGATGTGAGTGTGAGTGTTGGTAGATAGAGATTGTTGGTGGGTGAATGCTGGGGATGTGATGCTTTGGGCAGTGTGTACAGACTGTGATTCAGATGGTGGTATGTAGCATTTTTTGAAGCATTGACTCACCCTGACCACCCGAGTGGGGTTATTAAATTTCTTCCTACACTGTGTGTGGGTCCTGTGGATCACAGTGCTGCCCGAGACATGCTGGGCTACCTCACTCCACATGGTGTGGAACACTTGCGGCGATGGCCTCCTGCCACTTGCCGTGTAGAGCACCGCCCTCCGTCTTTCCACTGTGAACACCAACACTTCCAATGCATGGTCGCAGAATCTGTGGGCTCTCTCCCTGGGGCATGGATCTGCTATCATTATGGCTGCTTGAGTCGTCCGGCTCCTTCTCCTTGACCTGCTGCTGCTGGTTGAGACGGCTGCACAGCCAGCAATGATGAGAAGGAGGTTCTTCAGCATCAATGAACCTCCCCTTTAAGAAGTGGATAGAGCCTGTGGCAATGATGACTTGTGATATGACTGCATCTGATATTGGTCAGCACTTCAAGTTTAATGCCACTGAGCTAGGCCATTAGTGCTTGATTTAGCACTCCAATCCTTTCTTTGTGCAATGAGACTGAATTTTGCGTGCAGTCTGAAGCATTAGCACCTGCCGCTAATTTTCAAACTTATCAAAAGTTACCTCCCATTCCTGGGCTATAATGAATTTCTCCCCCTTTGTATTTCCAACATTTTTGTTTTTTATTTAAGAACTTAAGCAGTCCATATACAAATGAATATTATCAGTTCATAGGTGTTTATTGATTATTGAAGAAATTCCAGGGCATAAGATATTACATAGTCCATTGGTAGAATACACAAAGTAGAAACCTGCAGCTTACAATAGGGCAAAGAAGTCAATTTAGTGATTAATTGTTGGTAAATGTGACGACTCCAGACCATGCCACCCGCACCCGCCACCTCTGCCCCCTCCATTATCATCTGAAGGAACTGTAAGAAAAAGATCTTTGTAGGGATTAACCTGGCAGGAATTTATTGACTTCTTGTGAAAAGGCTAATTAGTACCATTGGCACTGTGAATATTGACAGGGAAAGAGAACTTCCTCTTTGGCTGATGCGCATGTGCGGGACTCCGATCTTGCTGCACATTGTGGTCACCAACCATGTGAGCCCTTCTCACTGTCGTTCACTAGTTCTCACATGCAGGCAGCAGAGAGAGTCTCTTCTCTCATAGTGCTGATGACAGGACAATTGGAGGAATTGAAAACCCGCATCTGCAATGCAATGAGGGAGGCAGTACATGAAGTGAGGAAGAACCTGGTAACTGGCAGTCTAGGAGATCAATGCCAGACATTAGGAGGAAAGTATTAGAGCTATTATCACTTCTGTTTGAGAAACAGTTACTGTTTCCATCGATGGCAATCTTACAAAGTAGCTTTGACTGCTCAGAACATAATAGACATGCGTCCCAGTCAAATCCATGTTCTAGAATTGTACTCCTGTGTGCACGCATTTAGCCAGAAGAAATTCTGAACAGTCTGCTGCTCAGACCACACTATGACTCCCTTGTGTAGTGCTGGTCACGGAGGCTCAAGGGGGCTACTGCTGTGCTGTGGCCAGTGCAGAGAAAAACCACAAGGAGTCAGCGCTTGCCGTTACTACAGCATAAAACTGACAGCGACTTCTGGCATCCGCACATGCACAGTTAAATGTGAAAATCCAGAGGTTGCTGTCAGTGATACCCTGCTCCTCCACAGGGTGTGCTGTTGCAATCTTCAGTGATGGAATCTGCACAGAAATCACTGTAATGGTGTGAACTAATTCTGGTGGCTAATTACCCACTAGTCTTGCACTAAAGACAGGTGAAAAAGTTAGGGATAGTGAAATCGGGAGTAACTGAATTTTTAACGGCATAATAAGTGATAATTACTGCTGAACAACCTCTCTGGGCCTGAAAAATTAATTTTGCAAATGTGGAGTATCATTCCCTCAGTCAAAAATTAATGTTGTAGATTTTTAAAAAGATCTGTTTTTAGTTTCTCTGTTTTTCTCTTTTATGTCTTTCCCTTAATCCCATGTGTATGTCCCAATCTTTATTCTGCTTCCTGTATAATGATTTAAATGTAATTTTATATTTCCTGTATTTTACCTCCTGCTTTGCAGTATGCGTGTCTCAGTGATGATTCTTCAATCTGATTGGTTGAAGAGCCACCCTGCTCACTGACCTGCTCACCAACATGACAGTTCCCCTGTAAAGGGTGCCATACTGGATCAGATGCCCAATTACTAGAAATCTCCACTGAGAAGCCCGTGAAAAGTCTCTGGGTAACTGTATGTGAAGTGAACGGCGCAAGCCGTTCCTTCGCCGCTCACGGCAAAATCTGGGCCACAGCTTCAAGTGTATGAATGATATCAAGAAATCATTCTTCACACAAAGAGGGATCAACACTTGATTCAAGGTAAGCCATATGGCTTTGCTCATGCATAGTTATCTTTTGAACTTTTTTTTGAATGAAGAAGGAGTAATGGAAGGAGGATGAGCAGCATTCATTGATACACATAAAGCAACTGGCAGAGCTGTAGGAGTGAAGAGGAGGCACTGTGCTGTTTGTGTTGCCTGTTATCTGCAGCAATTTTGTATATTTGCAGCACAATGTTGTCAATAGACGCAGCCTACAATTGGACCATGGACTAACAATTTCTCACTTACTTCTGATGTGAACTTCTGTTACTGGCAATAAAGTCTATGGGCCAGATTGTGCTCTCAAAATAATGGTGAGGCTAATGGTGCACGCCATTATTTATGCACAAATGGTACAGCAACTTCAGGTGAGGGACAGTTAAATGCGGAAATCCGAAAGTTGCTGTCTGAGTTGCTCTGTTCCACTGTTAGCTTTGTGAAAACGGCATCTCGCTGTCTGCTTCACCATTGGAAATGCATTGAATCACAGGAAGTTGTATTTGCACGGCAGATATGAACTAAACTCACCACACCAAGTTGAGTCTTGTCATTTCAAGTCTAAGTACCCTTTTAACAATGTGATAAGTGTTAATTACTACCAATCAACAATTCTGGCACTGAAAATTAAGTATTGTAAGTATGGAGTTTCATTCCTTAAGGTATTAACTGCTGTTGGAGATTTTAAAAATGTAACATTTTAAGTTATTTTTTACCTTTTTTCTTTCTGTCTTTTTTTTCTCTCTCTTAATCCAATCTTTCTTTCTTTTTCTTTCTGTACCTGCATTGACATTGGGAAGAGTTTTACAGGGGGTCAGCGGGCGCGATCGGTGGCGGGTCGGGTGGGAAAGTGTAATCGTTTGACGGGGCAGAACCCCACTGTCAACCCACTGCCATGCGCCTTTACCAAATGCCGGGTCTGTCAGTGCTGAGCAGACTCGACAGGCAGCAGTGGAGGAGGCAATTCAAGTCATTATGACCATGTTAACAGGGGAATAACAATTTTGAGCTCACCTTTAGAGTCATAGGGGGTGATTTTCATTCAGAAGTCGGGAAATTAGGCGGGACTACAGCTTTCGGGGTTGTAGTCCCGCCTCCATCGAGATGCGGCCAATCCATGTGATTTTAACTTGATTGACCTTGTTGAGCCCGCCCAGCGGGCTCAGCCGGCCAATTAAGGGCCACCCAGCAACAGGGGATGTCACAGACTGAAATTTCATCTGTCAAGATGTTTTGACAGATGAAATATCAGTGTTTCACAGCTGTTTGAAGCTGTCAAACACTGACGGTCTTACTTCTAACCTGAGTCCTTCTACACAGACTCAGTTAGAAATCTCACCGGCACAGAAAGCTGCAGGCTGTCATTTTGACAGTTCGCAGCCATTCTGCTTTCTGTGTCGGTTAGATGATGAACTCCCAAAACCTAGAGGAAGGAAGGCTGAAAAGGTAAGTACAGGTAATTTAAACTTCTTTACACACTTTAGACACACCAAACACACTTACCTTTGCACTCATGCACCCATCACTCACCTGAACACTGACATCTCGACCCCTCCAAGTCCTTCAACCCGACGGCCCGACTCCTCTAACTTGGCGTGGTTTGGAGCCGTCGGGAATCCCACACTTCAAGCTTTAAAATAGGGATTAGGCTAAAAACTGCCTGTTAACAGGCAGTTAATTGGCACTAATCTCTTCCCGCCACAGGTAGGCGGCTCCAAGTGCGGGCGGGTACCCGCCTCCTTTGAAACTTACATGGAGGCGGGTTGGGGGCGGGATGGTGTCGGGGCCCCCGAATTTGGGACTTTAACCCTCTGCCCGCCTCCAATCCTGACTCCACAGGTCAATGAAAATCGACACCATAGAGTCATCGGGCTCGATTTTCATTGAGCCGTGGAGTCGGGCTTGGAGGCGTGCAGGGGGTTAAAATGGCAAAAACTGACGAGCGGGACCGGGACCCCCCCTTACCTGGTTCCTGATTCCGAGCAACTTTAACTCGGGCGTGTCTGCTGGTCCCGACTCCGTCCCGCATCCAAAAGGCGGGACTGGTCTTTAAGGCCCTTAATTACTACTAAATGGCCTCTATAATCCTATTTTAACAGGCCCTTGCAACTTTAACCCTTTTAGCACGTAAAGCACGCCTGGTGTGAATCACGAATGTGAAACCTGGCGGGAGCACTATTGGATTGCTGACTATCAACTGCAGGTCAACCATTAAAGAGGAGATTTGATCACCAATCATTTGCAGGTGGAAGGACTTAGTGGTCTCAGGCCTGGGGCAACTTTTACAAGGCTTAACCACACCTGTGGAAGGTTGGAGCCTCACACCCATCTCCAGTGTGGCCTCCTGGGAAACCCCTCTCGCCACCGTCACTCAGCGCTTCCTCAATGGAGGCATATACCAGAAGCATGGGAGCCATTTATTTCCTTCCCATCTGGGCATTAGAGGAGCTCAAACACCAGCCACGGCAGCAGCAGAACCAGGAACAACAGCAGTACCAGCAACAGCAACAGCCAGGCTGCTGCTCACCCACCTGAGGCTGCACAGGCCAGAAGGGGTCAGCGCAGGAGATACCCCCCAAACAGGGTCTACAGACGCAGGGTCACCTATCTCAACATGTCTGAGCAGCACTGCCAAAGGCGGCTCTGACTTTCGCGAGAGGTAGTGACTGACACCTGCGCAATGCTGCAGCAAGAGCTGCTGCCCAGACGACCAGGTGGACAAGCAAATCCAGTGGCCGTCAGAGTCACCACCGCACTCAACTTTTTTGCCTCAGGCTCATTCCAAGGATCAGCAGCAGACATCAGCAGCATCTCCCAGGCGGCTGCACACACTTGCATCACGTAGGTAACCGATGCCCCCTTTGCCCTCACGCACAATCACATCCATTTCACCAAGGATCGAGCAAGTGTCACGGCGCGAGCAGTTGGATTAGCTCATCTGGCAGGCTTTCCAAGGGTGCAAGGCGTCGTTGACTGCACACATGTGGCCATTAGGGCACCCCATCACAATCCAGGTATTTTTGTCAACCGCAAGGGCTTCCACTCCCTCAACGTTCAGCTGGTGTGTGACCACAAGAAGCAGATTTTGCATGTTTGTGCCATGTACCCTGGCAGTTGCCATGACTCCTTCATACTGTGCCAGTTTAGTGTGCCTCCGCTATTCAGTCCACCAGACCAACTTAACGGATGGCTACTTGGAGACAAGGGCTATCCCCTGAGGATGTGGCTGATGACGCTGTTGAGGAGGCCAGCCAATGAAGCTGATGAGTGCTACAACTCCAGCCACATTTCCACCAGATCCATTACCGAACAAACCATCAGTTTGCTGAAGATGCGCTTCAGATGCCTGGAGAGATCAGGTGGAGCCCTGCAGTACTCAGCAGCCAGGGTCTCCAGAATCGTCGTGGTTTGCTGTGCACTTCACAACATGGCACAGTGTCGTGGCTAGCAGATTCCCGAGGGCCAAGCGGCTCCTCACATATCATCCTCGGATGAGGAGGAGGATGATGAGGAGGAGGAGGAGGACGAGGACGAGGACGATCATCCTGCAGAGGCCCATCAACCAGCGGCAGCATTACGTGAGAACATTGCTGCCTGGGATGCAAGGAACGCACTCATCCTGGCCAGATTTGCATAGCCGCCTAGTCAATCAAACACTTTTGCCTCGCAGCTTCTTACCTGAGCATCGACAATGGCCAAGACCCTGCGGATTCCTAGCTATTTGACCAGCATAATCATAATCATAATCAACTTTAATGTCATTGTTAGTGCACAAGTGCAGTACAGCGAAATGTAGGCTTGCGGCTCCCGAGAGTGTACATTTAGATGAAGACATTTAAACATTCAACATACATTTGGCTTGTAATACATTAACATAAACATAACCATAATAAAGTGCATTGGCAGATGTGCAGGCTTTAGAGTTTATTTGTGGAGTTCAGTAGGATGACAGCCCTGGGAAAGAAGCTGTTCCTAAATCTGGTCGTACGGGTGCGATTGCATCTGTAGCGTCTCCCAGATGGCAGGAGGGCGAACAGACTGTGGCTGGGGTGGGTAGGGTCTTTGATGATGGTCCGTGACCTCCGTAAACAGCGTTTCTGGTATATGTGCTCTATGGTCGGTAGCTGGGTGCCGGTAATGCGTTGGGCAGCTTTGACTACCCGCTGCAGGGCTTTCTGGTCATAGTAGCTACAGCTGCCATACCATACGGTGATACAGTTCGTCAGGATGCTCTCTATTGTGCAGCGGTAAAAGTTAGCGAGGATCAGGGGTGACAGGTTACATCCCTTCAGCCTCCTTAGGAAATATAGGCGTTGCTGGGCCTTCTTCACCAGAGAGGAGGTATTGAGGGATCAGGAGAGGCCTTCCGTGATGTGGACTCCGAGGAACTTAAAGCTGTCCACCCTTTCCAACACAGCCCCATTGATGTGGATGGGGGAGTGACTTCCGCCTTTAGACTTCCCGAAGTCCACAATGATTTCTTTGGTTTTCTTGATGTTAAGGGCCAGGTTGTTATCGGCACACCACTTTCAAGAGATGCTGGACCTCCTCCCTGTAGGCTGACTCATCGTTGTTGGTGATCTGGCCTACTACCGTGGTATCACCCGCAAACTTGATGATGGTGCTAAGCCCTCAATGTGAAAGTCCCATTTGTGAAATGATACCCGCCATAACTACAGCAGTAGCCATCAGATTTTTTATTAACATTATTAATCTGATGGCTTTTTCTAACAATACATCAAATTTGGTCCCCAATACAAATCAAGAGTTCGAGTCGTTTGCCAAGGCATGGGGTTTCACACATGTCACATCAAGCCCACATTACCCTCAAAGTAATGGCCTTGCTGAAAAAACTGTCCAGATTGCAAAAACACTCATGGACAAAGCCAAAGTGGACAAAAGAGACCCGTACATCAGTCTCCTTGAGTACCGCAACACTCCGGTTGACAACTTCAAGTACCAGCACAGCTGTTGATGAGCCGCAGACTTCGCTCAATCCTTCCAAGCACCAACCAGCAGCTGCAGCCAGAGGTCGTCGGCTGCAAGCAAGTGCATGCAAAACGTGTACAGAGATAGCAACACCAAAAGAGATACTATGACAGGTCAACTAGACTACTGCCGCCGCTGTACAATGGAGAATCCGTCAGAATCCAGGAACATGACTACTGGAAGCCAGCAGTCATCCAGCCAGCTGACACTGAGCGATCGTATCACGTCTACATCCCAGAAGGACAGGTGTACCGCCGCAATCGCAGGCACCTCCTGAACACCAAGGAACAACACCGCCATTCCGACGAGAGGATCAGTTCAACAGAGTGTAATGAACAGAGCAATACACAAAACATATCATACTTACCTGAACCTGAATTGTTGACCGATTCAGGAGCATGCTCAGTTCCATACCACACAAGGGCGGGATGAGAGGTCAAGCCTAGAGTTATCCTTGAGTTGTGAACTGTCAAAGGTTGTAGGCGGATCGCTGCCCTAAAAAAAACTGTACATCGTTATTGAAACGTTGAGATGTTTTCAGCGCTAGTTAAATGCTGAGTATATACTTATATGTTTATGCTACCGAGAACATTATGTAGAAGAAAGGTTTGCAAGTAATGCATAACATTTTTCTTTTAAAAGAAAGGGGATGTAACATTTGCATATAGAATTATCATTGGCCCGCAGGCATCTGTAAGGAATACCTATTATATTCACGTGATCACATGCTGAGTTGTCATTGGCCTGCAGGCATCTGTAAGGACTGCTATTGTTTTGAAAGACCCAGGCTAGGGGTCCTAACTGTTATATCCGTGTATCTTAATGTTGTGTCCTTCAATAATCAGACAAAGACTGCAGGGAACGATCAACAGGTGTTTACTGAATGAGGGTTCAAACTGCAACTGACTGTACAGATCACTACTCAGGGTTTATATACAGGTGTGGTCACTGCCGGTACTACAGGATACAGGAGCTGTAAAAAGTAGTTCTCCCCCTTAAAGGTACATACATTACAATTCCTCCCCTTTTAGATTAACAGTACCATAACACTCATTTAACAATTAAATATCAACTAATTACAATTAACACTTCTAACATGCAACATTAACTGAAAATAGTCTAATTATAAATTCAGTCTTTGGGGAGGCTTCCTGATTCTTTCTGGATAACGCCTTTCCCGAGTGTCTCACTCTTGGTGCGGAGGCGATTCTAACACCCTGTCGTCAGTTGATTCATCAGCTTCCAATGCTATTGTTTCTGAGGTAGATGCGACCTGTATGTCGGTTCCTCACCAGGTACGTATGGCCGAGACATGGGGTTGACTTGTTCCTGTGACTCTAGGATCTGGTCAGCATGGCATCTCACAATGTTCTCCCCAACATCCACTTGTACATTAGTGGCCCCTGCCATGTGCATATCGTTCCTGGTTGCCATTTCTCTGTTCGGTAGTTGCGGGCCAAGACTGGTTGCCCTACATTGAAGCTCCTTGTCGGCTTCTCATTGATGTGCTGGAATTGCTTACTCTCAACATCTCTTCGTACATTTGGTCTGAGCAAATCCAGACGAGATCTCAACCTTCGGTTAAAGAACATCATGGCCGGGGCCTGGTTGGTGACTGCATGTGTCGCATTTCTGTAGGCTAACAGGAAATTGTCCACCTTATGCTGCAGTGGAATGTCGTCATTGCACATGGCCTTTACTGCTTTTTTAAAGGTTTGTACGAACCTCTCAGCCAATCCATTTGTGGCTGGATGATACAGGGCAGATATGTAATGCCTTACCCCATTCCTTTTCATAAATCTTCGAAACTCTTCGGACACAAACTGTGGTCCGTTATCAGAGCAAATCTGCTCTTGCAAGCCGTTCCTGGCAAAAATGGTCCGTAGGACTGCAATAGTTTTCTCCGTGGTGGTGGAGGACATTTTGATCACCTCAGGCCATTTCGAGTGCGCATCCACGGCTATTAAAAACATTGAGTCCATGAATGGACCAGCAAAATCAATATGCACCCATTGCCATGGAGTAGAGGGCCACTCCCATGGGTGTAGAGGGGCATGTGGTGGTGCATTTTGGACCTTCTGGCATCCTGAGCAGCTCTTTGTCAGGTCCTCGATTTGCTGATCGATCCCCGGCCACCACACATAAGCCCTAGCAAGGCTTTTCATTTTTACCCCTCCCAGATGGCCTTCGTGAAGCTCATTGAGCACTCTCTCCCTTAACTTGGGTGGAATTACCACTCGGGATCCACACATCAAGGTCCCCTGGCATACTGACAGCTGTTCTCTTCTGGATGAGTCGCCATGTGTTGGCCATCCCTTCACCGTCAAATCATATACCCGAGGCAGTGTCAGGTCATTTCGGGTCTCCTTCTCTATATCCGCGTTAGTTACTGGCAAGCGTTCAATTATAGTCGAATAAAATATTTCGACAGTGTCCACTGCTGGTGCTTCCTCCGCCGTAGGCAGTGGCAGGCGTGATAGCCCATCAGCCTTTCCATGCTGTTTCGTGCCCTTATACTCTATTTCATATTGGTTCGCCCCTAGAAAAAGGGACCATCTTTGTAGCCATTGCGCAGTCATCACCGGAACGCCCTTCTTTGGATTAAAGATGGAGACAAGTGGTTGGTGGTCAGTCAGCAAGGTGAACTTCTGCCCGTGCAGATACTGGTTGAACTTTTTCACTCCCCACACTAGGCTGAGGGCTTCCCTGTCAATCTGGGTGTAGTGACCGAGACGCAAAGGCTACTGGCCTCTCCGAGCCGTCCGGGAATTTGTACGACAGCACCCCTCCAATACCATAGGGTGATGCATCACACGCCAACCGAATTGGTAGTGCTGGGTTCAAAAGAGCCAACACCTCTTTTGATGTGATCAATTCTTTGCACTTCTGGAAAGCTCGTTTACATTCATCATTCCACTTCCATGGTACCCCCATTTGCAGTAGGGTGTTCAGTGGGTGTAGTACTGTAGACAAATTTGGCAAGAACTTATGGTAGTAGTTCACCAGCCCGAGGAACGACCTCAGTTGTGACACATTTTCCGGGGCTGGAGCCTTGACTACTGCCTCAATCTTTTCAGGGGACTTATGTAACCCCTCTTCATCAATAACGTGGCCACAATACGAGATCTGCTTCTGAAAAAACTCGCATTTGTGGCGATTAGCTCGGAGCGCATATTCCTTCAATCTAGTGAGCACCTGCTCCAGGTTGGCGAGGTGATCACTGTCATTTTCGCCCGTGACCAGGATGTCGTCCAAATAACACTGGGTCCCTGGAATCCCTTGCAGGACTTGATCCATTGCCCTCTGCCAAATAGCCGGAGCTGATGCTACCCCGAACATCAGCCGGTTGTATTGGTAGAGACCTTTGAGTGTTGATCGTGAGGTACTGTTTCGAGGCTTCTTCTACCTCCATTTGCAGGTACACCTGGGCCAGATCAATCTTAGTGAAGCATTTCATCCAGATAGCGAGGCGAAAATGTCTTCAATCCGCGGAAGCGGATATTGTACCGTGTGAAGGACTGGGTTCACTGTCACCTTAAAGTCCCCACAGATGCGAACCACCTTTGGTTCCCCAGGCGTATTACTCAATGACCTCTTCATTACAGGAACGATGGGTGTAGCCCACTCGCTCCAGTCCACTTTGGACAGTACTCCAGAACACTCCAAACCTTCCAGCTCTGCTTCGACGGCTGGGCGGATCGCATAAGGCACCAGTCTGGCCTTAAAAAAAAAAATAAAAAAAAAACTTTGGGCTTGCATCTTCCTCTATTTTGATCGCTGCTGTTATGCCTTTTAGTGTTCGAGTCCCTCCTGGAACGCTTCTTGTGCGTCAGTTAGCATTTTTGACAGTCGTCCAGGTGTGACGTCGTCATCCTTTTTGGCATCTACAGTCAGTGCTTGTATGGAATGCCAATCTAGCTGTGTCTTCCGGATCCATTCATGTCCTAGTAGTGGTGGTCCTCCCTCTGGCAATACATATAGGTCCGTTTTTGGTGTTTCCTTGCCGTTATATATAACGTTCACCCTTATTTTTCCTTTGGGGTAGACTTTTTGCCCCGTGTACGTCTTCAAGACAATCTCTGTATCTCTCAAGGGTATATGTGAGAATAGCCGCTTGTAGTCCCTTCGGTTTATGACTATTAGGGCTGATCCTGTGTCCAATTCCATTTTCACTTGGACTCCGTCTATCTTGAGCGTGACCCAGATAGTTTGGTGATCCTCCATTTTGATTACATTATGTAGTTTCAGACAACCCAGCTCCTTGCTTCCGGAGTCTGTATCACTCTTCTGTTCGTCTGAACTACTCTCCGTCACCTTATGTACCTTTTTGTACTTCTCCTGTGGAGATTTCTTGCTGCTGGTTTCCTTTCCCGACCTGCAGACTCTTGCTATGTGTCCTACTTTTCCACACTGTCTGCACACTTGGTCCTTGAACCAACAATCTTTATGGTCGTGTGTTGTTCTGCCGCAGCGATAACACTTCACTGCTCCATAGGACATTTCATTGGTGCCATATTCTTGCGGTCTCCGTTGTATCTCTGCAGCGCCCCTTGCGGCTGCTTCATGTGATACTGCCATGCTGAAAGCCTTGTCCAGCCTAAGATCCTTTTCTGATAGAAGCCGTTTCTGGGTTCCTTCACTTTGAAGCCCACACAAAAACTTGTCCCTTAAAGTATCTGCTAGTCCCGTTCCAAACTGGCAGTGTTTCGATAGCTTGCGCAGTTCCGTTAAATACTCAGCATTACTTTCCTCTTTATGCTGGTTCCTTTTGTGAAACTTAAATCTTTCTGCTATCAGCAGCGGTGTGGGGTTTAAGTGGTCCCGTAGGATTGCCACTATGCTTTCAAAATCCTTTTCCACTGGCTTCTCTGGGGTTACTAGGTTTCGCAGTAAGCCATACGTTTTTGCACCCATGGAATTCAACAATACCCGTGCTTTCCTGGCATCTGGCACTTCATTCGCCTTGCAGTACACTTCTATGCGTTCTACATATGTCGCCGAATCTTCGACTTCAATGTCGAACGCTGTGACACTACCACTCTTCGGCATCCCTGGGTGTGGTTAGACTGGCTAAAAATGGCATCTCCCGCGCTCACCCTTCTTCTTCGCTGCGGCTCAAATGGCGTCTCCCGCGCTTTCCTTTCTTCCCCCCCGCGGACGCTGCTCAGCCCTTGAACACCGGCCACGCTCTGCATGTTTTCCTGCGCGTCTCTCTCATTGACGCCGCTCGGTCCTGAACCCCGGCTGCGTCCTGTGCACTTTACCCTCTCTCTTTGCTCCCGTCGTCGCTGCTCGGCCTTTTCCTGTGCCGTCGGTCGGCTCTAGCCACCGCTGTGCGGGAAGAGTCTGCGCCGTACCTGTTGCCAGCCCACCTCACTGGAGTCTCCGCCGGATGGTCGATGCCCGTGCCTCTGGAATCGGCCTTCCTCTGCAGAGTTGCAGGTAGGTTCGAATCGCCTCGTCGCCAATTTTAAACCCGTGAATCTTGATGTATGGTGTCCTTCAAGAAATAGACAGAGACTGCAGAGGAACAATCAACAGGTGTTTACTGGATGAGGGTTACTCTAAAACTAACAGTACAGATCCCTACTCAGGGTTTATATACAGGTGTGGTCACTGCCAATACTACAGTATACAGGAGCTGTAAAAAGTAGTTCTCCCCTTAAAGGTACATACACTACAACCCTCAGCAGTGCTCAGAACAGAATACTGGCTGGAGAGTGCAATGCGCTCCGGGATCTCCTGCAATACCTGCCTGGTCCTCCTCTTCTCTCTGGCGGTCACCCATTCCCTCTTTACCTGTATACTCTTAAGCTGCGGGATGACTACCTCTAGAAACGTGCTGTCCACTTAACTCTCAGCCTCCCGGATGCACCGCAGTGACTCCAGCCACTGCTCAAGCTCCGAAACCCGGAGCTCGAGTTGCTGTAACTGGTGACACTTCCCGCACATGTGGTCATCCAGGTTACGTGAAGCATCCAGGACTTCCCACATGGCACAGGATGTACACTCCACAGGACTGAGCTGCCCTGCCATGCCTCTATTTAATAGACTAACTAACCCAGCCGAAATAAACTTAAAAGTTAACAAAAACACTCCCCAGCTATTCACCAATCAGCTCTTTCCCTCTATTTAATAGGCTATTAACTAATTTAGCAGAAATAAACTTATAAACTTAAAAAAATACACTCACCAGCTACTCACCAATTAGCTCCTTCCCTTCTGCCAACATCACCTTTTTTACTCTGACGTCACTTTTTCAAAAACTGCCTCTGTTGAGTTGCTGCCACTCGGGACTGCTCCTTTTAATTGCTCGCTCTCGCTGTGCTCCCTCCAGGTCTGCTCCTTCTGGCTATAATTTACCAGCTCACCAATGGAGTCCACGCTGCTCAGGAATCATGTCTGTTAAACTGGGCGGGAGTTGAATGGCCATGGAATCATCTCATTACTTGACAGCTTGAAATATGCTATAAAAGCTCCCATCTCACAGCTGTTCACTTTCCAAGCTCAGAATCTGTCGCTTACTGCATTTGGAAGACAGATTGAGCTTTATGTAAGTTGCAAGTGTTTGGAGCAAACTCTCTACCCAGTGTTACCTCATTGGAACAACCTCTCTCACCATTGACAAATCACTTCTGTCATCTCAAGTTCACCTGCCATCTATTCCATTCAGCATAGGTACGGTTTATTCTATCTCACCTTGGTCCTCAGAATCTGACCACGATTAACCCCAACACCAGCTTCACCAGACACACCAGCAGCACCAACAACCACACCAACCTACTCCACAATCACCTGATGCTGCTCAGCACCCAAACACATTGCCCTGGACGCCAGGGATGGCCTCAACATGGCCAGATTTACTTCACTTGATGCTGCACATCCTGGCTGCCACATGATGCGCCAGGTTGGCACCACCCCACACCAACACCATAAAGCATCCCTACAATGCCCAAGCCATTTCTTTCACACTCATCAGCATTGAGGGGGTACCGTTATGTCTCACTATTCACTGCAACTCACTAAGCCACTTCTAAAGGTGCAAAGAAATCTGTCCAAGAACGTAAAGTGTTGAAAATAAAGGTTTCAATGTTTGACAGCACATTAACAGAAACTTCACATGAACATTGGCTAAAACACACAAGTGCATACCCTTGTGTGTTGTTAGTTGGTATGATTGGACTAGGATGAGTGTGAAGGGTGGCTAGTGAGATGGGGAAGTGATAATGTAGATAGAGAGGGATGGGTGGAGGTGCAAGGTAAGTTGGTGTGAGTAAGGATGGACAAGAGTAGGTTAGGGAAGGCAGAGTGATGGGGATGTGATGAGTGGCACAGCAGGATAAGGTTGAGTGTGGCTTTGCAGTAACGTTTCGTGATCTACTGAGATCATTGAAAGGTTTCTGCCACTGCAGCCTGGTCCACCTGATGACATCCCTGCTTGTGCCCTCCTGTGCAATATGCAACCAGGCTGCGTTTGTCTCCTGGGGAGGTCTCTTCCACCCATTGGAATGAAAGAGGACCTCCCTGTGTGCTGTGAATCCCTCTATAAGCAAATGGAATAAGTCATGGAGAGCCTGGGTGCAGCTGTGCATCTCTGTGCAGTGTTTGTCTGTGTTTGCAGCACCTCAATACTGTAGAACACTGACAGCACAAATGTCAAAGTAAATTTGCGGATGGTCCCTTTAAGGAAACTGGCTGATGACGTGTCTGTGGTAAACCACTGTTATTGTTGTTCACCGTTGTTGCACACTGTTGTACCTATGCATGCCTCAGCATGCATTTTATTAGCAAAAACAAAATGTCGACAACAAACGCTGAGCAGCAGGAGCTGCTGCGAGCCCTCAGACCAACATGCCTGGACCTAGACCCCCAAGAATCGGGTTCGGCTACCAAATTCAGGCATTGGCTGTGTTGCTTCGAGGCCTACCTGCAAGCCTCAACTGTGACCCTGGACGAAAACAAGCTGGAAATCCTGGCCTCAAAGGTGAGCCACCAAGTTTATACAATATTCCAGGACGCGATGACCTACGCGGCGGCTATCGATCTGCTAAAAGAGCAATACGCACGCCCGGTAAATACGGTCTATGCCAGGCACCTCTTAAGATCCCGCAGACAGCAGCCTGGGGAATCGGTGGAGGCCTTCCTACGGGCACTACGGATACTCGGCCGAGGCTGCGATTGCAAAGAAGTATCAGCCGCAGCACACGGAGGGACTGATCCGAGATGCTTTCGTTGCCGGTCTAAGGTCCGACTACTCCCGGCAGAGACTGTTGGAAAAGGGAGAAATGGACCCGAGAAAGGCAGTGTCCCTCTCGCTCGACGCGGCCCACAGGAATATGGACGCCTTCTCCCCTAACTGCTCCGCAACGTGGATGCCACAACCTTGGGTCATGGGACCGCCACCTTCAACTGCTGCTGCGATGTCCAAGGCACAGAAATGCTATTTTTGTGGCCAGGCAAAACACCTCAGAGCACGCTGCCCGGTGAGAAACGCTACCTGCTCCGGCTGCGGGAAGAAAGGACACTATGTCAGCGCCTGCAAAGGTAAAACCACTAACGCCAGCAGCGCCGCGTGCGAACCGTGGGGGCAGCCATCTTGTCCGCCATCTTGGGCTCCCCCAGCCGCGTGGGGATCGGGATCATGGGCGCTGCCATTTTGTCCGCCATCTTGGACGTCTCCAACTTCAACCACGGGGGACCCGGACTCAACCACCGCCTCATCTGACGACCACATCGACTCGCTCGACCATACGCTGGCCTCCGTGACGCTGGACCAATCTCTCCCTCATCAACTGTCCAGGTTCATGATGGACATTATGGTAAACGGCCGCGCCACTACCTGCCTTTTTGACAGCGGGAGCATGGAGAGCTTTATCCGCCCCGACACGGTGCGCAATTACTCTCTCCCGGTCCTGCCGACGCGCCATCGGATCTCTTTGGCTTCCAAAGCCCAGTCAGCGGACATCGTTGGCTACTGTGTAGTGACCCTTTCAGTACGGGGCACAGAATACAAAAATTTTAAACTTCTGGTCATGCCACATCTCTGCGCTGCCGTTCTACTGGGGTTGGATTTTCAGTGCCACCTTAAGAGTGTCACATTAGCGTACGACGGACCCCTCCCCCCACTCACAGTCTGCAGCCAGCAGCTTTTAAATCGCCCGCCGCGCACCATTTGCAGCCTCTCCACCCTTAAAGTCCCCCCCCCCCCCCCCCCCACCCCTTGTTCGCTAACCTCACCCGCGACTGTAAGCCCATCGCTACCAAAAGCAGGCGTTACAGTGCCGGGGATAGGAGCTTCATTAAATCCGATGTAGCGAGACTCCTGAAGGAAGGGATTATTGAAAGTAGCACCAGCCCATGGCGAGCACAAGTGGTGGTAGTGAAGACTGGCGAAAAACAGCGCCTAGTTATTGACTACAGCCAGACGATCAATCGCTACACCCAGCTAGATGCATACCCACTCCCCCGCATATCTGACATGGTCAATCAGATAGCACAATACCGGGTATTCGCGACGATTGATCTGAAGTCGGCATACCACCAGCTCCCCATCAGGGCTGAGGACCGCCAGTACACGGCTTTTGAAGCTGACGGTCGTCTCTACCACTTTCTCAGAGTTCCCTTCGGCGTCACCAACGGGGTTTCAGTCTTCCAAAGGGAGATGGACCGGATGGTTGACCAGAACGCGCTCCAGGCCACTTTCCCCTATCTAGACAACGTCACCATCTGCGGCCACGACCAGCAGGACCATGATAATCTAGAGAAATTCCTCCGTACGGCCCAGCGGCTGAACCTAACATACAACAAGGACAAGTGTATGTTTCGTACCATGCGCCTTGCCATTCTTGGCTGTGTAGTGGAGAACGGAGTCATTGGCCCCGGCCCCGACCCCGACAGGATGCGCCCCCTTATGGAGCTCCCCCTCCCCCACTGCTAAAAAGCACTGAAGAGATGCCTAGGGTTTTTCTCGTACTATGCTCAGTGGGTGCCCAACTATGCGGACAAAGCCAGACCCCTCATCAAGTCCACCTCCTTCCCCCTGACAGCAGAGGCCTGTGCAGCCTTCACTCTCATAAAAGGAGATATTGCAAGGGCCATGATGCACGCAGTGGATGAGTCCATCACTTTCCAAGTGGAAAGCGACGCATCCGACTTTGCCCTAGCTGCAACCCTTAACCAGGCGGGGAGACCCGTGGCCTTTTTCTCAAGGACCCTCCAGGGCCCCGAGATTTGACACTCCTCTGTCGAAAAGGAGGCCCAGGCCATTGTGGAAGCTGTGCGACATTGGAGGCATTACCTGGCCGGAAAACGATTTACCCTGCTCACTGACCAGCGTTCAGTAGCTTTTATGTTTAATAATAAGCAGAGGGGCAAAATCAAGAATGACAAGATCTTAAGGTGGAGAATCGAACTCTCCACCTACAATTACGATATCTTGTACCGGCCCGGGAAACTCAATGAGCCGCCAGATGCCCTATCACGTGGTACATGCGCCAACGCGCAGGTTGATAGACTGAAGACCCTCCACAATGACCTCTGCCACCCGGGGGTCACCAGGTTTTTTCACTTCATCAAATCCCGTAACCTGCCCTACTCCATCGAGGAGGTCAGGACCATGACCAGGAACTGCCAGATCTGTGCCGAGTGCAAACTGCATTTTTATAGGCCAGACAGAGCAAGCCTGATCAAAGCCACGCACCCCTTTGAACGGCTGAGCGTCGATTTTAAAGGGCCCCTCCCCTCCTCCGACCGCAATGTGTACTTCCTCAACATAATTGACGAGTACTCCCGTTTCCCGTTTGCCATCCCTTGCTCAGACATGACCAGTACCACGGTCATTAAATGTCTGAATGACACCTTCGCCTTGTTCGGTTTCCCGAGCTATATTCATAGCGACAGGGGCTCATCCTTTATGAGCGACGAACTTCGGCAGTACCTGCTCGCGAGAGGTATTGCTGCAAGCAGGACCACCAGCTACAACCCCCGGGGGAATGGCCAGGTGGAAAGGGAGAATGCGACGGTCTGGAAGGCAGTCCTTTTAAACTTGAAATCTAAGGGCCTTCCGACCTCTCGCTGGCAGGAAGTCCTCCCTGCGGCGCTCCATTCCATTCGGTCACTGCTCTGTACAGCCACCAATGCTACCCCTCACGAGAGAATGTTCTCCTTCCCCAGGAAGTCCACATCGGGGATCTCGTTACCGACATGGCTGACTTCTCCAGGACCCGTCCTACTGCGGAAGCACGTGAGGTCCCATAAGACGGACCCCCTGGTCGAGAGGGTGAGCCTCCTCCATGCCAACCCTCAGTATGCTTACGTAGTGTACCCGGACGGGCGGGAGGACACAGTCTCCATACGAGACCTCGCACCTTCGGGTGCTCCCGAAACACCTCCCTCGCCACCCACGCCTACCCCCAGTACGCTTACATAGCGTACCCGGACGGGCGGGAGGACACAGCCCCCACACGAGATCTCGCACCTTCGGGTGCCCCCGAAACACTACCATTGCCATCCATCACTACCCAGAACCCAACCCCGCTAGACGGCATGCCGCAGCCCCAGGACCCGTCATTGACCACCCAACCACTCAATGAGACGCCAGATTCAACGTTGGATGCTGCACCATCACCGCCACCACCACGACGATCAGGACGGCATACAAGGCCACCTGATAGACTTACTTACACGAACCTTTAGTACACTTCACCCCGCCGGACTCAATTTTAAACAAGGGGTGAATGTGGTAAACCACTGTTATTGTTGTTCACCGTTGTTGTTGTTGTTGCACACTGTTGTACCTATGCATGCCTCAGCATGTCTCTGCTGGCTCCGCCCCTGGCTCCACCCACAGGCCCAGGTATAAAGGTGATTGCTCTGCAGCCCCCTGCCTTCTTGGAACCCAGTCAACCACGAGAGGCATGCTCTGTTCTTTGCTAATAAAAGCCTTTTAGTTACTCTCCTAACTCTCTGTCTCTTATGAGTAATAGCGCATCAGTGTCATTAAGTGATGTCATCAGACCCGCTTCCTTTAATTGGCTGGGAAATGCGCTGGACATGCTTAACAAGCCAAATCAGGGGAAAGTCATGTCAGAGGCCAGGATGGAGCCTGCAGCGAGGCTGCGACCCGCCACCGATGCACCCAGGTAGGGGAAATCGCGGCCATTGAATTTACCCACTCTAATTTACACTTTTTTCTCAGTCCTTATGTTGTGTATTTCCCAATTTTTCAATCTGATTGGTTAAGGAGATAGACAGTTTGCCCTGTTCACTCAAGCCCCAGATGCCCTGTTTCCCTCGCTGTGCCGTTATCAGCTCGCACTTTTAACAACTTACTATGCAAAAAATAAAAGACCTATATGTACAAGGGCATGTCTAACTAGCGGCAGAGCCATTAACTGCCCTGCCACAGCAAAATCTGGGTCATGTGTATTGCTGCCAGACTTGGTAATGTGCAGCTTTGTAACAAAGTGGTTTGCCAGCCGTTAACTTAAGATGCCACAATATAGGAAACAGAACTTTTATTTGATTAATGCTGCATTACTCAGTTGTATTGCGAGTGGAGTCTGCTGAAACAGGTCTAATTATGTGTATTGTCAAATTTAGTTCCAGCATGGCATGTGGCCTGCTGTACTGATTGATTACTTGCTATTTTGTCTCACAGTAGATGCCTTTGTTTTGTCTAACTGCACTCAGCAATCCGTTTGAACTTTACAATCAAGAAAGCTATGTATTGCTCTGAGAGTTGGGTTGTGAGGCTCTGAGGGCTACAGTTACAACAGCAATGCATAAAAAAATGATGTGCATTACCACAGTTGGGGAGATTTTCCTGGGCCTGCGCCCAGGCAAGTTTCTGTAAAGGAACTGATCTGATTTTCCTTTAATTTAAATCAATGGGAGGAAAATGGAGCAGGTTTCTTCATAGGCAAGCGCTCATGACTTTCCAATATTTTCTATAGCCAGGTGATCCAGTGTGCCTAGGTGCAGATCCAGGAAAATCTCCCCACATATCCAAAAGTTTAGTCTAAAGTTGTGAAAAACAATTGCTCTGGAAATTTGTTAGCTTAGAGTGATGTTCCTTCATATCTTATTTTCGGTTTTTGTTTTCGCTGTTCAATTAGTCCTTCAACTTGGAGGGTTCAAGTACTGCAGGATGGGAAGTTTTCAAGATTGCATTATGTAGATCCGCGGTCACTTGATGAGGCATCATTGTAATTTCTGAAGTTAGTCTTGCAAGTTACATTCTCCTCTTGCCCCCCGCACCACTCCCAAAAGTGATTGTCTTTGCTATCCCAAAGTACCACATTTATGCATACAACTAAACTTGCTTTTTTACCAGCTTACACCTATGTCCCCTGTCCTACAGTTATGGTATAACTTAAAAAATAATGCTCCGGATTAACCTTTTTATTATTCCACTAGCTGGAGTGCCCAGCGGTGCCAAGGGAACTCAAGAACCCTGTGCCATGTTTATAAAACTGATTATGAGACTGTTGGGATTGAAGAACTCTTCCTAAGCACCCAGGAGGTAGTTCTTTAACTTTGGTTTTTGTTAATGGAGAACAAATAATTTTCATATATATAAATGAGTCTGTCTGTCTCTGTGTGGGAAGGGGAGAGAGAGAGAGAGAGAAAGAGATGGGGGGAAGGAGAGAGAGAGATGGGGGGAAGGAGAGAGAGAGAGATGGGGGGAAGGAGAGAGAGAGATGGGGGAAGGAGAGAGAGAGGGATGAAGAGTACAGACCCTGAATTCCTAAAAGCTATAAAAGACATTGATATAATTGTGTTAACAGAAACATGGTGCCAAAAGGACGTGCCCACCCACTGTCCTCCAATGTACTATGAAATCATTGTGCCGTCAGTAAAGAACACTAAGACACGCAAGGGCAGAACCTCCGGGGGAATCTTGGTGTGGTATAAAGGAGAACTGGACAAACACATCTCACCGATAAAACAGGGGAAATCACATGTATGGCTAAAATTAGATAAAAATATAGGAATAGCAAAAAAAGATGTCTACTTATGTGCGATCTACATACCTCCAATAGAATCGCCATATTTTGAAGAGTTATTTGATACTCTCCACATGGAAATCAGCCATTTCCAGGCCCAAGGTAAGGTGCTACTATGTGGGGACCTAAATGCAAGGACCGGATGTGAACCTGACTTTATAGACCCATAGGGCAACAACCATGTGTTTGGCCAGACCCCTTTATATGTCACACCAGCCATCGCAAATCGGAACAACCTTGACTGTGAAATAAATAAAAGCGGTAGGGAGGTAGTGCAACTCTGCCGAGCCTTAGGCCTGTACATAGTTAACGGTAGGTTCAGAGGGGACTCCTTAGGGAGACTCACATATTCCTCAACTCTTGGGTCTAGTGTGGTGGATTATACAATCACTGACCTGGACCCCTGCGATATCAACGCATTCACTGTCAGGCAGCAATCCCCCCTCTCAGACCATAACCAAATAAATGTGTACCTTAAACTTTCTGCCCAAACTACAGACACAAAAAAGGAACCCAGTAAGCTCCATAAAATAAACCAGACATACAGATGGGCCCCAGACAGTGGAGATAAATTCATCACAGCACTAAATTCACCTGATCTCACAAGTAAAATATCAAAATTTAAAGAAAATCTATATGAGATCACCAGAGATGGTGTAAACATGGCCATAGATGATATAAATATGATCTTCCATGAGGCAGCTGTAAAAGCCGACCTTGTGAAACAGAAGAGGAAACGTTACAAAAGACAAAATAAAAATGAGAAATGGTTTGACCACGAATGCAAAAATGCCAGAAAAGACCTGAGAAAAATATCAAACCAAAAGCATCGCCAACCAAACAATCCATACCTACGTATTAGATACAATGAGACCCTCAAAAGATATAAACACACCATTAGGAAAAAAACACAAAATTATACCCACAAAATACTCGAAGAAATTGAAAACTCCATTAATCTAAATCAATTCTGGGATATGTGGAGTAACCTGAGTACAACACAATTGCAAGCATTACCAATCCAAGATGGCGACATCTGGAGAACACATTTTGAAAACCTCTACAAAGACATCCCAATAAACGAAACAAACCCAAGTCAACATCATATCACAGAAAAACTCCACACATTAGAAGCAACAATTAAAGACAACCAAAACCCTCTAGACTCCCCAATCACATGGAAAGAACTAGCCACAAAAACAAAATCTCTCCACCTAAAGAAAGCCTGTGGTCCAGACAACATCAAAAATGAAATGCTCAAGTTCAGCAATATGGAGATGCAGGGTGCTGTACTCAAGTTATTCAACATCATGTTACGTTCAGGCTGTTTTCCCGATATCTGGTGCCAAGGACTCATCTCTCCCATATATAAAAGTGGAAACAAATCAGACCCAAATAACTACCGCGGCATCTGTGTCAACAGTTGTCTAGGGAAGTTATTCTGCAGTATTCTAAATAGTAGATTACTGTATTTTCTTAACAAACATAATATCCTTAGAAAAAATCAAATAGGCTTTCTTCCAAAACACCGCACCACCGACCATATCTATACCCTTCACACTCTCATTGAAAAACATATACACCAAACAAAAAATGGGAAAATATTCGCTTGTTTCATTGACTTCAAGAAAGCCTTTGACTCTATCTGGCATGAAGGGCTCTATTATAAACTTCTTCAGTGTGGAATAGGGGGCAAAGTCTATGACCTTATTAAATCGATGTATCTGAAAAATAAATGCGGTGTCAAAATTGGAGACAAACGCACCGGTTTCTTCACCCAGAGAAGAGGCGTCCGGCAGGGCTGCAATTTGAGCCCGACCCTGTTCAACATATACATAAATGAATTAGCAGACATGCTGGAGAAAAGCGAGTCACCGGGTCTCTGTCTCCTGGATGGAGAAGTGAAATCCCTGTTCTATGCGGACGACCTGGTTCTGCTGTCTCCCACAGAACAGGGATTACAGCAACAACTAGACCTACTCGACAAATAGGGCCCAATTTTGGCAGTATCAGTAAATCTAAAGAAAACCAACATCATGATTTTTCAAAAAAGGCCCAGGTGTCAGGAAAACAAATACCAGTTTACTCTCCGTGATACCATCATAGGACACACTATGAGCTACACTTACCTTGGTCTAACCATTACAGCATCAGGGAGCTTCAGCATAGCAGTGAATGCACTAAAAGAAAAAGCCCGAAGAGCCCTATATGCAATAAAAAGAAAATTCTACAACATCCAAATCCCAATCAAAATCTGGCTCAAAATATTTGACAGCATAATCCTGCCCATTGCGCTGTACGGTAGTGAAGTATGGGGCCCGCTCAATCACCATAGCTACACTAAATGGGAAAAACACACAATAGAAGCCCTACATGCAGAATTTTGCCGAAGCATTCTTCGCACCCAAAGGAAAACACCAACAAATGCATGCAGAGCCGAACTAGGCAGATACCCACTGATAATAAACATCCACAAACGAGCACTAAACTTCCTAAATCACCTCAAATCTAGCTCCCCAGACACCCTTCATTTTAAAGCCTTCCAGACCCAAGAGCTAAACCCAGAAAAGAGTCCCCTGAGTCAGCTGCTACTGAAACTAAGTACTCCTACTCAGCCGGACCCTGACCAGTCCCAGACCAACACTGCCGTCCAAACACCAATCCGAGTGAACCAAATCATTAAACAATGCAAAGAAACCTACCTGGAACATTGGAACAATGTAACCAAAAGCCAAAGCAGATTAGAATGTTACCGGGCCCTAAAAAGAGAATATAAACTGGCAGACTATCTCTCGACCATCAGAGACACAAAACCGAGACAGACCCTCACCAGGTACAGACTAAGTGACCACCAACTGGCAATTGAAAAAGGAAGATACAAGAAATCCTGGCAGCCTAGAGAGAATAGAATATGTGATCAATGTCTGGCCGGCGAGGTTGAGACAGAGATGCATTTCCTCCTAAAATGCGAAAAATTCAACACAACAAGAAACATATTATTTGACTAGATTTCAAAGAATTGGATGACCTGTCAAAATTAAGATTAGTCCTGGGAAAAGGAGACAGACCATACCTTGGTGCCAAATATGTAACAACATGTCACAACCTGAGGACTGTTTAAAATTAATACTGAATGTACCCAACGATGTTCAACGACTTTAAATTAATACTGTTTAAACTAATATTGTATGTACCCAACGAAGGTCAAAATTGTTTGACACCTACAGAATGTTGGAAAACTGTACTTTTTGTTATGTAAGCTTTGGCAATATGGTTCCCTGTAAACTTTCATGCCAATAAAGCATTTGAATTGAATTGAATTGAATTGAATTGAGAGAGAGAGGGGGGAAAGAGAGAGAGAGAGAGAGAGAGGGGGAAGGAGAGAGAGAGGGGGGGGAAAGAGAGAGAGAGGGGGAAGGAGAGAGAGAGGGGGGAAGGAGAGAGAGAGGGGGAAGGAGAGAGAGAGGGAGGGGGAAGGAGAGAGAGAGGGGGGAAGGAGAGAGAGAGAGGGGGAAGGAGAGAGAG